>NC_056730.1:652021931-652111931 GCF_019279795.1 Protopterus annectens | reverse complement strand
ATAGATACATATATGTATAGATAGGATACATATGCACATACGAAGAGGTGTACACATGGCCATATGTAGCACAATATAGATGTGTATACAGACATATGTATGTGTATACCTGTGTATGTACATGTAGACATCTATACACCTATATGTATACAACCAAATATGGGCCGACGGAGTAAACATCACAGTTGTGTATACCCTCCTGCATGTATCCCACCATATGTATCTGCTATGTGTGCATTATGATAAAACAACATATGTGATGCAGTAGTCATATTAATCACAAGGACTACACAATCTAGGATGCAAAGGCAAGTGTTCAATACCACTCAATTTGGGTAATGACAGCTATATTGGTAACACGACAGCTGTCTCCGCAGTGGACATGGCGTAGTTGTCATGTGTTGGGACTTCACGACCTGCAAGGGCTGCTCATTTTATTGCTGGGTAGAACAAGGTCTGTTGGATACAGAGTGGTTAAGGTAGTGTTTGTGCAATGTAAGCCACACACGTCAGTATCATGACATTGCTAGGTAGGGGTCTAGTCATGGTGTGGGCAAGTAACAGTGTGCATGTATGTGGATGGGTCTACATCTTGTTGCAGGGTATACACACTTCAGCAGGCCACCTGTCCATGTGGCACAGGCAATACCCGGTATAGTAACCTGTGAAATGTGTTTGAATGTACCCCAGATATGTCACTGCCATGGTGTCAGCACAGGGACATACCCTGTTGTGCAATATGACTGCAGACTATCCTCGTGCTAACACATGTACACCTACAACACAATTGCATATCAGTTTAGAGACCACAACCAAGCAGTGTTATTAACAACTAGAAGGCATCATTGCTGGATGGCTACACTACCTGCCAAATATGCCTCACACTCTAAACAGTACAACATGTTACACTGCAGGACTGTGGTACACTGGTGTACAGTCACCGTACACCATATCAGCCTGCCCCTGCATCAATGGTATGGATGACAGGGATGGGGCACAGGTATCATCATATGCACAGGGTGTGGTGCTTGTCTCCCAGAGTGCAAGGGTGGGCCATACATGTGACACCATGTGTGTGGGTGAGGGGTGTACTCTGGGGAGCTGGCTGAGGTGATGTGGTGTGTGTAGGTATGAGGTTGCCCTAGGTGTGTTTGCATAGTATGTGGGTATGCATGCACACAGTTCTGCCTTGTGGCTGCCCCACACAGGTGTTTATGGACAGCTGCAGACCATACCTGGCAGGGTGTGCAGTTCACTGCCTCCAGCCATGGACACATGGACTGTGCCTGCCAGGGGTTCTGCGGGCATGTGCAGGTACAAGCATTGAAGTGCTACTGTCACCTGCTGATGACATTTGTTTGCTGGTACCACATCCCTCCTGGGACTGGCCAGGATCACGTGCACATGGTCTGCTGTGGTGTGGTGTGGACAGCACACCCTCTGCACTACTGGGGCTGCTATTGTCACTACTGAAGCCCCTTGGTGTCCTAGCATGCCCACATTAAGTGCCAGCTGTTGGTGTTGCTGTCTCACGTCCACATGGGCATTGCTGCACCCCCACCACATGTTGACACACGGACACACCATGGCTAATGAGGGTCATCATCTCATCATGCCATCTATCCACTTGCTCAGTAAAAGCACAGATGGCACCCGACACTTCACGGAGGTTGTCACTTACAGATGCAAGTGCAGCCCTCTGCAGTGCTGCCTAGTATAATGCTCAATATGTGCCTGCACCACCATTACAGCCTGGAACATGCTTCTGCTGGTTGCAGCTATGTTGCCTATGCCAGGGGCATGATGTCCAGTGGTTCTACCATGAGCACCCTTGGACATCCGCCTATGTGGCAGTCTGCTGGACATCTGGATATGCCTGCTGCGACTGGACACAGTAGGCATGGTTACCACACTTTCCTGTGCACTGCCACTGAATGCTAGCTGTCCCTCTGCTATGGCCACTGGTGATGGGGTGTGTATAGGCACTGTAACTGTGTGCAGGGTGGCTAAAAGGGGGATGTCACATGTTGGTACAGTGTCAGCCCCTGACAACCCCACCTGTGCCTCAACATTATCATCATCATCAGTGTCTGTATGGACAACTACATCAGATTGGGTGCAGGAGGGACCCTGACCCACCTCGCCACCTGTGGGGGAAAACAATAACCACACTTTAAAACCTGCACTGCATTGCTTAAAAGTACACACACACATATACACACACACACACACACACACACACACACACACACACACACACACACACACACACACACACACACACACACACACACACACACACACACATCCATGGCTTTACAGACAGTCCCATGTATATGTCCATGTGTTACCCCATCCTGCATCACAGTTGTTAACACACACACACTGATACCACTCATTAACATCACAGTCCTCTAAATGCCTACACAAGCAGGCACAACACAAGGCCTGTTGCTACATTACCTGCCTGACCTGTGTGTAGTGGAGTAACATGGCCTCAATGCTGTCATTCGGTATGCACCTTCTGTATGGCCAGAATGATGTGCATGGCCCCTATATGTGTGTGGGTTACTATGTTGTACCCATAATAGCTCCCACTGTTGAGTCATGTGTATGTAATGCTCAGTACATGCCAGATATGCTGCTCCGTCGGCCCATCATGTGTCAGCTGTAATATTTGGATACACTCCCTGGTGTTGACTATTACTTTCCCAATGCATCTGTAGAGCTGCATACGTGGGCTGTAGGTGACCTCTCCGCTGACAGTGATATTAAGTGTGTATCTGGGGTCTACCTTCCCTCTGGATGCCTGATCCATGCTACATGCCATATTATACTATTTGCTATCCTGTGAGTACATGACTGGTATTCCTGGTGTGCAATGTGGCACTCCATGTCCATGTACTGCACGGTCCCAAAGGGGGGTACAGCTGTATGAATAACCCACAATCACAATTGTGCATACATGGCCACACAAACACACACACGCATCATACATGCATCTACCTCCCACCACTTCACCAAAGGGACCCTGCAGGCAAACTAATTGACCACCAGGATGCACACACACACACACACACACACACACACACACACACACACACACACACACACACACATTCAGGTGAGGTTGCACAATGATCATACACACAGTCCTCTAATTACGCATCTGCCAACATGCAGAATATATGGTACAGATCAACATGCAGTGCAGCTATACTCACACCATGCTAGCAACAGTATACATGTATATGATGCATGTGCTGTGACTAGGTAATGCCCCTTCTCCTGGATACCTCTGCACCCATGTACACATTATTGCTGTGCACCTGTTCTGCACCCTGCCATGTACTGTGCACCAAAACTCACAAGTGTCCAACCCATTATTGAATGTGTAGTACTGTGTCATTTATGCCAGCTGTACCTCTCACAGCCCCTATGTGTTTCAGCAACACACACCTGGGATGATATGTGGACTGTTGTCATTGGTGAATGCCTGATGCTGGATTTACAGCTGTCAACATCAACAGACCATGTATGGCCAATGCAGAAATGTTTACACTGACAGCCATCAGAGCATACCATGGCTATGGGGGGTGTACACACCTTTATTGCTTTTACACACACATCCTTGATCTGCCATGGGACCACAGCACTGCATATCTTAGCTGTACACAAGCCCAGTATGTAACATATATCCTCTACTTTCACATGCAGTGTCTACAGATTGTGTTAGGTATGCAGCTGCTGACAGCAATGCATACACAACATGTGGGGGTATGTGTGCACACCCTTATCATGACGGTTTATCACACCTCTTGCTGTGTGTACTACAGCAGTCACTGCTCATGGCAGGAGTATACCAGCGTGGGCCTTCTGCAATTGCCAGTGTATGTTCAGCCTACCCTACACATGTCCCCCTATTTGCATGATTGCAAGGTCTATTCATGTGCACATCCCATGGCGTTCACACAATGCCATCACTATTGCAGTGTGTGTAGGGTTATGGCTGCCACAGGTCCTGGACCTGACTATATGCAGATAGAGCCATTCCTACCATCCTTAGGATCCCTGCTGCAGTGCACTGGTGTTTCATGCTGAGATCCCCCCTCTGCACGTATGCAAATGCATGACATTTAAGTCCTACACATATGTGTCAGCTTGCAGTGTCCAATACACTGAACACCGACATGTTGCAGCTTAGACCCAGATGATAATGTGGACTACTGTAATGCAGTATGCCATAGTATATCTCAGCAGCAGTTGGCATTGCCCAACAGGTATGTACACTGGTGTTGCACTGTATATGGGTGTTGTTTAGAACATATCACTACTGTAGGCCATGTATGTTACCCCCTGTGGACACATTCTGCAATGACAGGATGTTAGTTGTCATGCAGGTGTGTGACATACCCTTTCAATATCCCATCATGTTCGCCCCTGTGAGACCATGCATTTCACAGCAACAATACATGCACATGTACAGCATGCATTCAGGGTAGGTGTGTTAGATGTGTGCATGGAATATAACATCACTATTACATGCCTGGTGTGTTGGCATGCATCTACATAAGACATACTCACCAGCTAAAGGCTACTGCCTTGCTGTTACCCTGGAGAGACCTACATAAGTGGGTGAAAGATGCAATGTCAGTGGCCACACACTATGGCTCTGCTACAGGCTGGGTGCAGTACTACCATACATTAACCTTAAATTCCCACAATACTACCACATCTAGACATCTGTTTATCACCATAATGCAGCAACACAATATTGGCATGACATATCAGATATGCATGATCTACCTGTACCTCTGCAGATATATACACACAACAGTGGTCTATTGATGTGCCCTGTGTCCTTACCGGCATGCTCCTCGGTTGTTGTGTGGGTGACACCCACCTCCACGAAGGGGTCCAGTGGTTGATGGTGTTCCGGATGGGCAGGTGCCACGAGGCTGGCCAGTAGCCTCCACACGTGTCGGGGCGGATGGATGGCATGGCCCCCCCCGTGGTGAGGTGATCCCCCTGGACTGCAGCAGCATGCTGATGGGCATTGCGAAGCAGGTCACTGCAATGATGCCAGACCTGCTCATAACTGCAGTTATGCAGGCCGACATAATTGACCCTATGGACTAGATCGTTCCACAGGGTAGTCTGCTCCTGCTGGTGATGTGCTGTCCTGCCAAAGAGGACCTGTTAGTGCTGAACCAGGTGGTTGATAATGACCTCATTCTCCTCTGCTGCACATCTGACAGTCTGTGTTATTGGGGGGTTCTCTCTATGCTGTTGGACATGTAACGGGATTGTGTAGACTATTACTACCAACATATGTACTATGACAGTGACACAATAGCATGTGTATGTTCCATTGGCCAGCTGATCCACCTCTCCACACCCATCTGACCAGGATACCTTGCCACATCACATGTATGTGCCAACCTGGGGCCTCCTTGTGTACTGTTACATCAATACCATCAGGTGGAACCATCCAGGGGATGTTGGCTCCCCCTGGTCAGGGCATACACCAACAGGTTCCTGTCCTCTGAGCTCAGGTCTAGGGTCTGTTCCATACCAGGCTCCACAGACACATGAGGGATGTGCTACATCAGTCTGAGGCACCCAGTACACATTCACATGGCCAACATGCTCCTAATGCTCAGCCGTCAGACCTGACACCTTCAGGATGTGGACTGCTGTTGTGAGTGGCAGTTGGTGGGAGCCTTGTTCCCACTGTGCCCATGTTGGGGATCATGGGGCATCCACATCACGGACCACACACACCATCTACGGTGTTTAACACCATGTGTCACATACCACCCCTGTAGACTGTCCTCTATATCTACCAATCCTGACCACCTCCACATGTGTATCTGCCATACTTCCCCATATTCCCATTGCATACTTTACAAGCGGGGGCATTGTGGTGCTAAGACGGGACTAACATGTGACATACCCATCCATGGTGCACACACTGCCAGCTTTAGATATCTGTGTGTACTGCTATGTGTGCTGCTGCCTCACAAATAGTATACATCACTGTGGTAGTGATATAGGGGACATGTCTTTCCATACATATCTGTTTGTGTGTGTGTTTGTACAGATGTAGACATTTGCATATAGGTATATATCTATATATGTGTAGATATATGTGAATTCATATATATGTGCACATATATATGTCTACACGTGGGTATATGTATATTTCTGTACATACATGCTGATATACATTTATCCTTATATATTATATCTGTGACATATGTACACATATGCATACCTATATGTGGGGTACATTCAGACATCAGCTCCACAATCTCACAACACCTTCCTGCACAGCTGCACTGTTCTGCCTTGCTACAACACAGACAGGTGCCATATATGGACATGGCCTGATATTAGTGGGGTATATGTGGGACCTGTTTGCACATAACCCTATTAGACACCTATGGCATTCTGGCATGCTACATTACAGATTCACCTGGGTATCTTGCCAGTGGTGGTCTGTGGCTCCCACATGCCCATCATACTGACATTACTTCCACCACCGGGTATTGGCCATGTCATATGCATAATCCCCATTACACAACACACACTATGATGACTTACATCCTGTCTGTCAGTGCTGACCTGCACAGTTAACAGCTATTACCCTCTACCCACGGTACAAACACTATTGTCCATAGCAGTTGTTCAACTGACCATCACAACAACAACACCTGCTGGCTCATATAACTCATTTTACATCATCTGTCACATTACAATGAACCAGGTACTACATTCTAATACATGTACATATACTTCACATAACTGCTGTGGGAATGATGTATTAATGACTGGCAGCTGTGTTTTCAGCTTTAATTTTTCTGTGATATTTCTTTTTTCCCGCTTTTGTTTAGCTTGCTTGCTTTCTCTCTCTCCTGTGAATGGATTGAGCTGTTTGGGGTAGATTGCAGCCTGGCTTTAGTAGGTGATGCACTTGATCAGGTGATGGCCTCTGCACCAATCAGTGTCCTACACTTGCTAACTGCACACACCCCTGTAAAGACCGTAACTACTGCCACTTATTAGATAGTGGAGCCATTTTTGAACATCCAGACACAGGGAAAAAGAAGTATTTTAAAGCCAGTACAAGCTGCAACACTATGAATCTTATCTACTTAGCCTATTGCATATTATGTCAGTCTTTTTATATTGGGATGACTACACACAGGCTATGGGACAGGGTGAGAGAGCATGTATATGACATATCTAGGAAGGCTGAGACTAATGCCCTATCCAAACATGCTGTGATGGCAGGCCCCTCACATACATTCAAGTTCATGGTCATAAAAGTTGTTAGAGTGGGTAATGGGGGGGGGGCTCTAGAAGGAATAAGGTAGAGAGTAAAGAACTTGACTGGATAATAAGGATGAGAGCCAATATGGGGACGGGTCTAAATGACAAAATTTCTATTAGACCCATCCTGGTTAATAGACCTTTAGCTAAACAAATTATCTATTTATATTCATATGCATGTTATATTTTTAATTATATTGAAAAATGTTTTTCACTGTGTTTTGTGTCTTTAAATAGCTTTTAGTTGGCTTTGAATCATGATTATCTGTTATTTATTTAAAAGTGCTGTGATTTTATACTTTATTTGTCTGATGAAGCGGCTTTGGCTGCAAAAGCACTCACGCCTATCTATTTTGGAATAAATATCTTTGAATTTTATTGCCGTGTTCCGTTGCCTCCTTTTGCTTTTGTTTTTTATCGGCACAGCTATATGACATGGCATATAGAACTGTAATAGTACACACATAAAGGTTTTCCATTTCTGCAAACCTGTGTGTGGTGTTTTTTCTATGATCTCTCTGTAGGTATATGTTGCAGGCGATGATTGTATTTGTATGGGTGGCCCATACAGTGTCCAGTTGTTCAGGTGTGAACTGTAGGCATAGTGGCTGTTCCATATTGTGTGTACCTTCTACATATGTATCTTACTGTACATATCTCTGCGTGTGTCTGTGTAATCACATGTATATCTATATATATATGTATATATGGTTCTACTTGAAATCATCAAATTACCATTTCATTGAATTGCAAATCATCCGCTCCCACACCCCCCATAATAAAATATACCAACTCAAAGGTCACACTACAGTGGGGTTAGGAAATAACCTCTTTCCCCCTCTGTAGTGCAACCTTGGAGTTGGTATATTTATTTATGGGGGGTGTGGAGGGCAGAGCCCCCCAAATGAGGGTGCAGGGGGGCTTGCCCTCCTGCATAAATGTAGTAAAAACTTTGTGGAATGTTATTTGTAGTTGCTTTATAGTTTTCAATGATTTGAGATTCGATGATATGAGTTTTCGATTAAATGAATTTTCAACGATTTGGTCTCGATGATTTGCAATTCGATGAAATGGTAATTCGATGATTTCAAGTGGAACCGTATATATATATATATATATATATATATATATATATATATATATATATATATATATATATATCTGTATCTGCATATATGTGTCTGTGTATATGTATCCTAGGGAGTTTGATAGCTTCCATATTTTACATTTCCTATGGGAGCCACACTGTACTGCATGATATGTTACCAATACCAGCCTGACATCATACAGTTGGGGTGTAGCACTGTTTACATGTTGTGCACATGTCATGTCAGGTCCTGCTTATGGGATCTGTAACACTTTAGTGTATTGCAGGGCACATGTGTTTGGCTGTGGTGGGGGTATGCCTATTTGTACATGACATATATTGTTTGGGGCGTCTCAACCGCATTAACAGTACATGTGGACATATTTGTATTTGTCAATCTACCATTGCTATCTACTGATGTGTGGCCATATATAGATATATATATATATATATATATATATATATATATATATATATATATATATATATATCTGCATCTACTGATATGTTGTATCTGTTTAGATATTAATATATTTACTCACACACATACATTTACATGTTGGAATACATTATCTGTGCTGTTGAATGACTGGGCTGGTTGATATGTTTTGAATACATCAGGGTTATGTATATCTGACATGGCTTAGTGGTAAAATCACTTTGGTTATAGTGTGTGGGATCCCATGTTTGAGCCTAGCAGAGACTGTTTATTTTGTTGCTGGGCAGAACTAGGGCTGTTGGATACAGAGTGGTTAAGGCACTTTTAAGCAGTTGTTAGCAGGTTTGCTTGGAGGTAAGCACTGCTAACCTGCCGTTACATCTGCTTACAGGGAGTTAGCTTCAGATTTGCTTAACCAGTGTAGGCATTGCTTTCCACTGCGCAAATGGGCTTAAGCCCGCTTACTAGTGCTTACATATGCTTACTATTGCTTATTTGTGCTTAAACCTGCTTACTAGCACCTTATTCATTCTGTTACTGACACTTCACATGTGCATTTCTTGCAGTACTCCAGTTTATATATATATATATATATATATATATATATATATATATATATATGTTATTTAGTGGGTTTTTCAACAGAACTATTGGTTATAACGTGTTTTGCCATGTAAAATGGACTGTGCTGCAGTGGGACTCGAACCAGGATTGCCTGCTCATTAGGCGAATGCTCTGCCCAATACACACTATTGGTTACATCCATGACACAGTCCGATTAGAACAGCTACATCCAACACAGGCACGCCTCGACCCATAATTTCATACCCATCGTTCCCTCCCCACTCCTACTCTGCAGCAATCATCCTTTCTCTGGGTGCAAGTCGGGTCTAACCACACCACTGCACACTGCCCACTCTCCACTTTTTGGGACCCATCACGTACATTGTCTCGACCCATGGATCATCAGGCTTTCCCAACCTTGTAGTCCGGGAACATACATGCCCTGCCATGTGCATCTGTGTAATGGAAGGAACCCAAATACCCATCAATTTTTGGGTTGTCCCGCAAGGGACGTTCCTGTCTTTGTTTCTAGACTTAGTGAGTCGACAATAGTTCTCCCACTGGTAGCATCCTGCCTGTAGTTTGGGAAGCAGTTGTTTGTTTACTTTTTTATGTGTTTGCTTGTTGTATGTTTTACCTGTTTGGCTGGGGGGGATATCGGTACTTGTAACACGTATGTTGATTGTGCCCCCTCACCCCCATTGGCAGTTCCTGTGGTCATAAATGTCATTCCTATGTGCTGTATCATATCTCACACACACACACACACACACACACACACACACACACACACACACACACACACACACACACACACACATATATATATTTGCATATATCTTGCTTTTTATCCTCTTTTTGCTATTTAAGCTACATTAACCGTAGCTAAGCAATGCGCAAACCTGCGCAGCTATGGTTAAACTTCGTCCGTTTCATTAACAATACGTTATATTTTTTATTTTTTTTATTCATTATAGCTCTTATACATGTGGAGGATCTTGCTGGGGCTATGCGTACATCTATGGGTGGTCTCGCTCATTGTTTACTACCTTTCTGCAATCCTTCATTGCAGGGAGGGTGTATATTCTGAGAGCTCTGCTCTCAGACCACCCCCTGAATCGTACATGCTCCGTGTAAGCCTAGGAGCTCGGGCAGCGCGCCTTCATTACTATGCATGGCGCGCTGCCATCCTGTTCCTAAATAGGTGCTTCCATGCAGGACTGCACTAGTCCTGCATGGAAGATTAGTGAATCTGGGGGAACATTTATGTACTGTTAGAAATTCTTCTTTAGTGAATGCCACGGAATGTGCTTTCTTCGTATTTTAAATGAAGCTGCATTGACATGAGTTGTAAAGGAGTTTTTCTAGACAGGGTCAGTGAACAGTTTTTTTTTTATTTAATCTGATGTTAACATAGATCTGGTTATTCTTATTTAGAGCACTAATGTGAAGCAGTAAGCCCTAAAAGTTCTGGTAGTAATCTAGCAGTTTGGTCACACTTTCTGTATATAAATATATGCCTTACACTTTCTTTATTTTTAAACAACTTGAACAAGGGTGAAGTTTTGCTTGAAAGTTTGCTGTCTGCTATTCTCTATGGACTTATTGAACAACGTATTTTCTTTCCATTTTGGAGGGCACTGTTTCTTCTTCATCTTCTTCTTCTTTTTTTTTCCACGATTCAGGCCATGTGCTTATTTATGTTGAATAAAAAGTAACCTGCCAGGCAATGGCCAGTGGGCAGACTGATTTACATATTGTTAAAAAATAATTATATGGGGGAACAAAAGGATGAGGTGCTTAGGAACACATTGTGTGTGAGCTCCAGTTAAGGACACCATGGAGGGGCTGTTGATGTGCTTACTACCTTTTTTTTTTTGTAGAGAACAATATGCTTAGACTGTACTGTGCTTCCGCTGTAGTTTTTGCTTCGTTGCTTGATCCAGCCAGGTTAATTTTAGAAAAATGTGGTTGATTTAGCATGTATATATTAGGAAGTAGATAATTGTTCACTTTGACTCTAAGGGGATCTTACAGTCCTAGTCTTTTTCATTGACATATATATTTTTAGATAGAAGACTCTATAGCTATGACCCATTATAGTATAGCATCTGTACAGTTTAGAGTGGATTCTTTCTTGGTCTGGTTTCAGCCAGTATCAAAAGATGCCCTGTTAGGCAATACTCCCTCTTTGGGACAATGTACTTGCTGAATTGTAACAAGAATCACAACAGACTGTGCCACACAGTGCCAGATCAAGTCAGAGCCTGCTCCGTATTGTAGCAAATAACTACTACAGCTGGGCTTACAAACCCTGGGGGTGTTGGAGAGCTCATCATGCAGTTCTAAGCCACAAGGCTGAATGCCCTTTCCTCTCACAGTTGCCTCAAATCTTTACTAGACAGACTGCAAGTCAGGCCAATGTATGCAAGCAGTATAACAGACTGTATTACAAAACAAAATTGTGTTATTATACAAAATGTTTACATTCACTTCCTATCATTTCTTGTATCATAATTAGCCAGTTTTACTGGTAAGAGCATATCCCTCCTTATGTTTAAGAGCAGACTTTTTTAATCCTATGGGGGAGGGGTCATGCACCTGCTTTTTAAGAGCAGACTTTTTTAATCCCATGGGAGGGGGGGGTGTCATGCACCTGCTGAGATACTTATGTCTTATTTATTTTTGATAATAATGAAAAGACTTAGTTCAGGAAAATAGATATGAGTTCTATATTGCTGGTAGGGTTAGATATGACCCAGTAGTTATCATCACTTTTATATGGTGTCACTAATCTGTGATTCCAGGGTTTTGTATGTTAACACTAAAGCCACAGTATTGTGGGAATTTCTACTTCCCCTGAGAAACTGCAATCTTCAAGCTGGTATACATCAATGGTAGGTGTGTGTGAGGGAATGGGCATAACCCTCATAGGGAGGGTAGAGGGGTCTTGTCCTTAAAACTGTCTTTGTTTTCTTATTTTTGTTATTGTAAACTCAGTATTTTTTAGTATTGTCATCTTTTTTGATTGCACTTATGAATGTTGTTTGCAAAAACCTTACAATTTAATTATGAAGCCATCCTGTATCTTAATTGTCTAAAAGATCAATGCTGCTCGATTCATGCATCGTGGAAGTTTGGCCTAGCTATCTGGCAGATTTTTAACACCTTGATTTTACTCTTAGGCCAGTCTGGCAGTTACTTATTTTAACTCTCATTGATTGATTGATTGATTGATTGATTGACTGATTCATTCATTCATTTCTCCAGTTCCTGCTTTATCCTGTTCATGATCTTGGGGAAACTACAGCTTATCTCAGCAGGTAGTGGATGTAATACATGGAATGAATCTAATCCTGGTTCAAGTGCAAGTTGTCTTTAGAATGCAGACACATATAAACACACACCCGCTCACAGATAGATGCACAAATCAATCTATCTATCTATCTATCTATCTATCTATCTATCTATCTATCTATCTATCTATTGATATTTATATGCACACACAAGCACACACACATATACACATACGTGCATACACAGGCACACACACACACACACACACACACACACACACACACACACACACACACACACACACACACACACACACACACTACATTTCTTTTGCTGGCTTTGTTTTCTGTTTTACTGTTCAAATATTGTATAGGCTTTATTGTTTCCATAACTATGTACTCTACAGTATTATTCTTTTATAAAGATTTTTGCTGCCTCTTTTCAACATTTGTCTAGCACAGACTTTCTATGCTGTACAGTTTTATTTTCTGAACCAAGGTTCTTTAGGCTAGATCTCAAAACTTATGAATTATCCTACAGAGTACTTCAGAATATTGGCAGAGCAAATGGCTGTAACTAAGAATATGATTTTTATGATGTGGGACACTGTATCTGAATTGTATAGACATACTGGATTACCTCCATATGGTTGCGGGTGGTTTGTGTGACATCTCCTGAGTGAAAGTACAATGGGCAACACTTTAGAATATTGCTTCACAGATGTTCGAATGGCTACAATGTGAATGCACTGTGCTATCCAAATGAATAACATCTTTACGGCAATGGCATTCCATGTATTGTGTTTTGACATATTGTCGCAAACACGTTTTGACATTCGGCCATATCAGTTGATGGAATGCATGATCGCACAAACCACCCCGTGACCATATGGAGGTAAATCAGACATAGTAAGGCCTTATTGTGTTTAATGCTATTGGCTGCCAAAAAAAGCAATCACTAGAAAATGGAAATCAAAATCTAAACCAACTGTAGCTGAAGTATTGAATATTGTTAAAGAGATATAAGAACTGGAAGTGAGATCCTTAGAAAAGGGAAAGAGTAAATCACATATAAATAAATGGAACTTGTGGGAACAGTACAAAACAAATAAAGGGGGGAGGAGTAAGGTATAAAGGGAGGCAGGAACTGAGCAATTTATGCAATGTTGGAGTGAATGACAGATGTTATAAAGAAAGAAAACATATATCTGTAATGTATAATGCATACAAAACATTATCATGGTAATTTATCACCCTGGTTCTGCATGCTCTGTGCTGTGCAGTGTTTCCTTTGTTTGTTATCAAGGTTTGTTTTCCTTTCTATTAATGTATGTGTGCCTATGTCTTAAATGATTAATAAAGGTGTGAAAAACTTATCAGTTTCAAAAAATTGTGAAATATGAATTAACAGATGCTTACTCCAAATCCTCACAGATATTAGAACAGCAAAATCTCATGAATACATATGTATTGTATACATTCAGTTTGAATGATTTCCACTGCCTGAAAAATGGAGGTGCATATTTGTACTGTACCTGTTTGCATTTCTGACCAAAGCTCCCCCATGCCAGTCTCCACTACAAATGTTCGGCTATGGCGAGAACGGCGAAGTTGTTCTCTTGCTGTACAAAAAGAGACAGAAGATGATGCTGTACATCACTAATTGTAATATGTTTCTTTTTGTAATGGAAACAACAAATTAATACTTTACTGGTGCACAACTGAGGAAGATTAAAGAACATAAACACAGGATTCATGAATAATGGAAGTAAAATAAAATATTGCATTTTTATTTGTTGAGTTTATTGATCAGATAATTTCCTCTGACCTAAAAGTTTTTTTTTCATTGAAAGTGAGACAATAACCCCAGAGAAAAACTGTCATAAATCCATAAAGGAAATCCGATGCAGTCCAACAAATTCTAAATTATGAAAAACTCCAAACTATCAGGAACCATGTATTAAATACTTTAGTAAATAGCATTCAAAACATACAAACATTTACACACTGTCATATGCACTTTATAAAGTATTTAAAAACACTTCAAAACATAAGTCTCTTAAATAACATTAGTGGTAAAATCACATGATTCATATAAGCCAATCAACTACCTTCTAGTATTTTAATCTCCTTTTCCTTAATACAGATTTAAGGCTATGACCCTTATTTAAACCTGGATTTATCATAGCATTTAATATGCTGTACTGATCCAGTTGTATTCAACATTCTCAGTGAATATTTTAACATCTCCACCCCATAACTGTAGAGATAACTTGCAACATCAAAAATTTGAAAGTATGTGTAATATCCATATTTGTCACATGTTCTACAATTGTATTGTATACATTAACGTTCTTAACATCATTTAAGTGCTGGTACTTTAAAATATCTATCTGTTTTTTTCCATCATAAACTTTTTACAGATAATACATGAGGCAATGTAGACCAAATGCTGTATGTTGCAGTTTGCATAATTATGAACCACATATTTCACACCTATTCCTAGATATATAAAATAATCATGTTGTAATAAATAAATAAATAGTTACAATCCCTACATGGATATGTACTTATTTTATTTAAAACAAATCTCAAAACTGGGGATTTCCTGTAACATAAAATTAAAATCTTAAAATCCCATCTATTTTTAAAAAAGATGGCTGCTCACTAACTATGCATTGTATATTAGTATCATCAGTTAACATTTGCTAATTCTTTTTAAAAATATTACAGTATACATTGATGTCCATTGCATAAAATTAGTGGAAAGCACAGGCTGTTGTTCTTCACTGCATTCAGATTATTCATTAATGTCTGCTCAGAGGTTTCCAACTTCTCACCAAAAATGGTTTAGATCTATCATTCCTATAACTCAAAACGTGTAGCAGCAGATTGCACTTCATTTTCTTAATATCCTCTTTGTAAGAAATCTGACTTCATATGTTCACAAGTATCTACTAAATTTTTATCTTTATTAGTGATGCATGCTGCTCTAATGAATTGTCTTTTAAGTATATTACTATAAATTAATTTAGGATGCATATTATTTCTATGTAGTATAGCATTCTTTCCAGATGCTTTCTTGCAAATATTTGTTGCTAATTTACCATCAGTATAACATAATATAATTGTTGTGTCTTTCGGCTTTTCCCGGTTAGGGGTCGCCACAGCGGAACTCCGGTCCGCTAATGATTGGCAGTAGATTTTTACATGCCGACTTGCCGGGCCTGACACACAACCTTCAACGAAGGAACGCCCATTCACGCATGTCGCCACACAGAAGTATTACATAATATAGTAATATCTAGAAAAAACTGTACTAGATGATGAGATATTCACTGTGAATTCTAAAATACTGTTATAACTAAAATAAATATTTCGGTAGTCATAGCTTACCTCTGCAATCACATAATGAGGTAAAAACATTTAGTGAAAATTAAAATGGCATATTAGATATCTTGATATTTTACATGAGTACTATCCTCAATGTTTGTTGTACAGCAGACTGGCTTGGTAGGAAGAGCTCTACCTCACAGCTATACGGTTTGAGGATCAGTCTTGTCTTGTGTTGACTCCCTTAGTAGTGTTTATGTATGTTACTTATGTTTGTGTGCTTTTTTCCAGGTACTCTGAATTTTTATCTAATCTCATAAAAATGTACTGCTTACACTAAATTGTTCACATAGGTACTGTATTTACCTTTGCCTTTCTGATCTAGGTCATGGCTAAAAAAGGCTTCATGGAACAACTGAAGTAACAAATGACAGACAGATATCATGGCATTTATAATATATTTAGGGAAGATTATTATCTTTAGCATCTTTATGCATATCTTAGTGTTTTTCCTATATTCCTATGTGCATCATGGCATCTAGTGAATTAATTGTGTGATGCATTTATGCCGTTGTCATTCTTTATTTATTTCAAACATTTTTAATAAAAAGTTTTGCAAACTTTTTATTAACTCGCAGGCTAAACAAATTCATTTTATTACTAACTGATGTTACCCCAGGGATAATGTTTGGATACAGCCATAGACTTTAATGGATGAGTACCCCAGCATGCACACTTTTGCTCCCATCATAGTTTGTGGATGCATCCCTATGTTATTCCAAGTGATGAGGTAATGGGGACAAATAATAAGTGAATCCTTAATGACACTGGCAGGACAAATGTGTTTTATTAAGGAAACTACAAACACAGAAATCAGTGAGTGGAAAATGATAGCCAAACTTCCACAATCCAATGTATTGTCCCTGCATCGGGTAGTTTGAGTTCCTTCACAACCCTTATTCCCCAGCAAGACTTATTCTCAGACTTTTGGGTTTGATGGCCACTTTATTTACTCTTGTTCTTCAAGCAAGGTGCTGCATGGGACTCTTGCAGTGGACTTTGTTCACTGGTCGTTGATGTCTCACCCTCTGCATGCACCAGTATGCCTCACATCAGTATGCAGAAAACACATTAGTTGTTTTTTGAACTCCCCCACAGTGTCAAAGGGTCAACCATTCTCCCCATCACTCCAATAGCCATGGTTACCATAAATGTTTCCCTTCTGGGGAGGGGAGCATTTTGAATGGAATACTGTTCAAGGTTCTTGGTTGAAGATAGAGGCCAGTTTTCACATTATTGTCTTGGAGAAGAGGGCAGTCCTCTTAGCTTTGCAGGCCTTTTGGGACTCCCTCCCCGAGGGTGTTATCTCCATGTACTCAGATAAGATGGCAGTAGTCAGATATAGCAAAAAGTAGGGAAGAGCCTGATCATATCCATTTTGCTGGGAAACCCATGAGTGTGTTGCAGGGTGATGTCTTTGCCATTTTCTCATTGCAGTACACATCCCAGGACTTCCTATGTTCTGATGGTCGACTTAAACAGGTCTATTCTTTTGCCCCACGAGTGGTCCCTCAATCAGACAGTGGTGCCGCAGATTTTCAGTCACTGGGGCCAATGTTGCTGCAGTCTTTTCACTTTGTACTTAAACAGCAAGTACAGCAGTTACTTGTCCAGATCCCTGCACAAGGTTAAATACCAGGAGATGCTGTAATCCAAAGTTGGCCCCCAGGTCTGCTTTATGGCTTTACTCCCCTTCATCTGATGAGAATGTTTCAGAACAGAAAGCTAGAATGTGTTAAGTCAAAATATTATCACTGTTTCCCCTTTCTGTGGCCTCATGTAATGCATCCACCCTGAGTGTTCAATCCTTATCCAAATCTTCAGTATCACCCATCCAGTCAGATTCTCTAGGATCTGAAAACGCTGAAACTAACTGCATGGTCTCTTCATTTTTAACAGTGGCCAAGGATGTCAGGTTTTTTACTCCAGCAATTCTTAATTCATCTTCATAGAAACCAAATGCCAGGAAAGTTTATCTGAGTAAATGGAGAAGGTTTATCATATGGGCCTCCTCCACAGGGCTGGAACCATTCTAAGCCTGTCTTCCATCAACTCTGGATTTCTTGGCAGAACTTTTTCCCAAAAGATCCAGCTTCTCAGCCATCAAGGTACAATTAGTGGTCTTTTCCAGTTTTCACACATGGCAGAAGTAGACTTCTCTTTCCTCTGTAGAGATTTCAAAAGCTTTTCTGAAAGGAGCCTTCCTGTTAAGACTTCCAATCAAACTGTTTGGTAGCTGTCAAATTCACAAGGAGGGTCTTGGATTGTATGCCTTATCACGTAAACCACCATATCTGTATTTTTCATACAGACAGAGCATCTTTGAAAACAAATCCCCACTTTCTCTCAAAGGTGGCCTCTGAAGTGAACCTTACACTATCAAGCTACCAGTGTTTTTCCCAAAGTTGTCTAACAAAGGGGAGCATATTCCATACCTGCTAGACATTCTTCATCAACTCAGATTTTATTTGTACAGGACAATGGATATCAGGAAGTCTGATCAACTTTTTTCTTGTCCTTTCGAAAGCTGCATTTGGTCTAGAAGTTTCTAAAGTATATCCAGGTGGTTTTCCAACTGTATAATTTTTGTCTGTGAAAAACTGGGTTTGACTTTACATGGCTTGTGACTTTACATGACAAAGCTAAGGCTCATTCCACTAGAGCAGTAGCTGCTTCCACTGCTTTCATCAGTAGGGTTCCTATTGATGAGATTTGTATGCCAGCTACTTGTTCTACTCTACATACTTTTGTGTCGCACTACAAATTGATTGTGCAACCCAGGTCCCATGCATCCTTTGGCTCTACTTAAAGCTAGTTCCATGTTGTCCTGTTTTCATCTAGTGTAACATCCCCTCCCTGTGTTCTCCCTTCCTAAATTGTCAGTTTTTAGTCTCCGGTCGAATGCTTGACCTGTCCAGGGGCCTTGGCTTTGGACAACATTTTCTTGCTGTTCCACATTCTTTCATTAGTTTTGGCCATTATATTAAGCAGGTCTATTTAGCCTTTTATCGATTAAAATTTTTATAAGTATAAGCAGGCAAACTGAATCAGAGGTACTCTAGGGAACTGAAGGAATTATGGGTAGGGGAAAAGTCAGAGCCCTGCATCCAAGCTTTTGGAAAACTCAGAGGCTGGATCCAGCAATCCAAAGGTTGAACCAGACAACAAGACAGCATGGATATAGTGTAATGGTAAGCACACGAGTTTTAGTTTTTCTGCTATACCAGAGAAACTGGAAGGAGCAGACTGTATTCATTTCATGAAAGTACAAATAATCAACTGGAATGGTATTTCACAGCAGGATTGATAATCGAAAAGGCACATTGTGTTTATGCTGCAAACCTGGCCATGAAAATGTTGCCAAGACCATTACTAGTAAAAATGTAGTCATGCCAGCAGAAGGAGTTGCTGTTGAAAAAAATGTGCAGAAAAAAGTATTAAAACTAGTGACAGGAAAATGTTTATTGAAAATTATTTACTCTACACCAGATAGTAGAAAAGCAAGTTTATCCCAGCAGTTGGGGAATGTTGAGCGGCAGGTATGTGAGATTTAAGCTGTTGTATCCAGCTGTCATCAGAATATTGTTTCCTGGAAGATTGCGTGAGCCAGCAAGCTGAAGGGGGCTGTGCTTCTCCTGCTAATGATAGCAGTAAAGCCCACAGAGAGACTTTGCCAATGAAACATTTTCCATTGCTCCAAAAGAAAATGGTTCAGCAACAGAAAACAGCACAGGTTGACTAGAAGAAGCAAGAATATTTTGGATTAGAACCAGAAACTGTAGGTGGGAGATGACCACCAGGTCGGTAGCCCATTTTCAGCGGAGTCCCGGGGAGAAAAGCTCCACAAAACATAAAAATGCAAATAAAAATAGAAAAACATTTTACAAAGATGAAAAACAATTATACAACAATAAGAACATTTTACAAAATTGATATACAGTGATCATTGTAGCTTACATATTGTGGGTGATTTTTTTGGCATATTCCCAGTAGAAAATTTTCTCAGCAGTGCATATTTCAATCTAAGAGTACATGAATAAAAGTTAATACAGGTTGCTCTTCTGGTTTCAGTTTTATAGAAAGGCTGATATATGGCAGATATAATGAAGTTTGTACAATTTATGAAGAATGTCTGCAGGGTTGTTTAGGTAGACTATAGGTAGATTTTAAGAAGATAAGGAGAGATTAAGAGAAGGTAAAGGTTTGGGTAAGAATATCGCTAAGATTAGTGACAAGTTTGTAGAAAGAAAAGGAGAGCTAGGTTGAAAGGTAAGGGATTGCTAGGTTGCTGCGGAACAGGGGCAGATGTTAGTGACTTGAAGATTTTTTTAGTGTGAGTTTGAAATTCTTGTGGTCAGTAATTGTCCTAATGCTGCTTTGTAGGGCATTCCAGAGTTTTGCTACAGTGTAGGAATATAAGCATTAACCAGGTTTTTTGATTGGTTTGTGTAGGTTTATTAGTTTGTCGTCAGATCAGAGATTTCTGGTGGGTGTGTAGGAGTGAGTTGAGAACTGGGCAGTTATCAGGTTGGTATATAACTTTGTGTGCCATATTAAGCTGTAGTTGTCTAGGAGAGTGAGTTTTAACCAGTTGAGAGTTTTGTGAGCAGTGCAGTGATGTGTATTGTGTGGTGCATTAATAGTAAATTTTGCCATTTTATTGTAGCATGATTCCAGTTTATTTTTTAAGGTAATCTGAATGTTTGTCAGTATTGGGGCACCATAGAGAAGAGAGGGAAGCAGATAAGTAGAAGCTAGGGTGGTTTGGTGGTTGGGTTCATGAAGATTTTGTGCCGATATAGCATTCCTAGTTTGTAGTGTTTTTTTGATTGCATTGTGAAAATGTAGATCAAAGGAGAGCTTTATTGTGTATGGTGCAGTAGTTTGGCTTTAATAACTTCTAGTAGAGTATTTTTTAGAGAAGTGATCTTGAAGTCAGCCGAGATATTACTGGGTATGAAAAGGAGAAGTTTTGTGTTAGGATTCAGCAGGAGCTGCACTTTGTTTAGCCAGGTCTCAGTGGAAGTAAAGGCAGTTTAGGTTAGGTGTCGAATGTGTTTTATGTTGTTGGAGGAGGAGATGATGGTAGAAATTTGCATATTGTATAAGGGAACTTTGGTTGGAGGCTTTGTGAAGGTTGTTAAGAAACACATTAAAAAGTAATGGTCCAAGAATGACCCCTGTGGGACTCCAGTGTTTGGTAGATTAAGAGGGTTTTCTGCCATTTTACACATTGCTGCCTGTCAACTGCGGAACCATAACTGAAAAGTAAGGGAGGTTAGAGAGTTGTTGTAGTGTAGGATGGGAAATTGTATCAAAGGCCTTGGCTAGATCGAGAAATATTAGATGTTAGCAGTCTGGCATCCTTGGCTTTGTTGACTGTATCTGTGAAGGAGACTAATGCAGTAGTTGTACTATGTGACAGTCTAAAGCTGTGCTGGGTAGGGATAAGTAATTTGTTTTGTAGGGTATAATTAAGTAGCTGTTTATGTATGCATTTTTCTAATAGTTTGGATAGGAGAGATAATATAGCGATGGGGCGATAGTTGGTAGTGTCATAGGATTTACCACCTTTGTGTAGGGGGGAGTCTATTGATTTTTTCCACAGGGTGGTAATGTAGGACTCTGTGATGGATCATTTGATGGTTATACTGACTGGGTAAGCTATGACATTTGCGGCAAGCTTTAAATACTCTGGTGGGAGATCGCCTGCAGAGAGATAGCAAGGTTTTAGTTTGAGGAGTAACCTACATGTGGTGAGTGGGTACTGCTTGGAGAGTAAGGAGGGGAAGATGTTGGAGAGTAGTGGTAGTATCCCGAGGGAGATGGGAAGATGAGGGGGAGGTTCAGTAGTAGGTTGGAAGGGGATGTGGTTTTGACTAGTGTGGGAGTTTTAGGGCTGGATGGAGGAATTGAGTAGTTTGAGTGCTGTGAATGAAATGCGAGTTGAATACTTCAGCTATTTTGGGATGAGGTTTTATCGGTAGCGGGGGGGGGGGCTTTGTTCGGGAATAAGGAGCTGAGAGATGGTATGCCAGAGTTTTTTTGGCTTGTTTTTTTTTTTTTGGACCTTAGTTGGTGTGAAAAGTAATGCTTTTTGTCTTTGCCAACCTTTTGCTTGGTTGCATAGTTATTTGTAGTTTTGGTAATTTGGTTCACTTTTAGTTTGTTGTCATTTATGCCAGGCTTTGTCTGTTGTTACTGGTAGGTTTTTGGTGTCCTTGGTTAGCCAGGGAACATGATTTGCTTCCATTCTTTATGTGGAGGGGAGCTAGATTGTTAAGGGCATCTGTTTTATTGAAGTGGCTAACAGCATTGCCTAATCGTAGGGATTTGAGAATTGAGTTAAATTGTTGGTTGAAGTTAGACAAATTGTGTGAAGTTTTATAAATGTGGTTTTTAGAGGTATGGGCTATAGTTCTGTTAGTATAGGTGGGTAGGTGGTCGCTTAAATTATTAGGTGGGGTTCCGCAGTTGGTGCATTTCTGGGGAACTGAAACAAGACTCTAGTCTATTGTAGATCCTTGGTCCATATTTGTAGAGATTCTAGTTAGGGCAGAGTTAAGTTGGGTAAAACCACAAAGGTTTACACTGTTGTAGGTGTGGCTGGAATTTTTGACTTTGCCAATTTATATTGGTATCTCCTAAAATGATGGTTTTGTTGGTAATATTTATGGAGATCCAGGAAAGGAAATCTAATATGGTGATGCTATTTCCTGGTGGAATATATAGTACTGCAAAACATAGTCTGGTATTGATTTTTAAAGTAGCTAGGAGAATTTCAGCTGCACAGAAGGAGGGTGGGTGGGTTTAGGATAAGGGAGCAGGTTGAGAGTATTAGGATACATTAATGCAACACCTCCCCCTTTATTGTGAGTTTGGTCTGCTCTAATTATGTTGTAGCCTGGTGGGAGTAGTTTAGTGTCTTTAATATGTGGCTTTAGCCATGATTCAGAGAGTGCTAATATATCAGGGGAGTGTTGGATTAGCCATGCATGGAATTCAGTAGTTTTGTTACAGATGCTACACAGGTTGAGTGATGAAAAGTGGATTCTTAGTGGAAGAAATGTTGGACGGTGAGGGGTTTGAAGGTGGGCCAGGGTTGGGCTGGATGTCGCCACAGTAGGCTTATTAGAAGTATTTTATTGTGTGGTAGCTAAGCAGGGTTTTTTTAAATAGATGTTTTAATTTTGTTGCGAGTGGGAGTGTTGATTTAGGAGAGTCTTGTATAATTTTAAATTAGGTGAATATGTTGGAATTGTAAAGTGAGAGTCATGTACTAGAGAAAGATTTGGATTTTGTTCCTAGGGAAGTGTTGGATGTGGATCGTTTTAATGATATGAGAAGGGACTGGGGGTTTAAGGATGCAGTGTATATAAGGAGGGTGAGAGCTAATGAGATGAGAGGCTGGGTGGTGGAAGTATGGTGAAACATGCTAGTGAGGTAGAAGGGTGGAAGGGACTATTGAGTGAGTGTGGGGGGGGTTAGGTGGGTGAGGTTGTAGAGTAAGGTTTATGGGATTTGCTGTTTGATTGAAAATGAGTGAAGGATAAAGGCAGAGAGTAAGTGGGATAATCTGATTTGGACAGAAGGTGATGGTAAGTGGTGACTGGGTACAAGAGACGCTGGGGAGGGGTAGTTGAGGTATAAATGTAATTGATGTCGGGGTGGGTGGGAATGGGGGCAGGCTAGGGGAGCAGAGCGGGCTGGCCCTGGTCTTGTGGGCTGCAACAAAGAAGAATCAACCAGATGTGGTTGCAGATGGAAAGTAGTGCAGAGTGAGGATTAGAAGAGAGAAATGCTGGCTGGTTAGAACCAATTGTTGAATGTTAGGGTAGTTAACAGTAGGCGGGGAGGGAAGTAGTAGTACTGAGTGGGAGGTAAAGTGGGGATGAAGGAAGCAAAAGACTATAGAAATAAATATGGAGAGATTGTGGTTCTAAACAGATGTAAAGGATAGACAACTAGAAGGTATCACAGTTTAATAACCTACTACAAGGAAGCTAGATGTTAGCTTAGGCATATGAAGAAAAGAAGGTGGGTGGGGGGGCTTATGTACAAGGGGCTATTCAGTAAGAGCAGGACAAAAAAAAGTAGAACACTAAATTGCTAGCTGTGCATACTTTAATATTAGGGTGTCTTTTCTTGAAGAGGAGATTGGGTATCCAGTGACAATAAGGTGGTTAAATTTTCCAGTTGCATGTGAGTTTTCAAGAACTTAGAGAGCTCACCTGGAGTAGTGACAGAGGTCAGAGAGGGGTGTGTCACCCAATAAAAAGTGGGAGAAGGGTACTTAGCCAGAAGGCAATACTAAGTTGTGCTGTCTATGCAATTAGAAGGGTAAAATGATTATAGACTAAATGGGTGTATGTTAGTGGAAGTGAAGGTCAGGAGGTAAGCATTAAGTTAATAAGGTAGGAGAGAGGGGCGTAGAAGGTATGGGGGGGGTGTAGGGGAGTCCAGAAAAGGAAAAGAGGTGAGAGCACTCAGAAGAGATGGTGGAGAGAGGTAAAGGAAAAGAGTAAGGGAGTATTAAGAAACAATAAATCTTAACAGCTAGATACTGACAAAGCAACAGATTCACAAGACCATCAACATTGTGAAATTAGAGAATAAATGGGAGACTGTAAAGCATCAGTCCCATTACTTATATTATTAGACATGAAATGTGGCTATCCAAGAAGAAGTGGCAAAGAAAGATTGTAATTTTCTTGATCGTGTTAAACTTGTGGCTGAACTGTAAAGTATTTAGTCGTCCTTGTCCATTGTGGCTTGGAGGACACTGAAGGAATTAAAGTAGCAGCAAAGTAAAATAGTTCTTGTTCTTACTGATATTTTTATAAAAGCAATTATGTGTTATAAAGTAGTTTTGTATAAGGTGTGGTATATGTTAACGATATTAAAGCAAGAAATTTAATTTTTCTTAGTTATAATGTATCCAGGGATTTCACTGTGGTAGGGTGAGAGAAGCAACTTGAAGTTAATATGATCTGATCTTGGGTTGTGGGGATGGGGACTGTAGAAGTGTAATGATCATATTATATGCAGCACAAAGGTGGTAATCACCCCCGTTTTATAGGGGGTGGATTAATGGTCTTTGTTTAAGGTACAGACAGTTATTTTATACAAATACGTTTAAGACAGACAGAATAATGGACATGGAAATTATAGTTTTCTTGTATTTGCCAAGTCATTAGCTATTTTATTCTATTAGCAAATGCTGTCAGTGGAAGAGAAATCCACAGATGCAAGCAGTTAACCATGAGGTCTGTACAGTGTACTCTGAAATTTACAAAGATTCTTTCATGCATCTGTAAAGTCACTGGCTTTGTTTATTTCATTATCATCTGCTGTTGCTTGAAGACGAGCTATCTACATGCGTTGTCAATTAATCATTAGACTTTCAAACACACTGTGTTTCGTACATTTCTCTCAACACAGTGTAATAAGCATTTAAAGGTACATTAGTAAGCAGCGCAGTGAAAAAAATTAATGGAGTTTAAAAGTGTGGGAAGTGAATAAAAATATATAAGTAGCTGGCACCTCAGCAGCCTTATTACTATAACATGTTTAATACAACAGTGCATATTTTAATTTATTTATTTAAAGTAGGCCAGTGCACTTTTTGTTAGGACAAAAAAAATAATATTTACGGAAAGCATGCAAATGTTTTTATACCTGTGAGGAAAAATAGTTAAAAAAGTCAGCAGTCAGTATAAGGGGGAACACAGACTGGAATGTGCTTTAGCAGGATTAACCTTAATTGTAGAGTAGGTAATTTCTGTGGGTACATTTGTGGATTGGAATAAATGCTCCTAGTTGGAGGGGTAATTTAAAATTTTGGAAATTCTACATAGTTTTATGTGTTTCTTGCAAGTTAAAATGGGATGAAGGATTCTGAAAATCTATTTAGTTTTTTATTTGAGTGTTTTCAGTGAAATAAAGATGGCAAGAAGCAACTACGTAAGAGTTTAACCTGCCAAATAATAACGAGTAGATGTAAGCTAAAAGTCGGAAGTGTACATTCAAAACAAATGTCGTATACAGTAGGTGGGACCAACAGCTTTCTATCTAATGGCTACTTTCTCCATGTTTTCATGGGATGTAAATTGCCTTACAGGGGAATAGACAAAATGCAGAGTATTAGATCATATCAAGAAATGTAGTGTGTACTCATAAGCCTAACTACTACTTATACAGCAGGAACTTCTTATTGTAACAATTGTTAATGTCTGTTATGTACTTCGCAGATGATAAAGATTCTAGTTGTCTACTGATGTGCTATGTTCTTCATCTGTAACTATGTTTGTAATTGTTAATTGCTATGTTGATCAAATTGTTAATTGTTATATAAATCCAATGTAACTACTGTCTGTATATTTTAACTGTGGAGCTTTTCTCCCTGGGCCTCCGCAGAAAATGGACCTACGTCCAGTCGGACACTCCCGGTCAACAAATGTAAATAAATAAATAAATAAATAAATAAATAAATAAATAAATAATAAAAAATATCAGTAAAACACTTTAAACAATTATATTACTTAAAGGTTGATGTATATGAAGTGCAAAGAGTGAAGTAAAGGAATTTCAAACCATGTGGTCCTTAATTAATAATATAAACCCTAATAACAGGGGACACTGAAAAAACTCTCTTCATTTTGTTACTGCCTTTGATACATAAATAATCTGGTACCGGGGCAAACCTCCACTAGTATATACATTATTTATCCTGATTAACAGCACTGACCTTTCCAATGGGTTTTGTTGCAGGTTGAGGCTGCATTTGGTTTAGCTCCTCCCTCTTAGCACAGTAAGACAGCAATACTTTGAGTTGTGGATATGTTGATATCCTCCAAGAAGCATTTGCTGACTTAGATTAGGTGCACATTTAGTAGCAATGTGAAAGTACTTTTGGGCTTTTGCCTGCCTACCTGAGTGAGTGTGCTTATTTCAGAGCGCTGTTGCGGCTGTAATAAAGCATCTGTTGCCAGGAGCACCCTTGTTAGGAGGAAGAATTTTTTTAAGAATATGGCTCCAGAGTATTTCAAACTGAGGGAGAGAGTGGTCATAGAGTTTGAAAATACTGGCCACTGGCCACAATTTTACCCTTTTTAGCATTTAGGTCACTTGTCAGCACACCAGCTGTTTACCTATGGAATTTCTTATTACAGGGTTTAGGTGTCTTTGAATGATCTGGCAATGCCTGCCAGTTTACAATTGTCTATAAATGTGATTAGCAAGTGATCTTGGTATGAAGCCTTGATAACAGCCATTGTAATGCCATTATGCAAGTGCTGTCCAACCAACGGCCTGGTAACATCAGACCCAGAAGTCTCACTACTCTGATATTCAAAAGCTGTGGAATGTATTAGGTTCATAGGTAAAGTACTAGGCTAGCTGCCCTTCTTCCACTTTAAGCTTAGGCAATTTTCCTTGATAAGAACCAAACCCTGTACATTTTGTCTCCATGGTAAACACCTAAACCACTTTGACAATCCCTAACCCAGACCTCATTACCATGGACATTGGAAATCATCAATTTAGCCTGGCTCAAGGAAGGTCCTGCCTCTTTAACCGCATTAATTTCTTTGAAAATTTAAACAAAATAGTGGATAGTATTTATACAGTACATACAGCATGTCTCCCTATGCAGACATTATTTACTGACTTGTAAATCTGTATACAAATCCTTATGTTGTATGGTGGATTACTAACTAGTTCTCATGAGCCCATGTGGTTAGAGTCTCATATGTCAACTCTGAAAGCAAAACAAGTTACCAGTGGTGTACCACAGGGATTAATACTGAACTAATCCTATTTGGCATCTATTTCTCAGATCTTCTGCCCAACACTTTGGTCTATGGTCATCTAAGTTTAAAGATGACTTTAAATTGGGCATTGCTGTTTGATATTCTTCAACTCATAATTGCTACAATGAGGGTTAGATGTTGTTAACAACTGATGTATAAACAATGGTTTAATTAAATGTGAAAAAATGTAGTATAGTTCATTTTGTAAACAAAACATTTTCACATATCATATAGGTGACACACTCCTCCAATGACATACTGTTGTAATAAATCTAGGGACTCTTACTGATAATTCCTTACCTTTTGACCATCATGTTTCAGCATAATTCAAAAGGCCTTCTATCTCGCTTATCTACTTTCCAAAGGCATCTCGTTTACATTCAATGAAGTATTTATTTCTCTTTACTTCTATCATGTGAAACTCATTATTGAATATAATCCACCCTTTGATATGTATTTGTATAAACATATCACTCAGCTTGAGATACCTCAGATTCATAATCAAAAAGATTAACATCAGTAATATCACACAATAGTGGATTCATTTTTCTTTGTTGCTTTACCATGACTAAAACATTTATTGATAAATGCTGTTAGTAACATAATGTTCTAGGGTTGTTTGTCTTTAGATTCTGATTATTTTAGCTAATTAATATTTTAGTGTGTGTGTGTGTGTGTGTGTGTGTGTGTGTGTGTGTGTGTGTGTGTGTGTGTGTGGGTGTGGGTACATATCATATTGTCGAACGCTTAATTTATCGAACTCCTAATTGTCGAACTCTAATCGCTGAACTACCCATTCACTGAACAACCTAGTTTATATTTATGTATTTTATTACTGAAATTTACTATCTACGTAGATCTTCTTCCAGAAAAAGTATATGGCTTTTACAACCTATTACTTATTCTGTTATATTTTTTTCATGCATCACTGTGTAATCAAAATAAACTGGCATCCCTGCCTCTGTGTTCAGCCTCTTTCTGACTCTTCCTTAGTGATGTATGTCTAGTGTTTTGAGCCATAAAAGTTTTGACCCTCTTTGACCTCCATATTCTTTACAGAAAAATGGTTCCTCAAGTACCTGGTTAACGGTATTAAATCATTATTGACAACTAATTAGGATGTACTGGCTTAATGGATTCATATCCCAATGTATCCCCCATCCCTGGAACAGACTTTCTCTACATCTCAAGTAGTGCCTCTGCCACCTTCTAGGTAAACCTAGGAAATTGGATTGGCAGCTTCAGACTCTCCACTGGTCCATCTTATGTTGCCATGCAGCTAGAAACAACAATTTGTATATGTATTATTGTCTATACTAGTACTGGTCTAAATACTGCTATCCTAGTTCTTATCTATGAAAATCTGAATTTATGAATGATGCCATCTTTCATGACTTTTCATGACTGTCCACAAAAATGTCAAAATTTCTTTCTGTAATGACATGCGTAACAGCCCGAGCAGATGTAGGTTTGGTCTTACTATGGATTTATTATTTTCACATGGAAGCAAGCAGCATATTATACTTTTACTGTCACTAGGAAACAAATGTCTTTAGTTGCAAAAATTGGAATATTGATAATGATTCAACATTTTATTTGAATGAATGTCAGACTACATGGCTATTCTTGACATCTTTAGCTAGGAAAATAATGCCAGTGGAACAAAGGAATAAACTTGATATGAATTTTGATGTTAATAGGTGGATACATTATATTATGGACTGTCTGAATTTTGAAAAATGTGTTTGAACACCATAAGAAGAGGAAGGCATGGAAGGGAAGGTTAGTAAGGATGTTCTAATTTAATAGGAATCAAGATGTATTTTATTTTCTGCATAACTTATTTAATAAAAATATGTTAATTTTAAATGTCATTTAATAGCGGATTTAGATGGTCAGATGTTATGTAGATAAAACCATTCCTTAGCAGCTTTGATTCATAAAGAGTTAAGTTAAGGATCAAAGATTTTCCCCTTACATGATGGTGACTGATAACTTCTAAAACTAAAAATGATATACCTTCTGGCAAGAGTCTACGGATACATACCTTTGAATTATTTAATTTATCCCAGCAGTAGAAAGAAAAAATGGAAAGTATTAACAGCACTCAAGCGAGGAACACCCTCTAGAAGCATTTATGTTGTACATAACCTTTTACTGCAACAGGCTACGGTTACATTAACGTGACACAATACATACTATCTAGAACAGAAAGAAGATAACACACAAAAAATGCCTCTGGTGATAGATAGCAAATTAAGAATAATATTAGAAAACATTTTTCATTGAAAAATTAAGAACTTCTACTTATTATTCAGTTGTAAATAATGCAGTGGTGGTATTTAGTATGTGATTACTTATTTATGGGACTGATGACCAGAAAATACAATGTGGCTCTTTTAATATTCTTTCAAGATTATCTAATTCAAAATCTGAAGAATATCATATTATAAACATTCTACTTGGGGAACATGGTGTTTGCTCAAATAATGTCTAGAAGACTGCAATGTGTCTTACACAGGAATGTTGAAATGTCATTAATTCAAAAAATTGTGCATGCAGTGTTTATTAGTGTTTTTAATTAAATTAATATGCAATTTATAGACTGTGATAGTTTTAGATTATTTTGATCTAGTTTGGAGACTATTTGAGGTTTTTAACAAAAATATGATTCTTTATGCTTAAATGCACTTAAACTTTAATTTTGTTAACAGGGAATTAGTGTAACTGTCACACTGCAATTGGTGCTATAGATTCCAGGTGTTTGCCCTTGTTTCACAGTTGTGTAACTAATGAAGGCTATATGGGACAAAACAGTGGACCTTGCTCCCTGCAAAAAGATTGTTTTATTTATTTTTTTAATCCTATTTTTCTGTTTTCTTTTGTTTTACTCTTACTAGTTTCAAACATGGAATTGCATTTGTCCTCTCTTCTAGAATACAGTGATCTAAGAAATAGCATATTTAGACATTGGGGTGTGAGCACAGAGTTCTACACAGAGGGGGTATAAGGTTAAAGCCATCTACAAAAACACTTTTTAAAATGTCACTTTCCACAGTGTCAGCACTCAAAATGTCTGTCCTTGAAACTGCACTAGGAGATCAGCAAATACATGACTGATTTCCCATTGCCTGTCTGTGTACATGGGAAACATTGCGGTTTATCATGTATAGCCTAACATCATGTTAGTCTTACAGCCCTGCATTCATATTCTATTTAGTGGCTCTAGAATGAACACTTTAAAAGAAGATTTAAGTTATCTGTTCCTTAAGTACTGTATTTATACAAGTTCAGTAATATCACACAATAGTGGATTGATTTTTCTTTGTTGCTTTACCATGACTAAAACATTTATTGATAAATGCTGTTAGTAACATAATGTTCTTGGGTTGTTTGTCTTTAGATTCTGATTATTTTAGCTAATTAATATTTTTAGTATGTGTGTGTGTGTGTGTGTGTGTGTGTGTGTGTGTGTGTGTCTGTGTGTGTGTGTAGGTACATATCATATCGCCGAACGCTTAATTTATCGAACTCCTAATTGTCGAACACTAATCGCTGAACTACCCATTCACTAAACGACCTAGTTTATATTTATGTATTTTATGACTGAAATTTACTATCTATGTAGATCTTCTTCCAGAAAAAGTATATGGTTTTTACAACCTATTACTTATTCTGTTATATTTTGTTCATGCATCGCTGTGTAACATGCATATTAGGAACTCTCTTCTATCTTGTATATAATGTATGGTCAGCTTTATTGCTTGCCTTATATTTTGCTTATTTTCTTTTATTGTATTAACAAATTGTACTACTTCATTATTGTTTTAATATTTGTAGCCATTGTTCAATTTTTTTTAATTCTGTTTAATGTGTACTGTGGAGCTTTTCTCCCTGGGCCACCTCTGAAAATGGGCTCTGACCCAGTCAGAGTTTCCCGGTAAAGAATTGTCAAATAAATAAATAATACTAGTGAAATTGTGTCCATATTACCAAGGTAGAAAAAGATTTCCAAAGCAAATAACAAAGTAAATGATTAAATATAATTTCAGGGAGATAAGAAGTTTTTGTTTTGATAACTTTATTAGATGACTAGGTTACCATGAAATGTACATGCATGTGTGAGCTAGTCTTGTAGACATAACATAAGTTAATATAAAATGTCTGGTGCAACCATTATTTGCTAACAATAATTAGTGCATAAGACATGACATCATTAATGTTTAAACAGGTCACGTCATTCCTCAGGGAGCAACAGAAAGCCATCTGCATTCTTTCTCCGAGCAATTTACCAGGAGAACGTTTATCATACCTCTCAACTGTCCAGATTTTCACAGAATGCCCAGATTTTTGCCTTATATTTTTTGCCTGTTGCTCATAAAATTTTGGTTTTCTGTCAAATCACTGGCTAATTATTGAAGATTTAATTCAGAAAACAATGACAGCCATTTGAGTTTCAGACTTCATACCCATCAGAAAAGTTATATTAATGCAAAACCCTTTATTCTATCAACTTTTTAAGTTTGTGAGGGCAATATTTAAAACTTGCCCCAATTTCCAGACCTTTGTCCCCCCATTTTTTATGGCTTCATCCAGATTTCTTGCTCTAAGAGGTTGAGAGGTATGCTCATGGTACAAGCTTACACATAAGTGTCAAAAGGTACAGTTAGAGTTACTCTAAAACTGCATTTCAGTTTTACAGAATCTGTATATATTATATAAATTAGAATAATACCTTCTTAATAAGCATTTTAGGCAATACAAGCTTCTCAACTTTTCCCAGAGTTAGAAAATGAACACACACACACACACACACACACACACACACACACACACACACACACACACACACACACACATACACACACACACACAAATAAATGAATAAAATAATATTTATTTCTGTCCGTTGTAACACTGTTATAACTTTGGCATAATATTTTTTTTCTACAAAGAATAATTTATTATTTTTCCTTTTATAATTTAATATTTATTATATTGCAGACAGCAAATGGTACTGAGTCGTTAAGGCTAATATGGCTGGTATCCAGATAGCTTTATTAAAGGTTTTTGCATTATCTATTACATTATTTAACTTAAAAGGGCAACCACAAATGCCATTTCAGACAGATAGTGAGGAATGCCCTAATAAATAATTGCTGCAACCATAGCTGTAACCATGTAGCTTATTTTGAAGCAAAGCATTACGAATAATGCATTTCAAATATGTGTATTGTCTTGCCGCTCAGAATCTAAAATAAGACTACGAGGCAGTTATTACAGAAAATACTTGGTTTCTCTTGCAATTCAGGACCAGTTGCCTCTTGTGCCACACATCAGGAATCAGGTATAACAATTAATGTCTCTGACAGAGAAGGGTTTCATGCCTACAAGATTGTTGTAAGCAACAGATGGCACATGCTTCATATGACATTTCAGTGTAGGATTCTCACATATCTACTAATGCTACCTTGTAAATATTTGGGGAGCAGCCTAAAAATTACTGCTAGATTGTACCAGGTTTGACCTAGATTGTACCAGGTTTGACCATTTTGACTGGGGAAAGAGGGGATGGAAAACGGGGAATGCTGAACTGATCCTGGTTAACAGACTTTATATTTTGAACATTCCAGGTTTGTATCGGTTGGGGTGAAGAACCAAGATCTTAAGTAATTATTTGTGTGTTTCATTTGCAAAGTGTTGATGATAGTCAAAAGTGAGGGTTGTACACTTCAGGAGTCTTTAACAAAATGGGACAGTGACTTGGAATACCTTTATGAAGAAGACATTATAGTACAGAAGACCAATGAAGATTTTTCAGAACCTGCATTAAAAAACAGGAAACTTTTATATGGAACATATCTGTAAATCTGAACAAAAGAATGTTAATGTATTTATCAAATTAGGGGGCATTAAAGAACGGGGAAAATGCATTTAAGCAATGCATAGCGTAACCCAGAAAGAGTAAGATGACAGTACCAATTACAGAAGTAGGAGACAGGAAAGAGAGTAAAAAAACCTCATAAAATGAAAAATAATATACAGTTAGTTTATTTTACTTAGGTAAAGCAACAGTACATTCTAACAAAGGTATGATCTGAGGACATGTGAGTGATTGTCTTAGCAGCAGTTATGTTGACTATAGAGGACTATAATGAGATCTTCAAGTATAATCAAGTAGCTATATGACTGAGAAATGGATGCAGTCTCCTCACCTGTGCAGACTTACCCTTAAGAAACCAAATACTATGTCATGACAACTAAAATATATGTATATATGTAAATAGTAACATCTTTTTGTATATTGACCATGTACTACTTGAGTTATGCTTACTATGAGTTCTGTACTTTATATTACCAACAGATGTTCAGTTTGACTGTTGCAACCTTTTATATTGTTTTATTATATCTGTCTTGGAGCTTATCTCTCCTTCTTTTTTGTATGTATCTTGGAGCTTTTCTCCCCGGGCCTATACTGAAAATGGACATATATCCAGTTAGACTAGCACGGTCAACAAATGTAAAATAAAATAAATAAATAACATAAAATATGTCAAGCAATCCATCTTGAAAGTGAAGCTCTACAGGTGAACCTTGATGTTCATTTTGAGAACATATAACTACTTGATTATGAGCGGGCAACATCATTATAATTCTTTGCAGTACATGGAACTTTGCCTGTACCATGTGCTATCAGTTACAGAGTGAGAGAAAAAAAAATTAGGAATGCGTTTTATTGCTATAAAAGCTGCAACATACTTGGCACAGCCTACCAGACAGCGGGATGAAGTGATGTGTACCTAGGCTCTGGTAACAGCTTTAAAAACTGCAATACACTCCAGATGTACTGGCTGTTCTTTATGCTCTACTGCAATTCTAGAGTACAGCAGCTCTGAAGGACACCTAGATAAACTTTAAGCACATTTCTCATGTCAGGAAGGTGCTTAACAAAGTTTTCATTTTCTTGATTTCAGGGAATAATTGCATCACTCCCTGTAGTGCAAAGCTGGTCCACTTTTCTCTGATAAATAATTCAGAATTCTGTTATTTTGGTTTATTTCTCTTATAGTATTCTGCTTTTAACTCCATATTAAAACTTGAAAATAGGCCACAGGTCTGTCTCTTGTGAGTCAGGCAGAAATTAGAACTGATCAATTAAGGACTCATACATAAGATAGAAGAGGTCAGTTAAGGTTGATCATCTGTGAACTGAGGGGGTGGAGCTAGGAACTAAACCTTCTATTTAAGGGGTAAAATAAAACATTTTAGAGCTTTACTAGAAAGTCTCACCCAGACTCTGCTACACTTCATTGTGAGGGAAAGGTTAGTTTGCTTTTTATTTGTTGCATTACTTTGTTGCCATTTTCTATTTTGAATACTGTGATTTGTTTTATTTACCTTGTGTTTTACTTGTGTTCTGTTTTTAACTGCATATTAAAACTTGAAAAGAGATCACAGCTCTGTCTCTTGTGAGTCAGGCAGAATTTTTTTCCCTACCCTCCACCCGTTTACTGTCTTAAACACCAATCTCTTTCTAGTTGTCTTCCCCTTATGTTAATTTGTCCATATATCTCATTTCCTCTCTGTTTTTACTGGCTTGTGTAAGCACAAAATTATCATTTTGTGAAATCACTCCCCTTCAACTATTTAAATTTATTGGCCATCCTACTGTATTCCATAGTACCAGAATACAAAAGTGACCACCCCATTTCAATCTATCTTGCCGTTTTAAAAATAGTGACTCTCCACTAAAACATAACCTTTTAGACAAGTAAAACATAAGTTACCTACTTTCACATCTAACTCCTCAAGTGCACACTGCAGTGTTTAGGATAAACCATTTTTTTTCATCTTACCTTTAAGCATCCCTGTGACTAGCACTTGCTTTAAAACCTGCTGGAAAGCGCTAGGACGTCTTAAACTGATACAAGCACTCAACTCTCCTTGTTAATAAGGAGAAATTAATTGTAGGCACTAAACAGCCTATAATTGCAAAGTACCTTGCTAAGGTAAGGGAAAACAGCTCTTGTACTTTACAAAAAAAAAAAAAGCACCAAACCAGGCATGTCCAAGGGTCAGCTTCCTGTGATTTCTCCTGTCCACCTGTTGAAGCTGGGCGTACTGGGGCAATGCAGCAATTACCGCATGTACATAGACAACCCTCTCTTCCTACCACCAAACACTATAAACTGTGAGAGATGCACTTACATAGCCAAACTGGAAGCAAAGCTCTCTCCACCCAAGATTGTGCTAGACAGTCAAGAGGAGAAGGTTAACACCCACACTACACCTCAAGCAACACATAGCCCTTCTAAACCCATACCACCAACACTTACTCATAGAAACACTAAACCCACATATGTGGAGGCCCTTAACATTAACCTGCCCAAGCAACAAAGACCTCTGAAGCTGAAACGCAAACAAACACCAATCACAACCAAAGTGTCACAGCTCACAACACCAGTGTGCCACCCAACAACAGCCCCTAAGGCAAGACAACGTGCCCAACACTTTTGTCATAGGTGACTCTATAGTCAGGCACACTGATGTCCCACTCACCAGGCTGAACAAGGAGAAAATTACAGTCAGCTGCCTATAGGGTGCCAGGATCCGCCACATAATGCATGCACTCAAATAACTCCACAACAAGTACAAATATGACTCTGTCATTGTTCATGTTGGAGTGAATGACTTGAGACATACCTCCCTGGACTACATGAAAAGAGAGGGTCTATATTAGAACATCGAATATTTAACAGTTCGAATTACTAAAGGTTGACCTTTAGTGATTGAACTGTTAAAACATTGAATGTTCTGAAAAAAAAAATAAAACAACAAAAAAAAACTAAACAGTGTAGGCAGGGGGCAAGCCCCCCTGTACCCCCCACAACCCCGCTACTTAAATATACCAACTCCGAGACCACACTACATTGAAGTAAATGGAAATCTCCCCTTACGGAGATTTCCGTTTACCTGTTCGAGGTTCTGCAGCTTTGCTATTCTCGTGTCGACAATGTCAGATTCGACATTGTTGGCTTTTGAGAATTTAATTTAGACCCAAAAAGAGACATGGAAGAGCTCTCATATCATGTGGCCCAGGCAGGTATGACCCTAGCCCTGAGTAGCATCCTGCCTTTGCCCAGAATGATACCACAGTATAAGGACAAAATGATTGACTTCAACAATTGGCTAAGCTTCTGGTGTCATTCAAAGGGGATCCAGTATCTGTCTGCCTGGGATGACATGATCGACAGACCACAATGCTTTGCCAGAGATGGTCTGTACCCATCACCCTGAGATTCAGGTTACTGGCTAAGGCTCTTCCCACCCCTATAGTGCCTTTTTTAGGAAAAGTTCAAAGGACAAAACCACCACCGTAACAGGTACAAGCATGCAAAATCTGAAGGTAATGCTACTCAATGCTAGAAGTCTAAACCTCAAAATGCACTCTCTCAAGGCACTCCTAAAAATGGAGAACATCGATATCTGTGCAGTAACTGAGACCTAGTTCAAGGATCCAGAGAGCACCCTTGCAATACCAGGCTACAACACATTCCATACTTTTCAGCCATCAAACCAGGTCCAAAACACTAAAGGTGGAGGGGTGTCCATATTCACCAAGGATATTCACAACACCAGGCTAGTTGCCCAACACAATGCATCTGAAATTCTCCAGGTGCAACTAACACTAGGTAAGACTGCAATCCAAACTGTAGCTTGCTACAGATCCCCCATCATGCCCCAAGATTCTCACTACACCTTTCTAAACATACTGGAAAATATTAAGATACAATCAAACACCGTAATACTGGGTGATTTCAACTAACCTGCCATTAACTGGGAAAACTACTCATATACCAACACCTTTGCCCAACGGTTCTTGGAATTTATAAATTCCAATGCCCTGGATCAACTAATCCTTAGTCCCACCAGGGGCTCCAATATCCTAGACCCAGTCATTACCAACATGGGAAATCGATGCTCCACACCTATGCTCACCCCCTCGTTAGTCAGGTCTGACCATAAGCTAATCACCCTTGACATCCACATCCCATCCCCACCCCCCAGTAAGGAAACCTCTGTAAAAAACTTCTCCAAAGCCAACTTCATGCTACTCAAGTCAGAAGTGACAAACTTCATGACACCCATGCAGACGGGAACTGAAAGTTCGACTGCTGAATCCTACACTAAGGCACTGTACAAGCACATCCACTCGTGCATGAATCGTGCCATCCCCAATAGAACCAAGACGCTCTCCTCCAAAAAAAAGGAAGCCAATCTGGTGGTCCCTTGCCATAAACAAACTTAAGAAACAAAAGGAAGAAACTGCTGCAGAAAAGAGGAAAACCCCAGGATGCAAAAAACTCCCTTACCAGCCTCAGTAAGAAGCTGAGATCCCTCATAAAATCCTCCAAAGCTAGTTACGAAAATAAAATTGCCAAAGATTCCAAAGACAACCATAAGGCATTCTATAGCTATGTCAAGAATCTAAATGGCAATGCTCAGATCTGCTCTGAGCTACAACAGAATGGCATTAAATATACTGATCCCAAGGATATTGCCAGTATCTTGGCAGATCAATTCAGTGCCAACTTCACCCCCCCTCACACCCCCTAAAGGGCCCATCTCAATACGAAAAGAGTGCCAAATTCCAGTAATAACGGCCACACAGGTAAAAACACACTCTCCAAAGCTAAGAATATAGCATCCATGGGACCACACAACATCCCAGGCTGTGTACTACATGAACTACAAAATGAACTGGCACCTCACCTAAGTGTCATGTTTAATCATAGCCTCACCTCAGGCTTCGTGCCCACTGAGTGGTACAGCTAAAGTTATCCCACACCACAAGAGAGGCTATACCTTGGACCCGGGAACTACCCCCCCATCAGTCTGACGAGCCTGATCTGCAAGCCATGGAACATATTATCATGGAACTTATAAACAAAGACATTGACAACCTTCAAACACTGGACCACACACAGTTTGGGTTCGTGAAGGGCCGATCTTGTCTCCTGAACCTGATTGACTTCTTCGAATCAGTCTCCAGAGCCGTGGACAAGGGTATAGTGGTCCACACAGCCTATCTGGACCTCACCAAGGCCTTCAAAGCCATCCCCCACTCTGGAATCATAGATAAACGTACTAAGCTGGGCATTAATCCCTACGTCACTTGATGGGTTGCCAACTAGCTTACTGATAGAACCCACAATGTAAAAGTAGCCAACTCCAAATCCAGCTCCAGACAAGTGACAAGTGGAGTACTCAGAGTTCAGTCCTGGGTCCGCTCTTGTTTGGCATCTACTTCTCTGAAGTACAGGCTAACACTAAGGGACTCTGGCTAACAAAGTTCGCAGATGACTGCAAAGTGGGAGCCATTATTGAATCCCCAAATGATGTGGGTATTCTACAAAAGGGCCTTACAGAAACAGATGCTTGGTACCAGAGCCATGGACTCAAGCTCAATGCCATGAAATGTATAGTTATCCCCTTTGGGAAAAAAACATGTAACCGTGAATTACCACATAGGTAGCAGTACACTAAACATCGAAAGTGTGATAACAGACTTGGGGGCACAGGTGGACAGTGGTCTCACCTTCGATAACCACATCACCACAACAGTCAGGAAATCCTTTTATGTGGCACACCTCATCAATAAGGGCTTTTCATCCAAAAAAAAGGAGGTCATTGTCCCACTGTACTCATCCCTCATTAGACCCATTATAGAATACAACACCCCATTTGGTATGTACCTCTCAAGACATCTGTAACAACTGGAAAGGCCACAAAAATACCTCACAAAAAGAATAACAGGCCTAAAGCAGATGCCCTATGCTGATTGTCCAAAAAAACTCCACCTATACTCTGTTGCATATTGTCTACTTAGAGGTGATCTCTGCTTAACATACAAGACCATGTCAAACCCAGAGCTGCTGGACATGCTACACTTAAAGAAATCCCAATCCCTCAGAGACACATGCTCCAGGGATCTAAACCTTGTCATCACAATGAACAAAACATACTGGAGGGATAGGTTCCTGACCCAGAGACTCACCAGACTCTGGAATAGACTGCCCATACATGTCAAGCAGAGCGCCTCTTTGGCCCTCTTCAAAAGGAACCTTGATGATTGGATGGGAGATAGGAAATTCACCCTAGGGATCACATCAGTTGCCATGCTAGACAGGGGTTCAGGGAAGTAAATACTGTGGGACGAAATAGCCAGGGAATTGTTATTGCTAGGCTTGTATAGGCCTTAGGGGCCAATAGCCTAGTACCAACCTATAAACCTATGAACCTATAAATATAAAGATGATATATGATACCAAATATAGGATCTTAGATGCAAAGAAGGGCAGAGTATTTTTTTATTACTACAGTATGTAGGTAGTTTAGATGTCATAATGCCGTAATGGAAACCATTACTATATTATGCACTGCCTATTACTTGTTTGTGTCACACTTGCAATATTGTGACCATGATTTACATTAACAGATTGCTTTGAATTTCCAGGCTTCTTTTTTATTGGAGTACTAATATTAGATGGTTTACTTTCAACTGGTGTTAAAGTGTCTTGCATCTTGTTCAAGGGTGGAGGTATAGGAGATCACGTGACTGATCAGTAGATGGGTATGATGATAGCAGTAGGAATATTGTACAAGGCTGTGGTGGTTGAAGAGTGAGAACAGATTTTTATGATGAAGTCTTCATTTGCCAGTCAGCCTTTTTCCCTGTCCTCAGCTACGGTCATGAAGTTTATGTAGTAACTGAATAGATTAGTTTTTGACACAAGAGGCAGAAATAAGATTCCTTCATAGGGTCATTGCACTCATGCTCTTTGAAAGAGCAAGGAACTCTGCAAACACTTGCATTCGCAGTTAAATATCTGTAACAATATTACCTTACATTATATGACTTTAATAGAGTGGTGTGTCGCAAAAAAATACACAAGTGTGAGGATACAAAAAAGTATTTTGTTGATTGCAGACTCAGTTACATTAGGAATCTATGCAAGTGAAAAAGGGAAGCTCAGACATTCGTGAAATTTGTCTTGTGGCTTAGATGCAGTAAAACACGAGATAAGGTGAAGAATGGGATCATCAAATGGGAGAAGTGTATATGTGTTGTGGTGCATGTAATCTTTTAGAGAAGAGAGAGATGAGTTAACAGTAAGCAGGACTAGGGATGTGATAGACAGATGCCAAGAGAGGGGCTGGAAGTAAAATTCTCAGAAGCGTTAGCTGTGTCAGCAACAACTACAAAGAGGAAATAAAGGCTTAGGGGGTAAAATATCTAGATACAGCAGTGGACAAGGGAGAAAGGCTTGGACATGTAAAAGGATTGGGAGACACCTGACACAGAGACCAAATCTTTGCAAGGAACAGACTTTAACTTAGCTCAGAAGGGATACCATTACTTAGTGCTGGGTTGGAAAGGTACACCTTAATCACACTTCTCAACCTCTTAACACAAGAAATCTGGAAAAATCTAAAAATAATGCAGGGACAAAGGCACAAAAATAGGGATATATATTAAATATTGGTTTTATAAACTTACAATAATGCTAGAATAAAAGGTTTTGTGTTAGCATGCATTTTCTGAAGGAAATGTCTGAAACTCTAATGTGTGTCATTATTTAGTGATTTCAGTACTCACTGATTTGCCAGAAAACCACAAATTCTGCGAGGAGTAGACCAAAAATAGGAGGCAAAAATCTGGGCATTCTGCAAAAATCTGGACAGTTGAGAGGTATGATTATTCTCAATGAGTGTACCTTTAACATAAGACAGAAGGGGGAAGTAAACAGAAGGAAAAGTTGGGTCAATACTTAAGGAGTAGACAGAAAGTTAAAAAATAAACAGAATATATTAAAGGAACAAACAAAAACAACTTGAGGAATGGCTCAGTAGACCTATTGTATAATGAAAGCAACCTGGATAGGAAGATGGGGAGATGCAAGCAGTGATGCAGGATAAAAAGATAGACATTGCTATTGTGATAGAAATATAAAACTAATTACAATAAGGTGTGGAACATAGAAGTGCATAAATATAGGCTTTTCACAAATGACAGAGAAGGCAGAAATGGGAGATCAGTATCAAACTACATAAAAGATGACATCAGGCATGATGTCCAAGTGGAGAAAGAACACCGAACCAAGAGTGAGGTAAGTGAGAGGTCAGAGTCAGAATCTAAGTTAAGTGCCCTGGAAGTTAAGATAGTGGAAGGGGGAATTGAGTAGGTGGGTTGATACAGTGCATCATCCCCTGGACACAGTAAGGGAGGAGGAAGATGAGAGGCTGGAGAGAGAGAAAAAGACAAGAAGTGGGTAGGAGGAAGATGACAAAACTCATGGGAAACTGAATCTGTCAGGAGCTGACTGGAACATCAGTCTGTATGGTATGGAGAGAACATGACTTGACGGAGGTCTTGGATAATGAGGGTTTCAGCCAAATGATGCAGGCCTGTATAAGAAAAGATAGAATTCTAGATGCATTCTAATCAGCAAAGAGGATGTCACAAATTCCCTGGTTAAGGCACCATTAGCCAAAAGTGATAATTTTACTGTGTGGTTTAGCATAGGAGGGAAATGTAAGAATGCATATCCAAAGATGATGGTGTGGGTTTTCAGAAAATTAGTTTATGCTGTGCTGATTGGAGATGATCAAGGATGAATTTTGAAACAGAGAAAACTGAGTGGATAAACAAGCTATAAGAGTTGGTCAGGGATGGAGTACTAAGGCTAACAAAATGGATGAGTGAAGGGGAAAAAGAGAAAAGAGAATAATGTCACTGTAGCTAGAGAGGTTCATAGGTTCATAGGATGGTACTAGGCTATCGGCCCTAGGGCCTATACAAGCCTAGCAATAACAATTCCCTGGTTATTTCTTCCCACAGTATTTACTTCCCTGGACCCCGACACTATCAGTTACAAGCAGTTACACCAAAAGATAGTGCTTACAAGAAGTGAAAAGGTAGAGAGGTGGATGAGACACAGTACAGGGAAATCAACAGAAAGACAATAGTGAGAGCAGAAAAAAGCAAAAGCTGAAGGAGGCTTAGCAGAAGAGACCAGGAGAGAAACCAAAGGCTTTTTAGTTATATATGTAGGAAAGAAGGGATGCAGAGACAGAACTTACCAGGCTGAACAAATATGGGAGGGAGCTCACAGAAGATGAGGGAAAAAGCAGAGGCACTGAATAAATACTTTGCTGTAGTCTTCACAAAGGAAAGCAAGACATGGGTGCCATGCTGGGAGGGAGACCGGTGGGATGGGAATAAGAGTCAGCAGACTCCAAGACAGAGAAGGAGGAGTGAAGTGATAGATTTGGATTTGTACAGATTTCTTGCAGTAAGAGGTTGAGAGTTATATCTTGGACTATATGAAGAGAGATATGATTGAGCTCTCAGAATATGTGTCACAGGCAGATATCAGCCTAGGACTGAGCCGCATTCTACTTTCTCTAAGGTTGATCCCACATACCAGAAGAAAATGATTGACTTCAACAATTAGCTTAGCTTCTGGGGTCATTTCAAAGGAGATTAATATTTTGTCAGCCTAGGAGGACATGGCTGACAGGCCACGCATCTTTGCCAAGGATGGTCTTCACCTGTCACCTATAGGCTTCTGGATAATGGCCTAAACATTATCCACCCCTATAGTGCCTTTTTTAGGCATTGCCAAATAGACCAACCTTGCAAGATAATAAAAGGTACTCGGGACAAGCGAAAGGTATTACTGTTCAATGCTAGGAATCTCAAGAAGAAACTGCACTACCTAGAAGGTCTCCTCACCTTGAGAATGCTGGTGTCTGTGCAGTTACTGAAATATGGTTCAAAGCCAAGGAAAGCACTCCAGCAATGAATGGCTATAAAGCCTTTCATACATTCCAACCACTCATTAAACATGAAAGAGCAAAAGACAGAGGAGCATCTATCTACATAAAGGATACGCCCACTTCAAGGCTGGTCAAACAATATGACATGCTTTTGCTACTCTATGTCCAACTAACCATGGGAAACTCCATTATCATATTTTGTCTAGCTATAGGTCCCCCACCATGAACCAGGAAATCCATAAATCATACCTGAAGTTACTAGAATCACTCACCAGCCCAATACCATACTCATGGGTGAGTTTAACTACCCCTCCATTATTTGGGAGACATATATGACCACTAACATGCAGGTCCAAAGATTTCTTGACTTTGTAAATTCAAATGCCCTGGAGCAGTTAGTTTGTACTCCCATTAAGGGAACAAATATCATAGATTTGGTACTCATGAATATGGGAGAATGCTGCAGCCCCCATTGTGACATTCTCACTGGTAAGATCAGAATACAAAGTGGTCTCCCTAGAAATAAAGTTAAAACTAGTCCCCCCACCTAACCTCAAAAACTTTAACAATGTCTCTGAGGTAAATTTCTCCCCATTAAGGGAAAGCATAGCTAGTTACCAAGCTCCCCCAAATCCAGAAAACACAGAAACATATGCACAGGTGTACAAAAAAGCCCTTTAAGGCCATATAAACAGTAAAAGACTGATAAAAATAAAGGTTAAACTGCAAAAACAAGCCATCCTGGTGGAGCCCTGGTATTAATAGGTTGTATAACAAAAGAAAGCAAATCCCATCAAGGAGTAAGTAGGAATGTCCACAGCAGAGCAAAAAGTCCCTCATTAGTCCAAACAAGTGAATCAAGAAATTAGTCATGTATCTGAAAGCAGCTTTTGAGGTACAAATATCCTCCAAAACTGAGGATAACAATAAGGCATTTTTCATTTATGTCCATAAGCTTAAGGGCAACACCCAACAATGTGCCGAATTAAGTGCAGATAGCATAACCTATACTTAGCCTCCTCATCACCCCTAGTTCTCCTTCACAAATACTCTCCACCATTCCACCGCCAATTATCATCAAAAAACAGGTTGCCACTGTGCTCTTTAAAGCTAAAAACACAGCTTCAGTGGGGCATGACAATATACCAGGTTGCTTCTTAAACAGCTGAAATCAGGACTTATCAAGGCCATTAGGATCTCTTTTTAACCACAACATCTGGACTGGCTTTGTCCCAGTAGAGTGTAGGACAGCAACAGTCATCCCTCTGCATAACGGTGGACCATCTACTGGCCGAGGAAATTACAGACCCATAATTTTGACTAGTCTTATATGTAAGGCCATGGAAAGAATAATCATGGATCTGATAAATAGTGACATAGGAAATTTCCAAATACAGGACCCTACCCAATTCAGGTTTGTCAAGAGCAGTTCATGCCTATTGAATCTGATGTATTTCTTTGAGAAAGGTGCTAAGGCCATTGATGAGGGTAAAACTGTACATACCACATACCTCAATATGGCCAAGGCATTTGACATAATTCCTCGCTCTGGTATTATAAATAAACTCATAAAACTGGGCATAAATCCACATCACCAGATGGATAGCCTAGTGGCTCAAGGACAGGACACATGGTTAAAGTGGGTGAATCCAGATCCAGCAAGAGGCCAGTTGCTAGTGGTGTGTCAAAGAGCTTAGTTCTGGGACCACTCCAGTTTGTTATATATTTCTCTGAAGTCAACACTAATGTCTTTTTACTTTTTAAGTCCTCTCTTCTTCATAGCCTTCTCTATTTTCCTAACCACTCATACCACTCTCTCTTTGCTCCAACATGCTCTGCTTAAGTTATCACACCCTCCAGTCCCCCAGCCTCCTCTTTCTGTTCCTACTTCCCTTATACTGTGCTACCTCATATTCCACCTATGCTTGTCCAATACCACCTACAAAGACAATTGCTATACAAACCCACCTTCTCCCTCACTCTTACTCCCATTTCCACTCTATCTCCTCTTCTCTCATTCAGCCCAACTCTCTGCACCTATTCCACCATAAACTCCTCTAAAGTCAAGATACTGTCACCTGCTCCAATCTACAATCTACCAAAATTCATGCTTGGTAGACCAATATGGCTAAAGGATATCTCCTTCAACAACCTAGTCCAAGCTGGTGATATCCATCCTAACCCTGGTCCTACATCCTTTATTAACAACACTCATCCCTTACCCTCTTCCTCCTATCTCAACTCCCTAAAGATTTTTACAATTAATACACAAAGTCTAAAAAACAAAGTACACCAATTTCAAGCTTGGTTGAGCCATAATAAACCAGATATCTTAGCCATCTCCGAAACCTGGCTCAAGCCCTTTATCTCCGACTCTGAGATTCTGCCCCCGGGATTTCATTGTCTCAGAAATGACCGACTGAATAAAAAAGGTGGAGGCACTGCCCTAGTCTACTCCAACCTTCTTACCTTAATTCCCCTCCAAATTCCAATTCCTCAATTCCAGAACACTGAACTAACTGCTGGAATTCTAAAACTAAATAAACATAAAAATATCTGCATCATTGCCCTATATATCTCACCTGGTAACAATATCTCTACACTCAAAAATATTCTGCTATGGGCCTCTACTGAAATTAACTATGAAACTTATATCCTTGGTGATGTGAATATTGACTGGAATAAAATCAATTGCTCCTCTCCCTCCCTATCTATTAACCTCTATATCTTCACTCAAATAATCCTCTGCATCACTCAACCTAACAAAATAAACCCTCCTGGATCCACTATAGATTGGATCCTAGTCTCAGATCCAAATAAAATAACCAATTCTGGCACAATTTCTGATACCTTTAGCGACCACCTCCCAGCCTTCATGCATCACTCAACTAGTTCCTCCCCACACCAGCATCAATACATTCAAACTCGTAACCTCAGTAGCTTCAACCCAACTACTTTCTCAAATACTTTCAAACAAATGAACTGGCAAATTCTAAGCATCCTTCCTCTTGACAAGACTATAGAATACTTCAACTCTGTCTTCCTTGATACTTTAAACTCACTAGCCCCACTAAGAAACAAAAGGATAAAAACTAACACTGCTCCTTGGCTATCCAAAGAGACAAAACAGATTATGCACCACAGAGACAAACTATGGAAGCTTTACCAAAACAATAAACTGACCAATACCTTGCTCCAATATAAACAGCTCTGCAACCGTGCAAAATGACTAATCACCAAAGACAAAAAATCCTACTATATCAAACTTCAGTCCAATAACAATAAAAACCCAAAACAATTCTGGAACTCAATAAACTCAATCCAGGCTCCAAGAATAATCCCTGTCCTGATCCAAATAAATCTGACCTCAAACTAGGCTCTGAATTTAACTCATTTTTCATAGACACTATTACTACCCTCACCAAGACATTTCCCAATAATAACCCAACTGCTCTACACTCTCCCCCTTCTAACTCACCTCATCTGTTTGAACTCAAACCCATCTCCACTAACTTTATAAAAAAACTTTTGTCCAAACTTAAACCTTGCTCTAATGCTCCCGACAATATTCCTTCTTCTTTCCTAAAATGTGCTGCTGATGGCATTGCTCTCCCAATCAGCATCATTATCAACCAATCCATAAAAGAATCATATGTCCCCAAACTCTGGCACTCAGCTTATATTCTTCCTCTCCATAAAGGAGGTAAAAATACCAGCATCTCAAACTTTCACCCCATTGCTTTGCTCTCACCAATCTCCAAAATCCTGGAAAAATGCATCCACCTCCAACTTATGCCTTTCCTGACCCAAAACAATTTTCTCACTCCTACCTAGCATGGCTTCCATCCAGGCCATAGCACAATAACCGCTCTACTCTCTTTCCTAGAAACTGTCAATCAAGACCGAGATTCAGGCCGCTTAGTTTCTACTGTTTTACTCTATCTGTCTAAATCCTTTGATACTGTTTCCCACAAGCACCTTCTCTGTCATCTCTCAAACCTTAACAAACCTTAATCTCTCACATAATGCTTTATCCTGGTTCCCCAGCTATCTATCAGACAGATCACAGACAGTCAAATGGAAGAACTGCATCTCTTCCTTACTACCTAGCCCAACTGGCATACCACAGGGATCCATCCTTGGGCCAATGCTTTTTAACATCTTCATCAATAACTTTCACACTGCTATTCCTGATGGTAAAATCATTCAATATGCAGACGATTCAACCTTAATCTGCTCTGCCTCAAACCTCTCTGAATTGCTGACTAAAACCCAAACTGCCTTCTCAACAACTGAAAACTGGATGTGTCAAAACCACCTCTCTCTCTCTCTCTCTCTCAATGCAAATAAATCAAATATTCTACTTTTCTCTCTCACAAAGACCCTATCCTATGATAAAAACAACTTTAAAGTCTATAGTCAAACCAACTCACCTATAGAAGTAGTCCCCTCTGCCAAACTACTTGGCATTACTGTAGATGAACACCTCAAATTTGAAATTCATATTCAACATTAAGAAAACCCACCAAAAGCTAGGTATGCTGTATAGGAATAATCACTTTCTCTCCAACTCTACCAGGCAAACTCTGGCCTTGACTTATCTTCTTCCTTCCTTATTATATGGAGCCCCTCTCCTAACCAACCTGTCCTCCTCTATCACCTCTAAACTAGAAAACTGCTACAACAAAATCTCTAAATTTGCCTCTAAATCTAAAAATACCACTCATCACTGCCTAACCCTACAATCCCTGCATTGGCTTGAACTCCCAAACTACCTAGACTATCTCCAACTCATTACTGCAAATAGACTCATATTTCACCCAACAAAATGTCCTGCTCTAACTAACATCCTTCCCCCTTATACACCCAACAGAGCTCTCAGATCTGAAAATCAGAACTTAATTACTAACCATAAACCTAGACGTCCTGCTGGTCAACTTCTCCTATCTTTCTCACTAGGCAAAAAATGGAATTCCCTTCCCTCCACACTAAGAACCATACCAAACTCAGAAAACTTCAAAACCCAACTATTCAAACACCTGTCCATTAAATGGAAATGTACCTGCCTTCACACAACCTAATCCAAGGGAGTTCTCGCTCTGGTTCCCAAGCTCTACAACTCTCACAGTTATCTTCCTATGAGCCTATCTAAGCTCTCAACAATTTCTATAGCTTTTCTCTAAGCTCTCAACAACTTCTACAGCTTCCCTCACACAGCCCAATCTTGTAAATATTGTAAATAGCATTCTACTGTTGATGTGTGCATGTAAAGTGTATTTACATTTTCTTAAAAGGTTTATATGTAAACTGTTTCCACACCTAACCATATCTGTTTTCCTCAAATTAAACTGTATGATCCCTTCCTTCAAGCTTAATGAATTTGTTAACTATGCATGATATTGAATGCATTTATGAGTAACTATTCTACATAATATCTTTAATATTCACTATCAGTTGTATCTATGTTCTTCCCCGGTAATCAAATTGCAAATAAATAAATAAATGTGGAAGGCCTCTGGATGACAAAGTTTACCAATGACTGCAAGCTGGGGAGGGGGGCAACCATTAAATCTCTCAGTGATGTAGATATCCTACAGGAGGGTCTAGATCAGACACATGATTGGTGCAAAACCATGGTCTAAAACTAAATGTGAAAAAAATGTGTTATCATACCCTTTTGGAGTCAAATACCCCTGCAAATTACAACATCAATAGTACACCCCTAAGAGTAGATTCAGAGGTAAGAGATCTAGGTATATTAGATAGGTAGTAGTCTTAACTTTGCCACCATATGTCCACAGTGGTGAGGAAGTCCTTTTATAGGGCACAACTTATAAGTAAAGGTATGGTATCCAGATCTAAGGAAATTATAGTTCTGTTATACTAAGCCTTCATTAGACCAATAATTGAGTACAATGCACCATTTGGCATGTACTTGACTAGGCACTTACAAATAAAATACAGGCTGTAAACAACATGTCTTATGCAGACAGACTAAAAGCCCTATCCCTTTATCCTCATTAGTCTACTAATCTCCTATCAACCTATAAGAGAGGAAGGAGGCTAACATTATTCTATAAAATGACTAAACTGATTTAATGACAGCTTTTCCACAATGCCTCTGTCAATCAGTGACATGACCATCGACTTTTTTGACTCTTTTATCCAGTTAGCATAAGTAGTTTGCCATCCATATTAGAACAAAGCCTACAGATGTTTTTTTTTTCTGCTGTATTCTCTCACTGGTGTAAATATTTATCAGGAGGATGCAATATTTTAATTTTCATAGGAAAAATCCTTCATTCCTTTCATATAACTTATTCACTGAGCAATTTTGATATTAGTAACATTTGAATCCTTGTCATTCAAGGTACTAATGAAGTTTTGGATAGATTTGTTTATGAATTGCAGCATTTATTTAAATGACAGGGAATACACAATTATGTGCTTTAGAATCAAGGATGTAATTCATAAATTGTTGAATCAAGCTTTGTATATGAACAGTTTATATTGAATCATCTATAACTAAGGAAATCCTTTGGTGTATTATTAATGCTGGGAAACTGAATAACATCTGTTTGGAATTTGCCTTATTTCTATGCATGAATACTATTTCTATAGTATAAATGACAGAAATCTAACATTCAGACCTCATGTTCGGAATAACTATCTTGGAATATAGTGATATCAAATAAAGGACGAATATGCAAAGTGGGGGGGGTCTGCATTTGTGATGCCTCTTTTGATTACTCATTAAAATAAACTCTGGTTCTCTCCCTTCCACTACAAATAACTGAGTTATAATTCTACCTATGAGGAAGCAACTTCCAAAAACAAGGGGTTGGAAATCAATGCAATGAAAACGTTATCTGTAAGCATTTTTTGCAGGGGCAAGCCCTTCCCAGTACATCTCTATGTGGGGTGCATGTCTTCACATTTCCTGAACTTGTATATATAGCAACTCCATGGTCACTCAAACGTGAAGAAGGGAGAAATCTCCCTAAAGAAAATAATTAGTGCTGACGTGCACTTAGAAACTGCACCAGGCAGTTCATGGGCACCCAATCAAAGAGGAAGGGAGAAATCTCCCAAAAGATAAGAATTATTGCTTGCACACATTCAGAACTGCAATGGCAGTGATTTCCTCTGGACAGCAGCTGTTAACGAGTTCAGCTTCCCTGAGTTGTGCTTGGTGAATTGGTTCTTCGTGGAGTCTGCACTTGATTAGTAAAAGAACAGTCATTTCAGCTGATGAAGTTTTAGAGAACATTATTGCAGCATATAGCCATCTAAGTGAAATGTCATATGTTGTGAGTATTTTTCATAATCTTACATTCTTAAAAAGGACATCTCCCACTCCATTTTTGGATGACTTAAACATTCCTCACATAGACTAATAAAATAATATAAAAATCAAATATTATAGTGAAATAGTACTGAATAATATATAACCCTGAACACTATACTGCAGTATCAAGGAAAGGATCTAATATTATAGATATTAAATGAGCATGGCCCATGTAACTACTGTAGAACTCCCAGCATAAGTCATCAGTAACAACTCAGCCATTGAAATCTCATTTTTAGTTTCTAATAACACTTGATATATACTAATTAAAATGAAAAACTATGCTACAGCTGGTGCAAGCTTGATGCTTTTGTATTTTTCATGAGAAATTGAAATAAGTATGAACCTTGTGAAAGATTAATGCAGATGTATGAATATTATGAGGTAAAAACTCTTTTATCATTTCAAATAAAATGAGTTCGGTAGGCAGCATTCCCTGCCATCATTTATTATGCACTCATATTAATTACTCCCAAAATATTGCCACTATAAAACTGTGAACAATTGGGGCAACTTGGGCTAAATATGGCTAGGCTTTTAAGGGTTCTAGGACTGTTAGCTTAGTAACTTTCAGTGAACCTATGAACCTACAAACCAGTGAACCCAACTTAGTATAATACAAAATACATTGGAAATAATCATGTACCATCTTATGAGTACCTCTGAAATGGCTTCTGCTGATACAACACAGTTTAATTAGTTTCATGATGAAATTAATATGTCATTTGGGTGTAGGGTTGTTCACTGACTACATAATGATATCAAGATCTTTAGACATAGTTGCTTACTCTGGTATAAGTTAAAATAGAATTAAACAAAATTTTAATCACTGCTTAGTCCAGCAAGTACTGAAAGCACAGGGATTTGCTGATAGTACTTAAGTGGCCCCGAAACAACAAATATGGCTGAAGGTGGGCACATACAAATGAATTTAGATAATTTTTAATGAAGAAATAAAAACACACTGAAATGTAACAACCAAAGGAGTGCAAGTGTGTGCTTTGGTTGTAATAATAATATTTAGCCCTGAACACTACACTGCAGTGTTCTCAAATGGGTGTCATATTTCACGGACCTGACTATGTATAAAATGTAGTAACGCTTATAAAAGAAAGTTTATTTACATATTTTGATATCTTTTTTTTTTAATCAAGAAACATCTTTATTACATTATCGCATATGGCATAGACAATCATACATCTATATAAATGAAAATAAACCATATTGACATAATTTTAGTTGGAAACGTTATACATCACAAACCATATTGACATAATTGTAGTTGCAAACATTATACATCACTTATAATTTATCCAATCATTGTCAGTCAAACATTACATAACATGCATGTCTGCATGTATTATTCCCACAATTCCCATTTTTCCTATGTAATTTGCTCCTACTTTTCTACTGATTCCAATTCCAGCTGTTTTATCTGTGGGACTATATTCACTACTTCTAGAAAAGTTGGTTTAGACTTTAATTTCCATTTTCTTGTAATTGCTTTTTGGCAGCCACCATAATTAGACTCATCAAGGCCTTACTATGTTTAGACAATTCTGATTCTGTATCATAGCTCAAAAATAATTTTCTTAGTTACACCGTTTTGCTCACCCAGTATTTCTGACAGAACATTGTGCAATCTTTAAAGTCTGCCAACTCATTACAATCCCAGAAATATGTCCTCAATTACCCCTTTCTTCCACATCGCACTTTCAACATTTGCTGTCTACCTGAGGAAAAAGTCTTTAGAGTGTACTTGGGGTATAAAAATACCTATGTAAACACTTCCAAGCAAAGATCCTAAATCTTCTAGACTTTGTGGCATATTTGGGAGACATACATATATTCCTGTATTGTTTCTTTATGAATTGCTTACCCAATCTCTCCTCCCAGTCCTTTCTAACCTTCTCCGATTGATTCTTTTAGTCATCATGTAATATTTTGTATGCTCTACTAATTATTCCTTTTTTAACAGAAGCTTCTGTTCAAGCTTCTACTAAAAACTCTACCAGTGCTGTTCTTTCTGTTTGCCTATACTCTGATATCAGTCCTCGATATGGAAGGCAATCTTTATCCTGCAGTATAAATAAATTCTTTCCCTCTTTCCATTGTATTACCTTTCCCTCTCTGATTATTTGCTCCTAATACCTTGGTTCTTTCACCAGTTTTTCTCTAATAAATTCTAGCCCCCTCTTGCCAATTGTCTGTATCCCTAATTGCAGTCATCCCTATCGGCAGAATCTCCTTTCTCCATTCTGATGTTGGCTTAGATTTTATAATTCTTTCTGCTGCTTTATGAATATAATATTCTGCATGGTTATTGTTACTTTCCTTAAGGATCTGCATCATCCCAGTCTCTCCTTATTTCTTGAGCTTCCCCCCTGTTTCATCATCCCTTTCCACTTTGAATTATAGGTTTCTGCTTGTGCTATGTCTCTGAAATATCCCTTCAAATAGGGTAGTCTCAAACTGCCTTGTTCAATTGGAAGAATTGGCTTATCCCATTGACTCTTGCCATCTCCCCCTCCCAGATAAAATCCTTCAGCTCTTTATTAATTGCTATCCACAACTTGTCCTCTGGTTGATAAAAATATGCCTGCACTGTCGATAAAACTAAAGGGACTGAAATTATTTTAACTGCTTGTATCTTGCTATCCCTATCCATGTAACAGTGTCCAATTTCTGAGGTTTTGTATTATCTTTTGTTTACTCTTTTCTCACATATCCTTAGCTGCCACACCAGAATCCTTATTTAATCCATACTTCTAAGTACATTATGTTATCATGTCCCAATAAATATGGATATTGCTGAAGCAATTTATGTGTGGGTACCTAATTTACAGCTATTGCCTTTGTTTTAGCTTCATTAATTTTGTATTCTGAAAAGATCTGAAACTACCTCAAAATGTTCTACAACACTGAAATGTCCTTTTATGGTTTTATGAGGTATAAAATAATATCATCTGCAAAAAAAGCTAGCCTTTCCTTGACTACCATACCAATTATATCCTTGAATTTCCGAGTCTCTTATTTTCTTTGCCAGTGGTTCTAAATATAGTGCAAATAACAAAGAGGAAAGAGTACACCCCAGCCTGGTTCCTCTGCTCAAACAGAAATCATCAGAAAGGAACTCATCCACTTTAATTTTCATCTTCGATCCCTCATATATCCTCATAATAAACCTTATAATTTTATCAGGGAATGCAAATGCTTCCTTTGCCCTGCTCATAAACTATCAGTTTACTCTGTCATATGCTTTCTGTACATCAAGACCTACCAACGACATTTTCTTACATTTACTTTCCCTCTGGATCATCATTTTTTGCTTATGTTTGCCTCTCCTCCACAAAACCACACTAATCCATGTCTAAAAATGTTGGCATTACTTTTGCCATTTTTTTAATCATTATAGACATAAACATGTTATAATCATGATTTAGTACTGAAATGGGCCTGTATGAAGCTGGATCTGATTGATCACTACCATCTTTTGTCATTACAGCTACCGCTGCTTTCTTCCAAAATGTTGGTGCTTCTCCTCCTCCTGAAATATTGCTAAACAAAACCTTCCAGATCTTTATCAGTTTTTTCCCACCTAGCTTCCAAACATCCACAGGAATACCATCTATTTCTGGAGACTCTCCTGTTGATTGATTATACATTACCATTTTTATCCCCTCTCCTCCTATCCTAACTGTTAGTAATTGAGCCTCATCTACCTCTAACCTTGTATAATTAATTCATCCATAAACATTTCCATTTGTACATCTTCTTGAGCTCCATATTTCTCAGCTTTATACAGACTTTCATAACATTTCCAAAATATTTGTAGTACCTCTGCAGAATCATCTGTTTTCCTCCTTGTTATAGGATCCACCTAGTGTACCCTAGCCTGCTTAGAAGTGTGCTATGGTCAAATCACATGTAAATGGTCACTGATCTGTCTTAATATAGCTAAACCCATTGAGTTGTGTCCTATGGCTCACCTTGCTTTGAAGTCTTCACTTACATGTCCTTCCCTTCTGAAAGATAGTACTCCCAGTTTATTGCATTCTTTACACACTATATATATATATATATATATATATATATATATATCTCTATATATATGTCTAGAGCCCTATCATATGATAGAAACCTCATTTGACTGAAACTCGTTTGACTAAGACCATAAGACTGAAATTTAAAAAGACTGAAAAGTCACTTGACTGAAACCCATAACATTGAAACCCATAATACTTAATTTCAACATACTAAATTTTAAACTGGACCATATAAAACCAGACTAGGTGGGGGGGCTACATCCCCCACACCCCCAATGTGGGGGGCTGTGCCACCCACACCCCCGACTATATATACTAACTCCAGGATCGCACTACAGTGGGGAAAAGGGCATAGTAGTGGCAGCATGTAGACTACTGTAAGGTAAGTGAAAGGTATCTGCCCTTTTCCCCACTATAGTGCAATCCTGGAGTTAGTATATATAGTTAGGGGTGTGTGAGGGGCACATTGGGGGTAAGGGGGGCAGAGACCCCCACGTTGGGGGTGTGGGGGGTCACGGTGTAGCCCCCCACCTAGTCAGGTTTTATATGGTCCAGTTTACTATTTAGTATGCTGAAATTCAGTATTATAGGTTTCAGTCTTATGGGTTTCAGTCAAATGACTTTTCAGTCTTTTGAAATTTCAGTCTTATGGTCTCAGTCAAATGAGGTTTCTATCATATGATAGGGATCTATATATATATATATATATATATATATATATATATATATATATATATATATATATTGTGTGTGTATGTGTAAAGAACGCAATAAACTGGGAGTACTGTCTTTCAGAAGGGAAGGACATGTAAGTAAAGTCTTCAAAGCAAGGTGAGCCATAGGACACAACTCAATGGGTATAGCTATATTAAGACAGATCAGTGACTATTCACCTGTGATCTGACCATAGCACACTTCTAAGAAGGCTAGGGCAGACTAGGTGGATCCTAGGGCATATGATGAGGATGGGGTTCTCTATTAAGTGTGCATCAAAGTTCAGTTATACATCTGGGGGGCTTCCTGGTGGCCCCCTCAAAGGCTCTGAGGGTCTAGAGGTCCTGTGATGTTTCTGTGATTAGCTATCAATAATAAATTATACACTATAATTATATGTTAACTGTTCATGTCTTACTGCTAGCCAAAAAAATGATGTATGTGTTACACACATAACAATGCAAAACACAACCACAGCACTTAATAACACACACACACACAAATACACACACACACAAATACACACACACACACACACACACACACACACACACACACACACACACACACACACACACACACACACACACACACACACACACACACACACACACACACACACACCAGTGTCTCAACAAATAAGCCCATAAGGCATATCACCACAACACAACCAGGCTGGATAAGGAGTGGTTACAGTTAGTTGTCAGGTGCCAGGATCTGTCAAGTCACTTAAGCACTCAAGTCACCCAACCACAAGTACCAATATGACTCTGTCATAGTCCATGTGAGGGTGAATGACTTGAGACATACCTTTCTGGACAATATGAAGAGAGACATGACTGAGCTTGATTATGTGTCACAGGCAGGTATAAGCCTAGCCTTAAGCAGCATTTTACCTTCTCCAAGGATGATGCCACAAAAAATGATTGACTTTAGCAATTGGTTTAGCTTCTGATGTCAGTCCAAGGGTATCCACTATATGTCAGCCTGGGAAGACATGGTTGATAGGCTATGCTGCTTTGCCAGAAATGGTCTACACCTCTCTCTTGTAGGCTTTTAAATACTGACAAAGGCATTAACCACCCCACCTGTGTCTTTTTTAGGCAATATCAGAATAACCAACCTCCCAACATAACATAAATCCTCTCTAGATAAACTCAAGGTTTTGCTGCTTAATGCTAGGAGCCTAAACAAGAAACAGAACTCCCTGGAAGCATTTCTCACTTTGGAAGATGCTAACATCTGTGCTGTCACTGATACATGGTTCAAATGCACAGAAAGCACCCTAGTCATGCAGGGCTACAATACGTTAAGATCACAAACTGAGCATATAAGAACCAAAGGAGAAGGTGTATCCATCTTCATTAAGGATACATACCTCGAGACTGGTCAAGCAGTATGACTCTCTTGAGCTACTCCATGTCCAATTAACTATAGGCAAAACCTCCTACCTCATGTGAGCATAGCTAGCTATAGGTCCCCCACCATGAAACAGGAAAAGCATATCGCATACCTGTGTTTACTGGGGTCACTTGCCATACCTCCTAACACCTTACTCATGGGTAATTTTAATTACCTCACCATCGACTGGGAAACATACATGACCACAAACATGCTGGCTCAGAGGTTCCTGGACTTTGTCAGTGCAAATGCTGTGGAGCAGCTAATCAGCAAATCCACAAGAGGCTCAAATGTCCCGACATAGTACTCACTAACATTGGAGAGCATTAGTCCCCCCCCCCCCCCGTGTGATGTCCTCCCTGGTAAGATTGGACTATAAATCAGTCTTGTTCAATGTGATTATAAGACCAGAAATCCATCCTGCTCAAAAATGCTTTAAGATTTTTTTCAAAGACAAATTACCTCCTACTAAGTGATTGTATAATAAGTTTCAAAGCCCCCTCAAACGCAGATAATAAGGACTCCTATGTAGAGATGTACATCAATAGCCTGTATAACCACTTAAGTAGTTGTATAGAATTGGCTGTACCTGATTGGATTAAAACCAGGCCTTGGAATAAAAACAAGCCACCCTGGTAGATCTCTAGTATAAACAGGCTATGCAACAAGAGAAAGAAACTAATGTCCTAGAACCAGAGGGAACTGGCTCAACAGCGGAAAAAATCCCTCTCTAGCTCAAACAAACAAATCAGAGATCTTGTCAAATCCTGAAAAGCTAATTATGAGGCAAAAATAGTCTCCCTAGCTAAGGATAATCACAAGACATTCTTTAACTATATCCAAAATCTAAAAGGGAATACCAAGGTATGCACTGAACTAGTTGTGGATGGCACCACCAATACTCAACTGGCGGTAATAGCCAGCCTGATAGCTGACAGATTTGGAGCAAACTTCAGCCCCCATCCCCTCCAGTCACCCCCCAATATATACCTGCCACCATTCCTCAGCCTATTATCTCAAGCCAGCAGGTAATTTTGGTGCTCTCCAAAGCCAAAAGTATGGCATCAGTGCAACCAGGCAACATCCCAGGTTACCTTTTAAACAACTTAAAACATGACCTAGCAGACCCACATGGAACCCTGTATAACCATAGCTTGCAAACTGGCTATGTTCCAGTGGAATGGAGGACAGCAACAGTAATCCCTGTACACAAAGAGGGACCATCAACCATCATCATCATCATTAATCAACCCTTAGAATTATAGGCCCATATGTTTGACTAGCCTCATCTGCAAGGCCATGGAAGGAGTCATTATAGACCTTATTAACAAGGACATAGATAATCTCTAAACTCTCAACCCAACCCAGTCCAGATTTGTCAAAGGTAGATCATGCCTGTTAAACATAGCTGACATCTTCTGGAAAATCTCCAAGGCCCTGGATGAGGGAAAGACAGTGCATACTACCAGTTGTGACCTAGCCAAGGAATTTGGCACAATCCCCCACTCAGTTATTATAAAGATAGTATCCCAATTGAGAATTAATCACTACATTACCAGATGGGTAGCCAACTGTCTCACTGACAGGACACATACTGTCAAAGTGAGTGACTTCACCTCTAGCAAAAGACCAGTCACCTGTGGTGTACCACAGAGTTCTGTGCTGGGCCCCTTACTATTAGGAATTTATTTTTCAGAAGTCCAGACAAACTTGGATGGCCTGTGGCTGACCCAGTTTGCTGATGATTGCAAACTGGGAGCAATCATTAAGTCCCCCACAATATTACTACAATGCAGACAGGGTTAATGGAGACAAATGATTGGTGTCAAAGCCATGGATTAAAGCTAAATGCAAAAAAAAATGTATTATCATTCCCTCTGGGAAAGCTGACATCCCTGCTAATTACTTTATAAGCATGCTTCCCCCAAGTGTAGACTCAGTGGCACATGATCAGGGTACTCAGGTTGATGGCAATTTGAACTTTGACCACCACATATCCACACCAGTAAGGAAATCCTTTTATGTGGCACATCTTATAAGTAAAAGCATCACACCTAGATTTAAGGATGTTATAATTCCATTATACTCGGCCCTCACTGGACAAATGATTGAGTGCTATGCTCCCTTTTGCAGGTACCTCACCACATGCTGGCAACAAATGGAGAGACTACAGAGGTTATTCACCAAGAAATTGCAGGATACACAAAACAAGTTTTATGTGGAAAGACTAAAAGCCCTGTCACTGCATTCTGTCCCCTACAGGTTGCTAAGGGGTGAACTGTGCCTGGCTTACAGTACAGTCTCTGAGCTGACCCTGATGGAAATACTACACATTTGTAAATCAAACTGCACAAGGGTCACTCACCTCACAGATTTTAACCTAGCCCTTGACATGAACAGATCATGCTGGAGAGATCAATACACCTCCCAGAGAATGCCACTTCTCTGGAACAAGCTTCTAATTCATGTGAAACAGAACCGCTTCCTGGCCCCCTTCAAAAGCAACCTAGATCAATGGATGGGTGACCGCAAATCACTGCTGGGGTGGCACCTATGTCCTTATTGGACAGAAAAAGTCAGTATTAACTACCATAGACCATTAGATCTGTGAACGTCACTCATCTAACCACTGACAACTGGGACAACTCAGGATAAATTTGGCTAAGCTTGTAAGGGTTCTATGGCTTTAGCTTAGTAATTTCTATGAACCTAGAATATAACACTTGTACACAAATAAAATTTGCTATATTATTTTTTTCACACATGTACACATGTATCTGGACACTGGTCAGATCTATCACAAAATACATACACACAAACACACACACACACACACACACACACACACACACACACACACACACACACACACACACACACACACACACACACACACACACAGATGCTTGCCTACAGCCAACTTGGATGGATGAAAATTCACCTATGACAGATCTTTGTTATGTTGGAGGGAAAACCAAGAATCTATGTAAAACCCGCAGAGAGGTTGGGTGAAAGGCATACAGGATCCATACAGAAGAAATCACTTCCAGGAACTCAACCAGTGAAATAAACACTCAGACAGCAATACTGTTTGATTTACCACTGACCAATGATCACCTGTTTTCACACTCAATCCCCAGACCACCAAACATAGCTGTTTCATGTGTATAATGTTGATGTTTGACTGTGCTGAAAAGTGACAGAAATTATGATAGCTTGTTACTCTTAAATAAACTGCAACACTAATCCTCTCTTGTACACATGGACAAGCATAAGCCATTTTACATTTTACAATGATTTTAACAATGTTTTCATTGTATGACACTGATCCTGTCTAAGCAGATCAGGAACTGCTTAGCTGTGATCAAACAGCAGGAGAGCAAAGTCACATTTATCCATAGATGGCTTCCATATCCATTTCTGTAGCCACATTATTGGCTGAATAAACCTCCAGTGTTTGACTTTGATAAAATATTTCCAGCATAAAGTATTCTAACTTATTTCACATAAATGTACACCAGTTCTGCAAAGTCAGATTAATGACCATTTAACTTTATCACAACGGCATGACCAATCATTTTAGGTTCATAGGTTCATACTAGGCTATCTGCCCTAGGGCATTTATAAGCCTAGCCAGAATGTGTTTGGCTTTTGCCACCCATTTTAAATTTATTTTGCTATGCCCTTTTTCGAGGTTAGTATACTGTGCCTCTGTCTAACAGTGACACAGAAGTGATACCCGGGGTAAACCTACGATCTCCCATCCACTCATCAAGATTCCTCTTGAGGAGAGTCAATGAGGGACTCTGCCTAACCTGGACTGGGATTTTATTCCAGAGTGAAGGGAGCCTCTGGGTTATGAATCTGTCCCTCCAGCATGTCCTATTTATTTCAGTGCTGAGGTTCAAGTCTCTCGAGCACGTAGCTCGATGGGATTTGGATTTTCTGAGGTGCAGCATGTCCATTAATTCGGGTTGGACATGGCTTTATACGTCAGGCACAGATCGCCTCTGAACAGGCGGTATGCCACTGAGTAGAGCTGGAGTTTCTTTAACCGGGCAGCATATGGCATCTGTTTGAGCCCTTTGATCCTCTTGGTGAGGTACTTTTGGGGTCTTTCCAGTTGCTGCAGGTGTCTGGTAAGGTACACCCCAAAAGGGCATTGTACTCAATTATGGGCCTGATAAGGGATGAGTAAAGAGGCACGATGACGTCCCTGATCTAGATGTGAATCCCTTCATGATTAGGTGGGCTATATAAAATGTTTTTCTAACCACTTTGGCCACGTGGTTGTCAAATGAGAGATTGCTATCAACTTGGGTCCCCAGGTCCCTAATTACTTCTTCTGTACTTAATGGATTACCACCTATGTGGTAATTTGTGGGCACTTTGTTTTTGCCAAAGGGGATGACTATACACTTTTTGGCATTTAGCTTGAGGCCATGGCTCTGGCACCAGTTGTCTGTTTCTATGAGGCCCTTTTGGAGGATGCTTGTGTCAGCTGGAGAGTCGATTATGGCGCCCAGTTTGCAGTCATCTGCGAACTTGGTCAGCCACAGTCCTTCCATGTTGGCCGGTAGCTCCGTGAAATATATACCGAACAAGAGAGGTCCCAGGACTGAGCCTTGTTGGACACCACTTGTAACTGGTTTGGAGTCTGACATGGCTCCAGCAATTCTAACCATGTGGGCTCTGTCCTTGAGCCAGTTTGCAATCCATCTAGTGACATAGGGGTTTATATTTAAGCTGGTGAGCTTATCTATAATGCCCGAGTGGGGTATTGTATCGAAGGCTTTTGCGAGGTCCAGGTAGGCTGTGTGGACCACCTTCCCCTCGTCAATGGCCTTGGTGACTGTTTCAAAGAAATCAACCAGGTTTAAGAGGCAGGATCTGCCCTTAACAAAGCCGAACTGGGTAGGATCCAGTGTTTGTAGGTCCCCAATATCTTTATTTATGAGGTCCATGATGATCCTTTCCATAGCTTTGCAGACCAAGCTAGTCAGGCTTATGGGGCGATAGTTTCCAGGATCCGTTGAGGCACCACCTTTATGGAGAGGGACCACTGTTGCTGTACGCCACTCTTTGGGCACATATCCTGTAGCAAGGCTGAGATTGAACAGTAGTTTTATGTTTGGGTTTAGCTCTTCTTGGAGTTCATGTAGGACGCAGCCCGGGACACCGTCTTGTTTCCATTGATGCTGTGTTTTTTGCTTTGGAGAGGGCGGCACTTACCTGAGCATCTGAAATGTCAGGGGGTCAGCACTCTGCTGGGATAGATATTTGCTCTTTTGGTGGGGAGGGGGGGGGGGGTTTGCGCTGAACCTGTCAGCTAGGATGTTGGCAATGTCTGTGGGTTCGGTGTATTTGTTGTCATTTTGGACTAATTCTGAGCATATCTGGGAATTACTACCCAGGTTCCTAACATAACTAAAGAAAGCCTTGTGATTATCCTTAGTGTCCTGTGCAATTTTTCTCTCGAAGCTGGCCTTAGACAATTTTATGTGTGCCCATAGTTTTTTACTAACACTGATCAGTGATGCCTTCCCTTTTTGGGATTTTGCTCTATCATTTAGTAGCTTCCTCCTTCTATTGTATAGTTTGTTTATGGCTGGGGTCCACCAGACAGGACGTCTGCCTTTGGAGGATTGGATCTTGGTTTTATTTGGGATTGCATGATCCATGCATTCCTGAAGGTATTCATAGAATGCATTTATAAAGGATTCTGCGGTCTGGGCCGTATTTCCCACAGGCCCGGGGGCTTTGAAGGATTCCACCTCAGTTTTGAGGAGTGTGAAATTTGCTTTAGAGAAGTTTTTCACTGTGGTTTTCTGGGCAGGGGGTGGGGTCGGGATGTGAATATCCAGTGAGATTAGTTTATGGTCTGATCTTACCAGTGAGGGATATCCTCTGTATACTCACAGTAGACTATGTATACCTTAGATATCTGACTGAGGCAAAACATATTGCCACAGTAGTGCATTTCAAGTTTCTTTTACTGAAATGCACAATTGCCATGGAAAAGTATTCCAGTTTACATCACACAAATTCACATTTGTCATGCAAAGCCAGATTAATGACTGCATACTGTAAGCAAATCACAACACAGAGAGTCATTTTCATCTATAAACACCACCCATGTGCAGAAATTATAGCCATTGAGTGAACTATGCACACATAAGATGTTTGACTGTGATAAAAAAATTGGCTACAGTAATGCATTTCAAAGTTGATTCATACAAACAATAGCCATAGTAAAGTATTCTCACTTGCTTCATACAAATAAACATTAGCCCTGCAAAGGCAGTATAATTACTGTTTAATGACAGGTTCAGTAATTTTCTTCCCAAAACAGCTACAGTTATAGCCACTTTGTTGATTGCATGCACCTCAGATCCACAGTACAGTATTCAATTTGCTTCACAAAAATTCATATTAGATCTGCAAAGCCCAAGTAATGACTGTTTAACTTGAGTAAATGATGGCATTCATCATTATCATTTACAGACAGCCCTGTACCCAGCAAATGTAATTATTTTATTGCCTGAGTACACTTCAGACATCTGATTATAATAGAAAATAATGGCAAGAGTAATGTCTTTCAGCTTTGATTCACACAGAAAGTAGCCACCGTGAAATATTCCAAGCTGTCTGCCACCTCAGCTGTCTGAGGCTAATAAAAGACAATGGCTGCAGTAATTTGTTTCAGCTCCCTACAGTTATATATGCACATGTGTGTGCGCACACACACACACACACACACACACACACACACACACACACACACACACACACACACAAACATTTACACTGTGTTGTTCAGAGGCTACAGGTTGTAACTCCTGCACTGTGGCTATCAGTACTTGAATGTGCAATGGAAACAGTAGTATTGTACCTGTTAAAAAGTACAGTGAGTTTACTGCCTGTGGGGTAATAGCCAAGACCTGCCAATCAAAATATGCTACACACTGCATAGTCACAAATCAGCTATAATCAATGACTGCACAGCATTTCACCCACCTCATACTGAAACCAAAGCCTTTCAGTGCAACTTTAACAACAACTGAAACTTGACCAGAATGGTTTTACACACACACACACACACACACACACACACACACACACACACACACACACACACACACACACACACACACACACACACACACACGCACGCACAAACACACGCACGCACAAACACATGCACGCACAAACACACGCACGCACAAACACACACACACACACACACACACACACACACACACACGCACACATACACATTTTCAAGACTGGTGGGTAAGTAGTAATTTTCCATCATCTACTCCTTCCTTCCCATCTTCAAAGCACGCTGCTACCAGTTAATCAAATCTAGCAAAACAAGGACTGTTTACCCTTAGAATAAGCCAACTTTAAATGCTTAAATTGTGGAAATTGTGTTAAAGTAGTCAACTTTTTAAGGTTGGATGCCAAATAGTTGGTTAAACCAACAAAATGCTTAATTCCTCAAATAAATAAACAATCAAACACCAGCACGTAAAGCTAAATAATAAGGCTTCATCTGAAATAAATATGTTAGAGCATTTTGTTTGAAATAAATATTCAGACATAGGAAGCTTGCATAAGAAGCTAACTTTTAAGTCCAAAATAGAATCTTCAGTGACTTTATATGCAACTGTTGAAGTCTGTACCCAAATGTATCCTCCAGAATAGTCTCCTGTAGTAGTTAAATATTTAACACTCAAACACTACATTGAGTATTCAGACAAGATTTTCTGACACTTTAATTTTAGAAGATACCTTTCTTAATTTTGTGGTTACATATTCAAGAGGGAATGATAAGATTCAACAAGATAGAGTCCAAATAGGACATTATTGTGTGACCTACCCAGAATCCTCAGTCAGAAAACTTCAGCAGTGAAAATATCTAATTTCCACAGTAGTAAAATTGCTTGCATTCTCTTCGCATATTTTGCTTAAATGTGAAATATTTATTAAATATCAAAATACATTGCAGCTGCTACTATCAATTTTAACGAAATGGTTGTACCTTTTTAAATTCAGCGTAGCTCTCTTTTATCTCAAACAGATTCATTTTCTTAGCAGCCTTAAGCTTGTGGTATTTCACCTCTAGCTTAGATCTCTTTAGCTTCTGATGATTATGTTGCCTTGCTACATTCTCTGTTCATACAGTTAGTGGTTGGCAGTTTCCCACTTATGTTTACTTAATTTCAACTGCAGACAAAGTGCTACAATGACCTCTTTGGATATGCAGGTATACAGAATTCAATTGGTTTTATACTGGCTAGCCTGTTGTGACAATGACATTTTCCCATATTCCACAAAGCAACTTATATCTGTTTTATAACCATTCTGATTAGAAGATAAAATAACCACTATGTAAGATACACTACCAAATATTTACCTTGTGGCTACAAGGGTATGCACATATTTGAGCCACCAAGTCTGCTTTACAGGCAATACAAGTCCAGTTTATAATATCAATCTATTGCATACAAAATAGTATAAAGCAATATAATATAATATAGTATAATAAGAAAGGCATATAATGTCTTCATGTATAATGTTCTTGCCCTTAAGTCACTCCAATGGCCAGAATTCTGCAAACAGCTACTTATACCCCATCTACATATTGCACACACTATCCTATATGAACCCTCATCCGGTCCCTCCATCTCCAATTTAATCTCCTTCTATAACCCACCTTGTTACATCTGTACTGCCAGTAAACACCTCCTTCAGTTATACAAATCGAACAAAAACATTGGTATGACCCTTTACTAATAATCTGTAGCCCATGCTTGGAACTCACTCCCTCGCAACATAAGAAGCATTCAGCATAAATACCTGTTTAAGAAAAAACGTAAACATTTTCCTCCTGAAGACCTGGTCATGCCCTTGTCAGACTCCCACTTTTACCAGTCTCCTCTCTTCTCATCTTATCTGCTTTTCCCTATCAACTCTTCTTCCTCCTTGTACTTGCTCTAGCAAACTGTAATATTCTCTAAACCTTTTAATTGTTAAACTGCATTCACACTGCACTCCTTAGTGTAATATTCTCTAAACCTTTTAATTGTTAAACTGCATTCATACTGCACTCCTTAGTGTAATATTCTCTAAACCTTTTAATTGTTAAACTGTATTCATACTGTATCTTTAGTGTAATATTCTCTAAACCTTTTAATTGTTAAACTGTATTCATACTGTACTCCTTGGTGTAATATTCTCTAAACCTTTTAATTGTTAAACTGTATTCATACTGCACTCCTTAGTGTAATATTCTCTAAACCTTTTAATTGTTAAACTGTATTCATACTGTACTTCTTAGTGTAATATTCTCTAAACCTTTTAATTGTTAAACTGTATTCATACTGTACTCCTTAGTGTAATATTCTCTAAACCATTTAATTGTTAAACTGTATTCATACTGTACTCAGTGTAATATTCTCTAAACCTTTTAATTGTTAAACTGTATTCATACTGTACTCAGTGTAATATTCTCTAAACCTTTTAATTGTTAAACTGTATTCATACAGTGCTACTTAGTGTAATATTCTCTAAACCTTTTAATTGTTAAACTGTATTCATACTGTACTCAGTGTAATATTCTCTAAACCTTTTAATTGTTAAACTGTATTCATACTGTACTCCTTAGTGCAATATTCTCTAAACCTTTTAATTGTTAAACTGTATTCATACTGTACTCCTTAGTGTAATATTCTCTAAACCTTTTAATTGTTAAACTGTATTCATACTGTGTTCCTTAGTGTAATATTCTCTAAACCTTTTAATTGTTAAACTGTATTCATAGTGTACTCCTTAGTGTAATATTATCTAAACCTTTTAATTGTTAAACTGTATTCATACTGTACTCAGTGTATTATTTTCTAAACCTTTTCATTCTTAAACTGTATTCATACTGTACTCGTTAGTGTAATATCCTCTAAACCTTTTAATTGTTAAACTGTATTCACACTGTACTCCTTAGTGTAATATTCTCTAAACCTTTTAATTGGTAAACTGTATTCATAGTGTACTCCTTAGTATAATATTCTCTAAACCTTTTAATTGTTAAACTGTATTCATACTGTACTCCTTGGTGTAATATTCGCTAAACCTTTTAATTGTTAAACTGTATTCATACTGTACTCCTTAAAGTAATATTCTCTAAACCTTTTAATTGTTAAACTGTATTCATACTGTACTCAGTGTAATATTCTCTAAACCTTTTAACTGTTAAACTGTATTCATACTGTGCTACTTAGTGTAATATTCTGTAAACCTTTTAATTGTTAAACTGTATTCATACTGTACTCCGTGTAATATTCTAATAATCTTTTAATTGTTAAACTGTATTCATACTGTACTCCTTAGTGCAATATTCTCTAAACCTTTTAACTGTTAAACTGTATTCTTACTGTACTCCTTAGTGTAATATTCTCTAAACCTTTTAATTAACTGTATTCATACTGTACTCCTTAGTGTAATATTCTCTAAACCTTTTAATTAACTGTATTCATACTGTACTCCTTAGTGTAATATTCTCCAAACCTTTTAATTGTTAAACTGTATTCATACTGTACTCCTTAGTGTAATATTCCCTAAACCATTTAATTGTTAAACTGTATTCATACTGCATTCCTTCATGTAATATTCACTAAACCTGCTAATTGTTAAACTGTATTCATACTGTACTCCTTAGTGTAATATTCTCTAAACCTTTTAATTGTTAAACTGTATTCATACTGTACTCCTTAGTATAATCTTCTCTAAACCTTTTAAATGTTAAACTGTATTCATACTGTGCTCCTTAGTGTAATATTCTCTAAACCTTTTAATTGTTAAACTGTATTCATACTGTACTCTTTAGAGTAATATTCTCTAAACCTTTTAATTGCTAAACTGTATTCATACTGTATTCCTTGGTGTAATATTCTCTAAACCTTTTAATTGTTAAACTGTATTCATACTGTACTCCTTAGTGTAATATTCTGTAAACCTTTTAATTGTTAAACTGTATTCATACTGTACTCATTGGTGTAATATTCTGTAAACCTTTTAATTGTTAAACTGTATTCATACTGTACTCTGTGTAATATTCTCTAAACCTTTTAATTGTTAAACTGTATTCATATTGTACTCCTTAGTGTAATATTCTCTAAACCTTTTCATTCTTAAACTGTATTCATACTGTACTCCTTAGTGTAATATTCTCTAAACCTTTTAATTGTTAAACTGTATTCATACTGTACTCAGTGTAATATTCTCTAAACCTTTTAATTGTTAAACTGTATTCATACTATACTCCTTGGTGTAATATTCTCTAAACCTTTTAATTGTTAAACTGTATTCATATTGTACTCCTTGGTGTAATATTCTCTAAACCTTTTAATTGTTAAACTGTATTCATACTGCACTCCTTAGTGTAACATTCTCTAAACCTTTTAATTCTTAAACTGTATTCATACTGTACTCCTTAGTGTAATATTCTCTAAACCTTTTATTTGGCCTATGCTATATACTGTCGTTCTCAAATTTTGGAAATTGTACTTGTTAACTATTATTTTACCTATGCTTTGTACTGCTGTGCACACATTTTTGACTTGTACTATATTTCTCTGTATATTTTGTAAATATCTATCATAATTACTTGTATTATTTCTGGAGCTTTTCTCCTTAGGTCTCCACTGAAAATGGGCCACTTGCTCAGCTGGAATAACCCTGGTTAACAAATGTCAATAAATATGTCATGTGCTGCTTACAATTAATATGTGATTGATAAGGGACACAAGTTTTAAATCTGATATTGCTACCATCAATATCTGAATGCACAAAATTAACCAGCAGTCTGTGGTTTGACTTTCACTTCTGGTACCCGTTAACATACAAATGGCTATGGACCTTAAGGGCATGCTATAAATAGGCACTGATGCTTTATGAAATAGCCAGGACCTGTCATCCAAGATAAGCTCCATACTCCATACTCCATACTACACACAGTGATGTACCACTAGGAATGTGCTGGGCCTCCACTATTTGGAATCTATTTCTCAGAAGTCTAAGTGAAAGTAGATGGCCTGTGGCTTAGCAAGTTTGGTAACAATTTCAAACTGGGCAAAATCACTGAGTCCCCAAATAATCTTAACATATTACAAAAGGGGCTAAGACAGACAAATGACTGGTGCCAAAGCCACAGACTAAAACTAAATGCAAAAAAAAAAAAAGCATTATTATCCCCATTAGCAAATAGGAATTCCCTACAAATTACAATATTGGCAACACCCTCCTAAGCTCAAACCCAGTGGTGCAGTATTTGGGAACACAGGTTAATAACTATCTAAACTTTGATCAGCACATGTCCACAGTGGTAAGGAAAGCCTTCCACATTGCACATTTCATAAGTAAAGGCATCACATCCAAGACTAAGTATGTTATAACTCCTCTGTTCTTGACATTCATCAGACCACTAATAGAGTTCAACACTCCCTTTTGCATGTACCTCACTAGACAGGTGCAGTAGCTGGTGAGACCACAGAGGTTTCACACCAAGAAAATCCAGAGCCCCCAAAACATAACCTATATGGAAAGATTGAAAGTGCTGTCGTACTCTGTATCCTACAGGTTGCCTAGAGGCAACTTGTGCCTGGCCTACAGAGCAGTCTCTGACCCTGTTGTAATGGAAATGCTGCACATCCACAAATTATATGGGACAAGAGTCACTCACTCCAGGGGGTCTCAGCCTAGCCTGTGACATTAGCAGAACATACTGAAAATACTGGAGAGAGAGATATATCTCCCAGAGATTGCCGGTCCTCAGGTATAAACTCCCAATTCATTGAAGTAGAGCTCATGAATATCCCTATTCAAGCTCAACCTAGACAATTGGATGGGAGACTATAAATTCACCCTGGGGGTGGCACCTATGTCACTCATGGGCAAGGTCAGTTGGTGCTGATCATAGACTTGCTCTACGAATAATGACCATCTAACCAAGGTCAATTAGGGAACAGAAGTCTAACATGGATAGGCTTGTAAAGGTCCTAGGACTATTAGCCTAATAACCTCCTATGAACCTTTGAACAAATCAGAGTTATAATCACTGACTATACAGGATTTACCCCCCCCCCCCAAGACTAACTCATTGCCTTACACAGCAACTTTGCCAACAACCTAACCATTATTATTTTGCTTGTATGTGCACATGCACAAACACACATGCACTCATGTACATATGCACCAACACACAGAGACATGCGAGCACAAACACACACACACACACACACACACACACACACACACACACACACACACACACACACACACACACACACACACACACACACACACACATTGTATCTTCAGAACTGGGTCTCAACTCCCTCTTTCTCAAGCTTTAAGGTATGCTCCCATCAGTTAGCCAAAACAAACAAGTACAAAGCTTAATGTTTACTCTTAAAACATGTTCAAATGGTAGCAATTAGCTGACCGCTTTCAATATTTTGAGGGCAAGCATGAATCAGCTGGATAAAGCAGTTAAATGCTTTAACACTTACCAATAAATAAAACAGCTGTCACAAGCATATAAAGATCAATTCTAAACTCTTTTACTTGAAATAAATAAGCTAAATCATTAATTTCCAAGTAAATGTCTAAAGAGCAAGAAGGGTTGCACACAATGTTGAAACGAAATTATTCAAAAGGAGAAATACTGCTCACAAAAAATTTGGCAAACATCTAAAGAAGAAACTATGTGTTTTGGACAAAGGTAAATAAATAAAATGTTAAATCTTAAAATACAATCTTAATAAAATGTTCAAAGTGCTTATAGGCAGTAGCTGAGATTGTTTCAAACTGTATCCTCCAAAAAGCTGTCATCTTTTGAATTAAGTATAAACCTTTTGTTCATAAGTCTCCAACAGGATTTCCTACAATGTTTGAGTATTAGAACATGCTTTTACTGTTTTTACTATTACAGGTCAAAGGGGAAGAGTGAAATTCAGGAAGCCAGAGTCTAAATAAGGCATCATTATGTGACAGTGCCAGAATCCTCTAGCACAAAACTTTGCAATAGTGCAAACACTGCACTGTAAGAAGGGAGCTTTCGCAGGGCAGCTGGGCTCACTTACAATGATAGAGTGAGGAGACAAGTAACTGTGGAGAGCAGGCACTGCTCCTCTGTGTTCAGGAAAGTCATTTGAGTAGGTTTACACACCTATGAGAATGCCTCCAGTGCCTCCCACAGGAGATGTACTAGGCATAGCTCACTGGGTGGAAGCCTTGAGGCAGATCCAGGAAACTCTGGAAGGATTATCTTGCAACATGGCAACTCTTGGGGACTTCACTAAGTTTGTCAGGGAAAGTTTCAGGGAATAGGGAGTGGAATCCTCAACTACTCTGTTTAACTTGCTTTCACTGCAACCTGTGAGAAGATGATGATGCTGATGATGATATCTATATTTGTTTTGAAACAACAAGTTACATATATAACACTACATAAACCCCCTACAGAAGCTACCTGAAGAGTTTTCTTACTTGAGAATGTGATTCAGCTTTTAAGACAGATTTCATTGAAACATATTAATTTAGGAAAGCGTGGAGAAGGTGCTGTTGCTGTGGGTTTTCACTGTCACAATATATTCTCCTTCCCTTGCATATTTTTCACATTCCTCTCTATCTCTTGCACTCAGTTTTAAAAATCATAGGGAAAGCAAACTTGAAAATCTGAGATTTGGGTGGCCAGTACATCATCTCCCAATAACAGAACTAAAAGCTTGAAAATATTACATCAGCTACTGACAAGGAAATATTTTTGTGGGGCACTGCTGACATGATTCTTTCTAATACAATACACGTTCAAAACTTTTGTTCTAAGTTTTCTGCCTAGTTTTCACCATGTGAAAACTCTTTACAAGTGCATACTGGCATGTCCATAGAACTAGCTGTGCCACAGTTTGTATATCCTGAACAAATACATTCCTTTTTTCACCGAGATACTGAAATATCTGAGGCATCCGTTGCTTCCAACTAACTATAAATGCCTGTTTTTGCACTAATATTGCACTTTTAATTTGTATTTGCATTCCACTGAATGTTTGAATTGTCTGAACTATTTTTGTCACATTTTTACTGTATACTGGATTAGTTCAGCTGTAGCACTGCTCAGTTCCAAGTCTGCTATTTCTAGGTCTGTTTTGTAAAGTCTGGGCATCAACTTCAAGCCACCTTTGTTGGTAAAGGCCCTTCTGCACTCTTGTGTGAGGGGAGTGCTGTCTGGGTCCCATCTAATCAAAGGTGATTGGGCTAGAGCTCAGAGAGAGAGTTCTTATTGGCTAGTTTGAGTTAAAAAGGGTATTTTCTTGTTTTATTTAAGCCCTGTGTTTGCACTTGTTTGTGTGTAGTGCTCCAGCATGCATTGATGCACAGTAGTAGTTATCACTGATGCTTACAGATGCAAATGTTTTGTATGTTAAATTTTCCTTTAGCACTCTGCTTGTGGTCCTCCAGAGAATTCTTGTGGCCCTCCTCTACTGTCAGATGGAACACTAAGCCTAGCCTCAGAGGTACCAACACACTTCTCACCAACTAGCCACTCCTAAGTGTGACCTTTTCCTTGATTATATAAATTTACCTATCACTATAGACGGACAATTTCCCACAGTTTCTACAGTCAGCTTGGTGGACATGGGCATCCTGAGGCAGTGTAGCAACTGTCTCATCTTCACCGACAACCCTCTACTCCTAGTCCACACAAATACAACGTGTGAAAGATGCAACTATATTAAGAACCTTGGATCCATGCTCTCTCACACACCAGTGAGTACATATGACAGTGAACAGGTTGTCAGCATGCACACCTCATCTCCTACTCCACCCAAACCACATCACACATATCTACATATGCGGAGGTCCACACCAGAAACATACCAAAACACCAGAGACCTCCCAAACACAAACACAAGCATGCTACACATAATACTTCCTCTGCAGAACACATTACACATAATAACTCAAGCACCAGTGTCTCACCGGTCAAATCCTTAAGGCAAAACACAAAATCAAACATATTAATCATAGGTGATTCCATCGTGAGACACACTGATGTCCCTCTCACCAGGCTGGATAAGGAAAATGTCACAGTTAGCTGTCTGTTAGGTGCCAGGATACATCCAATAACCACGAGAAAAAGACAGAAATAAAACCACAGTAATCCAATCCATGGTCAAGTCAAACCCACTCTATGACAAAAATAGTTGCAAAATGGGTTTAATACACCAAGTAGTTAGGCACACTAAGACAACGTACAGGATTAAGCGCTTTTGTCATAGACTTCATCCCAGTCACAGTTATTGAGCTGGCTAAAAATAGGAGTCTCAGGGTTATGAAACCTGATAAAGGGGGTGGGGTGGTAATAATAAACAAAAATAACTATTTGAATAGAATGTTGAGTCATGCGTCCAAGTGTAAGCTATATGAAGAGACCTTATGTAATTTTATCAACCTGGCTTATCTCAGGATAGATTTTTGGCTACAAGATATGGTGGAACAGGGAGAAATCAGCCCTGATTTGTATAATTATTTGTATGTGCATTTTCCGATGGTGCCTAGTATATTTGGGATATCCAAAATACATAAAAACACCACTGATCCACCAATGAGGCCCATTGCAAATGCCAGAAAGTCAAAAACCCACCCCCCTTGGGAAATATGTGGACTTAAAGCTAAAGAATTGTTTGGACACCTTTGCCTACATGTGTAGGGATTCTTGGGATTTTTTATTGAAGATGAAGAATTCGGATTTTTCTAAGGATTTTGTTTTCCTTACTGTTGATGTAGTAGAATTATTTAATGTAATTTCACATGTCATTGGCCTTGAATGGTTCCATGATATTTTCTGTGAATGTACAAAGTTGAGGAATAATGAAATTAATGCGCTCGTTTTTTTGTATGGAAATGGTTTTGAAATACAATTTTGTGTTTCTAGAGGGGAAATACTTCAAGCAGGTAAATGGGGTAGCAATGGGGGATTTTATGCCCCCATTTATGCTAACATTGTTCTTCTACAATGGGAAAGGCAGATATTATTTAAATATTTTCCGGAAAAGCCATGAAGGCTCTACCTCCAATTTTTGGATGGTATTTTTATTGTGTGGGACAGGCCTGAGGATGAGATTGTAGGTTTTATTGATTATATTAACAGCACTACCTCATTTTTAAAGTTTACACATTCTTACAATCTTAACAATATCAATTATTTGGATGTCACTATTTTGAAAGACTGTAGAGAAGAATATTTGATTAGTTCCATCTATAGGAAGCCTACTTATTGTAACAGTTTGTTACATTTTGATAGTAACCACCCTATGCACCAAAAAGCAGGGATGGTCAAGGGTCAATATATTCGTATAGCCAGAATGATTTCCCAGCATGACACTTTTTTGGTCAAATGAGAAAAACTAGGTAGAATGTTACAAGCTAGAGGTTATCCGAGTAAAAAGGTGTCCTCTATTTGTAATGAAGTAGTGGACAAGAGGATTTCGGGTGAAATTGTTCCCCTAATAAAATCTTTCGGTTCTGTTTCTGACATTGTAAAAAGTGGTAATAATCGGGATAAAAAACATCATTTGGCCTTCTTTACTGAGCATTGTCCTGAGGCATCTCAGATTAGAAACATTTTGTCAAAAAACTGGAACATTTTTTTCTTGTTTTAAAGATGTGGTCAACAAGATAGGTAATAAACTAGAGATGTTTTTTAGAAGAGGTAGGACAATTAAAAATTATCTAGAACAGAACTCTGGTCATTTTGATTACATTTAGAGTAACAAAAAAACTGAGACTTTCAAATGTGGCTTTTGCAACCAGTTTGCAGAGGTCCTAATTGGGAATCATGTGGTTGTGAATAACAGCTTCATAAAGTCTAAATCTTTTAGTAACTGTAATACCCCTGGAGTAATATACGTTGCCCTATGCCAAAAATGTCAGCATTTTTATATAGGCAAAACTCAGAGAAAATTCAGGGAGTGTATCTATGAACATGTTACTGATATTAAAAAGGGGGATTTGGGAAATGCACTTGCAAAACATTTGGTGGAACAGCCAGGTCATTATCTCCTGTTTTTTGTTTTAGAACATATAGCAAAAGACCTTGGGGGGGGGGGGGGGCTTGGGAGGATTTACTAGAAGAAAAGGAGAGTTGAGATGGCAATTAAGATTGAATGCCATGCCCCCCTGGCTTAAATGAAAATTTATGTATTCGAAGCATTTTGAGGCTTAGATCTTATTTGGTATGACTCTGAATATAACAATTGTTTAAATATTATGTTTTTCTTTTTTACAAAGTGTTTCTATTTTTATATCGCTTAAAAACAATTTGAATCATGTTGTCACCTCACAGTAAGACGTTGTCCTGTTCAATTTTCAGCTAGATCGTCTTCTGTGTGGAGACATGCGTGAATGGGCGTACCTTCGTTGAAGGTTGTGCGTCAGAGCTGGCAACTTGGCACGTAAAAATCTAATGCCAATCATTAGCGGACCGGAGTTCTGCTTGGAAGATGCAGACATTAGTGTAGTCACAGAGAGCTATTTCAAGGCTGTGGACAGCACCCCAGCCATACCGGGTTACACCTCCTTCCACACGTTCAGACCTCAAACTAAAGGTGTGAAAACTAAAGAAGGACACCTATTCAAGTCACTGCAGCTACAGGACCCCCTCCATAAATCAGGGCACCCAATCTGCCAATTTAACTACCCAGCAATTGACTGAGTAAATTACTCATGCTCAAATTCACTTGCTCATAGGTTCTTTGACTTTGTTAACTCCAATTCCCTGGACCAGTTGGTTGGCACCCCCACAAGGGGTGCCAACATCCTGGATTTGGTGGTCACCAATATGGAGGACCAATGTAGCACCCCCCACTGTTAGGTCCTACCTGTTGAGATCTGACCAGAAATCGGCCTCATTCAAAATAACTATCACACCTACCCCCCCCCCCACCAGCAGAAGCTAAACTAAAAAAGCTTCTCAAAAGCAGATTATAACCTCTTACAGGATGGTATAAATAGCATCACTGCACCTCCTCCCTCAGACAGAACTTGCAACTATGCCAAGCTCTACACTAATGCTTTATATAAACACTTGTATAACTGCAGTGACTTGGTCATACCTGATAGGACCAAAACAAGCTCCTCAAGGAAGAGCATGCCTGCCTGGTGAACAATTGCTATTAACAGGCTTTACAATAAGAGGAATAATTGATGTCTAAGAGTGAAAGGGAGCAAGCCCTCCTAAACTGGAAACACATCCTCCTCAGCTTTGTTGTGAAGTACTCCAAAGCAAACTATGAGTCCAAATTAGCTTCCACAACAAAGAACAACCACAAGGCATTCTATAGTTACATCCGTAACCTAAAAGGAAAGGCCAAAATTTGTGTAGAACTGCTAGTTAATGATACCACATATACTGAGCCTGTGGACATAGCTAACCTGTTGACCAACAGGTTCTGTGAAAACCTCACACCCCTGTCCTCACCACATGTGCTCCATGACATCCCTACCATCCCTACCACCTGTCCGGTACCTTGTATCCATAAAGAGCAGGTTGTAAATGCCCTCGCTAAAGCCACAAACACAGCATCTATTTGATTAATAACATCCCAGCCTGCATCCTACATGGGCTCCAAAATTAATTAGTAACACCATTAGGTACTCTTTTCAATCATAGCCTAAGCACCAGCTTCGTATCAGCTGAATGGAAAACAGACACCGTTATTCCCTTGCACAAAGGTGGTGCTTCCACTGACTACAGGAACTATGGACCTATTAGCCTGACTAGCCTTATCTGCATGGCCATGGAGTGAATCATAATGGACCTTATCAACAAAGATATAGGTAATCTCTAAACACTTGACCCTACTCAGTTTGGATTTGTCAAAGGGAGATCATGCCTGTTAAACCTGGTGGACTTCTTCAAGACAGTCACCAAGGCCCTGGATGAGGGGAAATCTGTGCATACAGCTTATCTGGACTTAGCCAAGGCATTTGACACTATCCCCCAGTCAGGCATCATTGACAAACGGAACCAACTAGGTATCAACCCTTATATCATTAGATGGGTCACTAACTGGCTCACTGATAGAACTCATAATAGTCAAAATAGGGGAATCCACCTCCAATAGCAGACTTGCAATCAGTGATGCTCCACAGTGATCAGTCCTAGCAGCTCTACTGTTTCAAATCTATTTCTCTGATGTACAAGGAAAAACTAAAGGTCTGTGGCTGACAAAGTTTGCTGATGACTGCAAACTGGGAGTAGTAATAGAATCTCCAAATGATGTCAACATCCTACAAGAGGGTCTTACACAAACAAATGACTGGTGCCAAAGTCATGGCCTTAAACTCAATGCAGAAAAATGTGTTATCATTCTTTTTGGTAAAAGGGATGTTCCTGCTAACTACCACATCAATAGCAACACCTTAAGTAGATGCTCAATGGTGAGAGACCTGGGCACACAAGTTGACAGCAACCTTACCTTTGATCACCATGTCTCCACAGTGGTGGAAAGAGCATTCTATATTTCATCTCATAAATAAGGGCACTGCATCCAGGAAAAAAAGAAGTTATAATCTCCCTGTACTCTTCCCTCATCAGGCCAATAACTGAGTCCAATTCCCCTTTTGGTATGTACCTTTCTAAGCACCTGCAGCAATTGGAGAAACCACAAAGGTTCCTCACAAGGAAAATTCAAGGTCTTCACCATCTATCCTATGGGGATCATCTGAAATCACTGTCACTTTATTCTGTTTCATACAGACTACTCAGAGGTGATCTCTGCCTTGCATATAATGCAATCTCTGACCTTGGGTTACTGGAAATGCTTCACATCCGAAAGTCAAATGGTACATGGGTTACTCACTCTAAAGACTTTATCCAAGTATGTGACATTAATAAAACCTGCTGGAGGGACAGATTTGTCTCCCAGAGGTTATAACACCTTTGGAACAGACTCCCACTTCATGTTAAACAGAGCACCTCACTGGCCCTCTTCAAACGCAATCTGGATGATTCGATGGGTGATCGTAAATTCACCCTGGTTGTTCCACCTGTGTTCCCCTTGGACAGGGGCAATAGGTGCTGATCATGGAAATAAGGGTAAGAACTTGGCTAGGCTTGTAAGGGATCTAGGGATATTAGCCTAGTAACATCCTATGATCCTATGACCCAGTCTAGGACAAGCAGTACATGAACCACTTCTAAAAGTGTCTGTCATGCCAGCAATTGCAATAACAGAAATATTTTGTATTACATTTACATACCACCTTCTATTTAAATGTTCTGTTACAACTGTATATATCATTTGAATGTGGGTTCACTATACTTGTCATCTTTGAATTGCCTGAATGAATGCATTACATTTTCTTTAGCCTGGATGGTAAAATTGCTGTTGAATGTAGAAAACATTATAAAGGATAGTGCATAAACAATTGTGATGTTACTCCAGTCATTTTTATTGATACCAGCCTGCTTATTACCAAGAAGCTCATTTTAAATAGTTCATCTGCATTGGCTTGATTTCAGTGACACATGGCCCACTGATTTCTTTGGTTTACACTAAATGATATGGTTGCAGTTAATGCTCACATAAGGAAGAGACATACCTTGTCTGAAGTTGGAATTAATAGGGCTGCCTGGTTCAAATCCGTTTGCTAATGGTTTATCAGATAGTTCAATGAGCTGGTGGAGTCGGAGCTTCCTGCAGTATATTGAGGCAGCTTCTGGTTCAAGAGCAATCAACAGCTGATCCGAGTCATCAGGAGAAATTAAACCAGCCTGTGGAGAGTAAAAAGCAACACTGCATTTAGAAATGCACACTAAACCCTTTGCATGCATTTCTGTGTAAGTTGTGATATTTTCTGCTTCTTGGCTTTTACTGACAATTTATCTGATGTCTGTTGGTCAAAAGTGATCAGTAAGCTCTCTTAAATTCATACACACATATTTTTGCACAATAAATATACTTACTAATATCAAGTCATAACACTAGTCCACCATATGGATGTGTTCTGCCTTTCTAGCCTGAGAGAGCAACGTTTCCAAAAGAACTACCACTGGGTATCTTTAGCCTTACAGTCAGCTGTGAGTTCCTACATACAATGAGGCATAGAAAATATAGCGTAACTTATCAAGTCTTCAAGTAATTTATACCTTAAGTATTTACTGCCTTTGAGTTGTTCTGAAGAAACTACTGGCCATTATCTGTGTCTGTTTTGTGCTGATTTGGCATAAACCTTGACAAAGAAAACTTCCTATTAACTTCCTTAGCCAAATGCTTTTCCACTTCATTTCACTGCTTGCATTGGTTACATTTAGCTTGGTTTAGGCCTGGTGTGAGGGCCATCTTGAAGCAATGGTGGTTGTGTATTAATGGATTGTAAAGAAATCAATAGCCTTAAATACCAATCCCCATATGGTAAGATGAACTATTAACTGGATCAAGGGTAGAACTCATGTTGTCAGAGTAATGCTCCCTCAGTTAAGAAAAAAGTGACCAGTGGTATTCCCTATAGATCTGTATTGGGTTTCCTTCCTTTTTTGTCATTTATTTCTCTCATCCCAACCCTGACAAGAAGGATATCTGGCTGACTAAGTCTGCCAATGATTACAGGTTGGGTGTAGTCATCAAATCAACAAATTATACAATTTTTTTTCATGTGGAACTATCATCCATTATAGATTCATAGGTTGATAGGTAAATGCTAGGCTATCAATTTGCAGATTATTACAAGCCTAGATAACAAGCAGAGATCAGAAGCAAATCTTGTACTTGTATCTGTGAGGTAAGGACCGTAACCATTATACCAACCCCTCCACTTATGTCAACCCCTTGATGCACTGAAAAAGGCTCAAACTAAATTCTAAGAAATGCAACATCATCTTCTTTAGAAGGAAACAAATTGCTGCCACCTACTGCAGTGATGAAACCTCATTCTTTGATAAGTATGGGCATCTAAGTAGACGCTTCCCTCTTCTTTTACCCCTCTGTAGTGACTGTAGCCAAAAAGTCTTTCCAAGTATCAGAATTAATCATCAAAGGCATCTCTTCCAAAACTAAGTTAAGTAATCCAAGTTATTGTTTCACTGAATTCTGCCCTGGTTAGGCTCATTGTAGAATATAATGAATCCTTTCTCATGCATCTCACTGGACATATCAAAAATCTAAAAGGAGAGATGGGTTCATCATCCAGCACATTCTGTTGCTCTTGAATAGACCCCATTGCATGTTAACCGATGTGATTCCCTGTCTGCTTTCAAGCATAGCTTAGACATCGGATGGGCACCCTAAAGTAACCTCCAAAACTTACAGGCATTGTTCTCCTTGAAAAGATTGGTAGAGCCTGAAGATGGTTATTGACAAGGCAGACATGGCCTTTGACCTTATAACCTTGCATTTCTTATGAGTCCTATCTATGAACAAGGAAGTCAATGCCAAGATACATTATAGGTGGCAGGCTGGCAAGCAGCAAAAATAGTGTGAATATACTATAGTGTACATTATGGGAAAATGTAATGCACAGAAGTACTTGTGAGGGCATTAATTACTTTTCTGAATTTCAAGTGTCTTCCTGTGTCACAGAACATGAATCATGTAATCCTCAAGTTCATTAAAGCAATATTGTGGTAAAGTTTGATTCAACTGACTGAAAAACTGATAATGCAGATTTTAAGGAAATTAGTATAGCTTCAAACTGGGTATAGTATTTATGTTATTGCTTCACATTTTCAACAAGTTATTTTTATGCAATGTTGTTCAGCTGTAAAGAATATGATTCCTCAGATCCAGCTTCGTTGAGTATAATCCATCTACTCTAGTTTTCTCTCCATTAAAACCTGCTTGGAAAATGAGAGTATTTATTGTGTGTGTCTGTGTGTGTGTGTGTGTGTGTGTGTGTGTGTGTGTGTGTGTGTGTGTGTGTGTGTGTGTAGGGAACAACATACTGCTCACAGCAGCTTTTGACTTAACCTATCCTGCCCAAGACCCCTGTATCTATCAGAAGTAGGAAAAACTTACAATGACATAATGCTATGTCCTCTAGTAGTTCATCAGTAACTGGATACTAATCACAAATGCATACTCATGGTTTCAAACAAATTTTTTTTTTAAGGATATTAAATTAAGAATCTTGTTGTCTCTTGGAATACTTCTTTATAAGGGCAGCTAACAGTGCAAGTTCACAGTGATGCTGAAAAAGAGAGAACTATATGTCAGAACTTAATCAACTGTTTTGTATGCCATTTTCAGATATGGAAAGAATTTCATAAATTCTTAAAAGCCATTTATTTAGAAAGTAACAGGATACATGTCAGCATAGGTAAGACAAACAAAACTACCATTAAAGAAATAACAATCAAAAGGATACTAGAAATCTCAGAGTTCTAAGTGAATTCCAGGCCCTATGCTTACTCTCTATGTAGTCTTCCCTATTCTTGGTTGAGTGTAAAAATCACTGCTGTTGAGGTTTCTGTTAGTGTACTGGCTGTGGCTTTCTCTGCAGCTCTGCTGTGAGAAGGTAGAGTAAATATATACAAATAAGTGGGGGGTGCAGGTAGAAGGTGGGCTTGCTCTCCTACCCACGAAAATGCCTTTGTTTTTTCATCTAGTTCAGTCGTAGACTAGTTTGCATTAGCTGGCTACAGCCACAGTCAAACATTACTTGACCATTTGTAGTAGGACTCCCTAGACGTAGGTCAATTTCTACACTTCTTTAATAACTGGCAGCATACTATCTGAAGACAGTCTGCGCTTTCTGGCAATTTCCAAGAGTTATGTTGCATACACTTCCCATTAGGCACCACCACGTGCAGTTCTACAAGTACACATTTGGAATCTTCACGTAGTGCTAGATTTAGCCTTGTAACTATTGAAAAAGAAAGTGATACCAAGAGTTTCAGGTTATCAAAAAGACATATGGTGTTTCTCAAAACTCTTTGTGGTTCCAAAGAAAGAAAGCAAACAGAGGTCTGCCTTCAGTCTCTCATAAATAAACAGGATTATCTCAGCACTGAAGCTTCTCATGTTAAACATCAGGAAGCTCCATCAATCAATAAATAAAATGCCTAGATGACAACAATGGATAATGGAAATGCCTACCTGCATACCTCTGTGTGTGTTCCTTGGGCAGGAAATTACATAGTTTCAGTGTTAGCCAGGTTCATTTCAAAAGCTCTACTGGTTTTCAGAGAAGTTTGCAGATGACTGCAAACTAGGAGCCATAGCCGAGTCCCCAAATGATGTGGACATCCTACAGAAGGGCCTCACAGAGACAGATGCCAGGTGTCAGAGGCATGGCCTCAAGCTCAATGCCAAAAAGTGCATTGTCATCCCCTTTGGAAAAAATTCTGTACTCATGAACTACCACATAAACAGCAGTCTACTTAATGCCAAATGTATGATAAGAGACCTTGGGACCCAGGTGGACAGTAGTCTCTCCTTTGATAATCACATTGCCACAGTAGTCAGGAAATCCTTCTATGTGGCACCCGTCATCACAAAGAGGTTCTCATCCAGGAAAAAAGAGGTCATTGTTCCCCCTCTACTCGGCACTCATTAGATCCATTATAGAGTACAATGCCCCTTTTGGAATGTACCTCACAAGACATCTGCAGCAGCCGGAAAGGCCACAGAAGTACCTCACAAAGAGGAGTACTGGCCTCAAACAAATGTCCTACACTGACCATCTCAAAAAACTCCAGCTTTATTCTGTAGCATATAGCCTACTCTGAGGAAATCTCTGCCTAACATATAAAGCTATGTTAAACCCAGAGCTGTTGGACATGCTACACCTAAAGAAATCCCAATCCCTCTTAGCTACACGCTCTAGGGATCTAAACCTTGTCACCACAATAAACAGGACATGCTGGAGGGATAGATTCCTATCCCAAAGATTTTCTATACTCTGGAAAAAGCTACCCATCTATGTCAAGCAAAGTTCCTCATTAGCACTCTTCAAGAAAAATCTTGATGAGTGGATGGGAAATAGGAAATACACCTCGGGGATCACTTCTGTGGCTCTGCTCGACAGGGGCACAGGGAATTAACTTTCTTGGGTGGCGTAAGCCAGGGAACCTTGTTGGCTAGGCTTACTTAGGCCCTTGGGCCGATAGCCTAGTACCTACCTATGAACATATGAAGCTATGTAGCAATTGTCACATGTTTACTGCTAACCACTAACTACTTAAACAAACTGACACAGTATATGACAGATGCAGTTATAGAATGTTACTGGGTGCAAAGCTCTCACACAAAGCCACAAAAAATAAAATATTGCTTGTTAGTACCACACAATGCCACACTAAACTAATCACACTCATCTAAGACCAAACACATAGACCTCCATATGCTGAGGCACTTAAAAGTAACTTACCTAAACCAAAAAGCCCTCCTAAATGTAACCTAAGAAATAAGTACCCTCAGCAGCCCTACAAACACATACCACAGACAAATTATCATCCACTGTCATCCCTAATAATTTGTTGTTTTCATGGGATAAGGATTAGGGGAAAATAGTAGTTTGTTTTTTCCGGGTTGAGCATGAACTCTGAGTTACAAAGCCATATTTCAGTTGTTGTTAAAGTTTCCTGATTAATTTTTTGGAGGTGTGCCATATTGTCAAATGTACCAATGAGTGTGGAGTTATCTGAGTACTGTATTAGGGTGGCCTGTTGAGTGGATGTGTGGAGGGTGTTGCTGAGAATGTTAAAGAGGAGGAGACCAAGGATAGAGCATTGTGGTACACTTGTGGTGAATGGGAGGTATGAAGAGAGGGAGGAGTACCATTTTACTGACTGATACCTATTGGATAGGTAGCTTTTGAACCATAGAAGGGAGGGCTAAGACACACCTAATGAGGTCATTTGAAGTAGAAGTTTACTGTGAAAAGCTGTGTTGAAGGATTTAGAGAACTCAAAAAATAAGGAAGAGTCTAATTTGCTGTTATCTATAAGTTTATCAACAGTATCTATATAGCTTGAAGTGCATTGTTAGTAGTATAGGATAGACAGAAGCCATGTTGTGTGGGAGACAGGAGCTCTTCCTGCAGGAGATAGTTTAGCAATTGTTTTTGAATACATTTTTCAAGTATTTTGGAGAGGGGGATAAGATTACTATAGGTCTAATGTTAGTAATGGCTTTTGAATTTCCTCCTTTGTGCAGAGGGATGATATGTGAGGTTTTCTAGAGAGAGGGAACACGGAATTTCTGAATTGACCTATTTATAGGGATTGAGACAGGAAAACAATGCTTTCAGCTGCTATTTTAAGACATTCACTTGGAAGGTCATCAGCTGAAGTAGATCATGGTTTGATATTAAAAGAACAGCAGAAAATAAGTACTTGAATATTACTGAAGGTTTGCATTTTAAACATAATTCTGTATGAAAAACTTTTCAAATAAATACTATACTTGAAGGTTTACCAAAAACCAAAAATACAATGGTTTCAGAAAATGTGTAAATAATAAAGAAAAAAGATTTGAGAAATGCTACACTAGAATTTACTGTTGTTTGATTGGAGTTTGGAGTGTTGAAAGAAGCAAGAGCATTTGTGAGGATGGACTAGATTATAAGAGGATGACAAATATGTCATTTAAAACACAATTCAACAAGCTAACGAAAAGCTATGCTAAAGATGAGTACTTATTAAATTTAACGTATTGAGAAAGGGGAAATGGAAAGTGTGGAGCAGGGATAATACTATAAAAAATATCAAATAAAATGTAGCAAGTCAGAAGGCAGAGTAGCACTGATAATAAAGAGACTTGTTTAATATGCAGTAACTTTTTAAGAAACATATTCCACTTAGAATCATAAGTGACCAGTCAATAGTATACCAGGATTTGTATTATACCGACATAACAAAGAAGGTAAAAAGGGAAGTAAAGGAACATTATATATCATGATGGAAATGCTAATTTACATTTTCATAGCTTCAGAGGAAAAGAGGAAACTGTTTGGGTTATCAATGATACGAGAATGGAAAAGCTTTGATCATAAAAGTATTATAAAACTCTTCATCCCAAAAAAATAAAAATTTAGAAAAACTTCATTGAAAACAGACCTCTCAACTGTTGCTATGTTGGAGGAATGTTCCTATTTTCAGAAGTGATTTACCCCTGCATAGAATGATCATCTTTTTTGGAAGTATGCCTCTATTTTCAGACTTGATTTACCCCTTCATGCAATTTTCTGAAACCCCTTCAACCCATGTGATTTTTGAGGCTGTCTAGTACACAGAAAACCACATTCCATGACCAACATAATCATGGCAACAGTTATTTAAAGAAAAAGGACACACATCTTACATCTCCCTTTTTTCTTAAGCAAAAATAAATTATCTTGTGTGGTATAATTTGCAATACAGTTCATTAAAGTCTACAGATTTTACATTATCTCTTTGATAACGTGCTTATTTTTGTCCATAATTTTTTTCATTCTATATCTTTAAACATGCTTTTGAGTTGTAGCTCACATTTCAACTGGAGGTTAGAAAAGTTATGCGCTAGTTGGTATTCAGATTTTATGCTAATTAGATGTCCAGATTTTGAGCTGGGTATTTCTGTGTTTCCAGGCCATTTGTTCCTGTTTTTAATGTTTGCAGGTTGAAATATATGACTGAAAATCTTGTCTTTGTGGTTGAAATAAGGGTAATCTGCTGGTGGAGTGTGTAATGTTAGTCATGATGTAACCGTCATTCATAAGGAGATGACAGAGCATTTGAATAAGTGCATCAAAGAGGAAGGGAAAGAAGGGAAAGATAAAAACTGAGAAAAGCTAGAATCAGCTAGAAATTAAAAAGGCGATGAGTGAGGTGTACCTGGAAGATATAAGAATAAGGGGACATGGAATATAGGAAAGATATTGACATTTGCTTATAGGTTAATAGGTTAGTGCTAGACAGGAGGTTTGCATAAACATAACTAGCATAGTCACGCATCTTAAAAAGTATCAGTAGTAGGTTTAGCTCACATCTTGATAAGGTTCATAGTAAAATCCCAGGAATAAATGCATGTAAACATATGCAGTTACTAAGATGGAATGTGAAGGAGGCTAAAATGTTATACTATTTAACATACAGGGTAAATTTATTCCAAAGGCAGGGAATCCTTTGGGTATTTAACTTATCCATTGAAGAAGTCCTATTTATGTTGCAATATACATTGTGAACTTTAATCAGAAGGTCAAGATAAAAATTCCCAGGTAAGACTCTACATTTGGTGAAAAACGTGAAAGACTGTTTAATCTATCTGGATAGCTAAGGGAGCATAGCTCTTTGATGCTTTTAGTTAACAATGAGGTCTTTCGGGCTGAGAGAATTGTTTGGAAAGATACATACCATAAAGAATATTATATTCAATAAGTGAGAGATATAAGGAAACTAAGGCTTCCTTCCATCTTGAGGTTATATCTTTGCTAATTAACTTGGCAATGAAAGGGATTTCCTTACTGAAACTGATGCTTAATGATCAAAGGATAATTCATAGTTGATGAAATGCCTAGATCTCCCCAACCTATGTCAACCATAAGGGGAGTTCAATTTATGAGATAACATTTATGAGAGACTTGTTCTCCAGGTGTAGCCACACTACATTCTTTTCCTTTAAATTTAAAACTGTTGTCAGAACAGTAACTATTGACTATATCTAGCTCTTCATCAGGAATGCATAAAGAATTTAGTAATAACAAACAGTGTAGTTATAATGTGACTAAGAAAGAATGGTAAACATTAAAAGAGTTTAGTAAAAGAAAGGATGTGATTATAAATCCTGCAGATAAAGGGAATACTGTAGTAATTATGAATGAAAGTCAGAATATCTAGATCTATATCTCATTTACTTAATGTTAATAATTACAAAGTCAGTACTAAAGCCAAACACAATGCTTAAGTATTTAAGTTATAAAAACTGGTATTACAATGGACACAAACCATATTCTTATCTGTAAGCAAGAATCTGAGAGCAAAGAAAGTATGAGTGGCCTGTTTCTACTGTCTTCCTAAAATTCACATAGACATGATTAACACACGAGGAAGACACATTATATCTAGGTAGACTGGCAAAATGATGGATAATTTTATTATACCTTGTGCTTTAAAATGCCTTTCTTTATTAATTATTCTGCAGATTTGCTAAAGAAAATACAGAATACTGAATGTGATGACACCATTCTCCAGATTTAGAAAACTTTTGTGCATCACACTAATCGAATTTGCACATGACTGGCAAAGCAGCACTGTTTGTCATGGTATATGCTAACATCCAAATAATGACATGGTAATGAGCAACATTATTACAATAAGCATCGGGGGGGGGGGTCTGCTAATCAGGCAAAGCAAGATGGCAGAATGATTCATAAATGTATAAATGTCACACAACAGGGTTGTACCCACTGTGTATGTCATCCCAGCTGAATGTTCATTTTCAGACTAAGGGAATCACTAAAGAATGTTAGGAGTGGCTGCCCCTTTGGTAAATGTGTATCTGCAAGAGGCTCTTATTGCCACTGCTTTACCTGACAATGAGTGATGCTGTCCTGAAGGCACAGGGTTATGTCTACTGTTTCACAAACTCCACAGCACTGGCATTGTGGACAAACTCCATGTAAATGGACACCATCTGAGAAATTGTGGACATGTGTGTGCCTTGACCACAGTGCCATAGGATTCAAGGGGCACCTATCCTAGTGGATGTGTGACTTTACTTATATTAGCTATGGGGACATTTCAGGGACCTCCTGGAGGACACACTGGAGTTATTTTAGGCATACACCTTGAAAAAACTTCATTAGTTTCTTGATGACATGCTACAGCATGTGGGGGCATCTGTGGTACTCACATTGCACAGAGAAGACAGACAAAACCATATAGGACTCTTATGAGATAGCCTGTTTTCCTAGATGAAGTGGGCAGCACCATAGACTGTACCTGCATTGAAATAAAAGCCCCATCTTATGAACTGGGAAGGATATATTTGAACCACGATGGGTATCACGCCATCAACTGTCAGGTGGTATGTAATATTTAAGCTATCATCCACAATATGTGTGTATATTTCCATGGAAGTTATCACAACTCCCACATATGGCACACCTGTATCAATGTTTTGTAAGGGGTGGCTTCCCCAATGGAATCTTTTTGGTAATGCCAGATATGTTCTGTAACCTTGGCTTATGATGCTCATAAAAAATCCACAAAATCAAATAGACCAAGGATACACCTGTTATCAGTTTCAAATAAGGAACATTACTTTGCAAGTATTTGGGCTTCTTAAGGCATACTTTAATTTGGTGGTGCCATGGCATTTACATACATAAATTCAACAAGCACGGTAGAAGCATATAGTCTGAGTTAATACATAGTAGTTGTGGTGAAAAGAAAAAAACAAGCATAGTTTACCATATACAATACAGTTTCAAGGTTTACAAATTAAAGAAAGTAGCATCATTGACTGAGTGCAGCATCTATTTATAACTGAGAAGCATCTTTGAGTGTGTACAATATATATTTATGACTGAGTCTAGGTAAGTTAAGGATGGAAACAGGTGTGGGTTGAAGCCCACTGAGAGATTCAGTAATAGTTTAACATAGAATACAAAACAAGAATTACACTGTTAGTAGATGCAGAGGAAGCTAAGATGCAACATCACTTAGTAAAGACAAAATACCTAAAATGGGAGATTAAAGGGAAGGGAAAAACTGAGAAGATGGTTGAGTGGGGATAGAAAGATATGCCGAAAGATAAGAGGTAAGGTTGGGAAAGGATGGAAGGAGTTTAGGTAGGCTCCTGACATGGACAGATCCATGAGTTAAGGAGGAAGAGTTTTAGCTGCTTTTTGAACTGATTAGTGTTAGAGGTGTTTCTAATGTAGGAAGGAAGTTTGTTCCAGGCTAAAGACACATTGTGGTTGTAGAGGAGTTTCTGTTTCTGTCGGGTCATCCCTTTCTTTCCTTATTGCCCTGTGTTTTTGTGTTAAGACTTTATCTGCTATTCATTTAGCTGTATAGTAACATATCCTATTTTCTTCTGTTATATCACATGAATTTCTGTTAATAGTCTTGATTATTGTGATCATTTGTTTTATCAGACTTCTAACATTTTGGGTCTTACTGACTTTTGTAATCTATTTCTTTCACTGCTCTTAATATGTCTATCCATCTCTATTAAAGCAACTCTTCCCTTCCCTTCCATCATTTTCTTCTAAATTAGAGGAACATTCTTTCTTCTCCGTTTCCTACTGGCATTCTACCATTCTAGGTTCCAGAGCATCTTCCTGTGACATATTCTCTTTAGCTACATCCTGCAATATCTCGTGACCACTCCCGAGTTAGTCAAGGACAATCAGGGAGACTTTCAAAATATTAGCGCTATTAACCTGAGAATTGCCAAATAAGCCAATGTGAATTAATATCCATTCTCCACAGTAAAAGTAGTCCATAGCTTCCCCCTTTTTTTTTTTTTTTTTTTTTATACCTATGTAGTTTTATATTGGCAAAGGCTCACCACGGAATGAATTAAACTGTACCACATGTTCACAGATCCATTACGCAATTAATTGCATAGCAACCTAAAACATTTTGGATTTTCTGAACGTAATCAAAATTTCATTTGCTTTAAAAGAAACTACCATTTCAAATATCTAAGGTTAACCAAACTGTGCTTCAACTCA
>NC_056730.1:651446931-651676931 GCF_019279795.1 Protopterus annectens | reverse complement strand
TGAGAAGGAAGAGACTTGCCCATTGTTGAATAAACTGATTGTGTCTCCAGCATTATGTAACTGAATTATAGTTAGGTATTTTCAGAAGGTATTACTCTATTTTCGAATTACCTGTTCAGCAACACTGTGGTATGATTGGTGATAGCCTCTACATCAGTGTTTTAAGAGCTGGGTTTCTAGCTATCTAGTACAGGTAAACTTACAACAGTTAGGTACTGATGAACTTTTTGGGGCTCCATTCACCGTAAATCTAAAGCAGAGATGTACAGCTCTTTTAAGAACTCTTGGCTCTGTGTATTTACAGAAACACTGGTCAGACACGTAGTGACAAAAAGTAATCCTAATTCTTTCATTTTCTTCCTGAGACTGTGACATGTAAATGAGGCAATGCTACAGTGGAATGGCCCTTTGTGAGTTAACAGTTATCACTCTGAATCATTTTAGGACATCTCAAACATGAAGTAGCTGTCCACTACTATTTTAGTTTTAATGCACTCTTTATTTCTAAGCATTCTTCACTGTGATAGCTACTGTTATAGTTTAGTGCTATATTTGTTTCGACATATTTGTCATTATGATAGTTAACTGTGGCATTCATTTTTTTAGTTCAGTCCCCATGTTTTAGCTCCATTTCCAAAGTGGAGTCATACAGGAACAGTAAAATATCTCAAATCAAGATGTTTGCTTTCAACATTTTGACTAGTGCAAGCATACTTACTGTATTAGGGAATTTCATACAAAAATGGGGTGTGCCCTTAACATTTCCTCTGCATATGATAAAACAAACACTATTACTTAACATGTTTATTACCATAAGGCTTTGCATTTTATTTTATATTAATAAATTCTCAGATGCAGTAGCATAGCCACACTATTACTACAAATATATAACATCAACACGAAATACTCGTATACAATTTTCAAATTCTCATAGGATATACAGCAATGCTAAATTCCTTCAATAGCAATAGAAGGAAAAGCCTCTCTTGATTCTTGATGTTTCTTCATGGGTTCACCCCAAAATTAGGCATTTAATCACTAGTTTCTTGAAGAGAGGAAATTCACATATTACATGTGAATGATTGCAGATGTGCTTGATTAAAGAAACTCTTCCTTATGAATAGGGTCATATGCATTTGGTTACAATCAGCTTAATTTATAGAAAAGGAGCATAGCATTGTTACCTGTAATATGCACAAAATTAGTGATTGAACTGAGGAATGCATAGGACATATAAGAGGCCATTTTTCTTAAGAGTTTGGGCAGGGGAGTATGCTGCAAGATAAGTAGAACTTTTAGTTTACCCCAAAAAATAACAGATTAGCACGTGGTCATTATCTACCACTAAAATATATGTTTTTTTTTACCTGACTTGTCAGTAAAAATGTACTATGACAATAATTCACTACATTTCTTGCTATGAGAAATCAGTGATAAATCAATAAGAGGCAGCTGGTGTTACCTACATGAATTTTAGTAAAGCCTTTAATATTTTTACATACAGCACACACTGATGCCTATAAACAAAGACACCACAAACTGATGAATATTTCTGCTTCACTTGTGTTGTACTTTTGAGGTTTAAATTTACATTGCTTTCTTACAGAGTAAATCAGTAGCATGAAATCTCCTAACAGCATACAAATTAAATTACAAATAAAAGTCAACCATTTTTGTGAGGGTAAAGTTCCCAACATATAAAATTGCTGCACCTTATGAAAACAGAAAATGCTCTTTTTTCCACCACATCAGCCTGTATTGGAGTTCTGACTTTACAATCCAATCCCAGCCACATGATAGTTGTGCAGTCTTCATTATGACTTTTCTAGGGACATATTGAATCGTACGAATGATTTTGGCAGTCTCGTAAGTCTTTCATGTACCTTTTTAACTCTTACTTATTACTTTATCCTGTACAGCTATAGCTGGGTAGTTACTTCTGATCTAAATACCAGTGAGATGCAAGATAGATTATAGAATATGATTAAGAAACTTGTGACGTCCAGAATAAAATGTGACTGAAGTCTTTATTATAGGCAGAACAAACATCAACCAAAGTAAATTTGGCAAAAACAAAGTGCCCACAAATTACCACATAGGTGGTAATCCATTAAGTACAGAAGAAGTAATTAGGGACCTGGGGACCCAAGTTGATAGCAATCTCTCATTTGACAACCACGTAGCCAAAGTGGTTAGAAAAACATTTTATATTGCCCACTTAATCATGAAGGGATTCACATCTAGATCAGGGGAGGTCATCGTGCCAATTTTCTCATCCCTCATCAGGCCCATAATTGAGTACAATGCCCCTTTTGGGATGTACCTTACCAGACGCCTGCAGCAACTGGAAAGACCCCAAAAGTACCTCACCAAGAGGATCAAAGGGCTCAGACAGATGCCATATGCTGCCCGGTTAAAGAAACTCCAGCTCTACTCAGTGGCATACCGCATGCTCAGAGGTGATCTGTGCCTGACATATAAAGCCATGTCCAACCCGGAATTAATGGACATGCTGCACTTCAGAACATCCAAATCCCATTGAGCTACGTGCTCGAGAGACTTGAACCTCAGCACTGAACTAAATAGGACATGCTGGAGGGACAGATTCATAACCCAGAGGCTCCCTTCACTCTGGAATAAAATCCCAGTCCAGGTTAGGCAGAGTCCTTCATTGACTCTCTTCAAGAGGAATCTTGATGAGTGGATGGGAGATCATAGGTTTACCCCGGGTATCACTTCTGTGTCACTGTTAGACAGAGGCACAGTATACTAACCTCGAAAAAGGGCATAGCAGAATTAATTTAAAATGGGTGGCGAAAGCCAAACACACTCTGGCTAGGCTTATAAATGCCCTAGGGCAGGTAGCCTAGTATGAACCTATGAACCTATGAACCTATTATAATAAATGTAGGAGAAGGTGATGACTCCTGCATCACTGAAAGAACTGGTGCCTGAGCCCACAGTAATCAATAGTGTTACAAGCAATGTTTTGCAAAGTGCACCTTATGAGAAGAGAAAAGAAGAAGAGGAAACAGTTTGTACCTTTGCAGCTTTACAGACGAAACTGTGAGATGCAAATGAGTGCATAAACCAACAGTTATAGTTGAAGAGGGATGGCATCCTGATATAAAGTTACATTAGTGTCAGGAAAATGTTTAGTTTCAGTATTGCAGTGGCTCTAAATGATTGTCGCTGTTGAAGTGACACCCCAACCCCATGTGCAAAAATTGGAAAAGAGGTTGAGGATGGCTGGATTGCAGAACCTGGGATACAAAAGTGGAACTAGCAAGGTGTAGCAATTGGTTTACAGTTTGTTGCCCATGTCCAAGGAGCGCAGGTCACTGCTAATAGCTCAAGGAGGAGGTTGATTATGTGTTGTTGCATCCCTCACAAAGCAGCAATGCCTGATGGTTAGAGTTGCATTGTGTTTTCCTTATTCAGATCTCTGTGAGCTTTTCCTTGTCTGTCAGTGATCCTAGACCTCAGAGACAAAATAATAAAGGGAGGTAGGTATGACAGTGAAGCCCTTAACATCGTAGGCCCTAGGGGAGTTTGTTTTCTGGGAAACATGCACATGTATTAGAAGTATTTAGGTAATGAGGTGTCAGGTTAAAGGGGAATTATGCATTTGGTTGAATGGCATTTGGCAGAATCACAAATCACTGAAACAATTTGTTGAATTCTCATTTCACTGAAAAGTAATTTAATGGAATTATAATTCATAGAAAACTGCAGAAGCTAGGCAACTAGAACTATGTGGAGATGTATGTAGATGTTTAAAGCTCAACTGAAAAAAGATGATTGGTATTACTTCTTGACAATCACTTCTAGTGCGGTTTCAATTTTTCATCCAGTGTTACTTCACTATTTGTGGTCTTTTTTCTTTTCTCTGTGGATCCTTGAAAAGGGAGTCAGTATATTTAAGGAAGGGAGTGTGGAGAGAAAAAGCCCTCCCACATGGAGAGTGCAGGGGAGATGGCCCTCCTACAAACCGAAAAAGAAGGTACATTTGCTCTACTTAATGTTTCTTATGGTCTGTGATTTGACAGGCATAGTTCTCAATGAAATGAGTTTAACAAATCTTTTTCAATTATTTGACATTTAAAATAATATGATGCCATGCAATCTAGTTAGAGGTCCATTTGCTGGGTATTTGTTATCAAAGCTTGGAGTACTCAATGATACATACTGGATCTGTAAGCAATCTGGGTAGTATACCAGTCCACTTTTATTAAGCATCTGTTGGGTTGTTTGTTTCTGATAACTGGTTGCAGTAAACTCTTTTTTTCTAGAGGCTCCTTTAGCTGTTTAAAACATTCATTTAAAGGCTCACCGCTGCTTTTCAGCTGTGAAACATTTCTGCAGTTTGCTTTCCACCCTCTCTCCCTGCTGGTATAGTGTTTTTATAGTTGGTGGCTTTGCAGTTGCCCGCCCCTAGTGTAGATTTGATCTGGGACTCTCCTCCCAGACTAGTGTCATTACCTCATTCTACCCAGTACAGGGAAAACATTTGAGAAGGCCAATCAGCTTAGTTTCGACTACTCCTTTCTCTCTTTCCACTAAAAAACAAAAAAAAAAAAAAAAATGTATCTGCTTTTACTGTATTTGCGTTTTTTCCTACTTTATTTTGCTTTTGCGTCATCTTAAAAGTACTCAGTTGTATTTATTACTGCTTGGTGTAACTTATTCTAAGCCTTTTAGTTTAAGCACTTGGGTTTTAGACCAGTTGTTTTACATTAGGAAGGTTTGTGGGCTGCACTGTGGTGGCAGGACAGGTAGCTTACATCCTTCTAAGTTGGGAACTACTGATTGAGGGCTCAGTGTCTGTTATTCTAAAAGCGTATTAGTTCTGGTTTAAGCACCTGTGCTTCAGGCCAGTTATTTTACATTAAGAAGGTTCGTGGTCTGCACACTTGTGGGAGAAGAGGCTGGACTCTGCCCTTCTGAGCTGGTAATTTCTGGTTAAAGGCTTATAGTGCCTGCATATTTGAACTATTTCTTACTGTAATTGGTACACCTTGTTTGCTGTAGCATAGACTAGATCCAGGCCTGCTGAATCTAGTTTTGTTTGTATGCTTGTTATTTCCCTGAAAAGCTAATTCCACCTAAAACGCGGCTTTTCAGCGCTTCTGTGGATCCTTAGTGATATCTGCATTGCTTATTGTACTTATTTCCTTGTTTCACTTGAAAGAAAGTTACTGTCTGTCATTTTTGCATTTAAGTTACCTGGCACTTGCTCACTAAAGCAATTATATAAGTCAGCACTAAAAAATTAAAAGCACTACACCCTCACAAACTCCCCCTGGAGTACCTTGCTCCCCATTGGCCATTTTTTTCAATTATAAAGAAATTCCCAATACTATTCTAGCATGTCCAAAGGTCAGTTGTCAATCTCCTCTCCGGTCCAGCTGGTGAATCTGGGAATCTTGAGGCAATGTTACAACTGCCTCATGTACACAGACAACCCTCTCCTCCTCCCAACAAATTCCAACACATGTGAGAGATGCAACCATATAGCCAAACTGGAGGCTAAGCTCTCTCAACTCAGTACTGACGTAACCAGTCAGGAGGAGAAGGAAACCACACTCACTACAATTCCAGTCTCACATAGACCTACCACGACAGCAAACCAAACACATAAACACACAAAAACATACTTGGAGGCTCTAAATAAAAATCTGCCTAAGCAGCAGAGACCTCCAAAGCAGACACCCAAGCAACCGCTACCCCAAAACAAAACACGTGCAACACATAGCTCACAAAGCCAGTGTGCCGAACAGTCACAGCCCTTAAGGCTAAACAACACACCTGATACACTTGTAATAGGTGACTATCATCAGGCACACTGACGTCCCGCTCACCAGGCTGAACAAGGAGAAGGTCACGGTGAGCTGCCTGTAGGGCGCTAGGATCCGCCACATAACACAAGCACTCAGGTCACTCCAAGGCAAGTACAAATATGACTCAGTCATTGTTCATGCTGGTGTGAATGACCTGAGACGTACCTCCCTGGTCTACATGAAAAGAGACATAGAGGAGCTCTCTGAGCATGTAGCCCAGGCCGGTATGACCCTGACCTTGAGTAGCATCTTACCCTCACCAAGAATGATGCCACAGTATGAAGACAAGATTATCAATTTCAACAATTGGCTTAAGTATTGGTGTCATTCAAAGGGGATCCATTGCCTGTCAGCCTGGGATGACATGCTCGACAAGCCACGATGCTTCGCTAGCGACGGCTTGCACCTGTCACCCCTGGGCTTTTGGATATTGGCAAAGGCTCTTGCTACCCCCATAGTGCCTTTTTTAGGCAAGGCTCAAAAGACAAACCCACCTCCATAGGTATCACAAGGGATAAGAAACTAAGAGTAATGCTACTCAACGCCAGAAGTCTAAACCTCAAGATGCACGCACTCGAAACTCTCCTTAGCATGAAGAACATCGATATCTGTGCAGTAACAGAAACCTGGTTCAAGACTCTCGAGAGCACCCCAGCACGACCAGGTTATACCTCATACCATGCTTTTCGGCCCCAAAACTTGGACCGAACCACAAAAGGAGGGGGAGTATCAATATTTGTCAAAGATACCCACACCTTCAGGTTGGTGGCACAGCACAAAGCATCAGAGACTATCCATGTGCAACTAACAGTGGGTAAAACTGCCTTCCAGTTTATAGCCTGCTACAGACCACCCTCCCAAACCCAGGAACCCCACTCGGCCTTCCTGAGAACACTGGAAAATATGAAGGTCTCTCCAAACACCATTATATTGGGTGACTTCAACTACCCAACCATAGACTGGGAGCATTACTCTAGCTCCAACACCCTAGCCCAAAGGTTCCTAGAATTTATAAACTCAAATGCTATGGAACAACTTGTTACCACTACCACAAGAGGGAAAAACATACTGGACCTGATCATCACCAACATGGGGACTCTATTGCTCCAGACCAGAAGTGTATCCCTCACTGGTAAGATCAGACCATAAACTAATCTCACCCCATGCCCAGAAAACCACAGTGAAAAACTTCTCTAATGCAAATTTCACACTCCTCAAAACCAAGGTGGAATCCTTCAAAGCCCCCGGGCCTGTGGATAATACGGCCCAGACCACAAAATCCTTTATAAACACATTCTATGAACACCTTCAGGAATGCATGGATCATGCAATCCCAAATAAAACCAAGACCCAATCCTCCAAAGGCAGACGTCCTGTCTGGTGGACCCCAGCCATAAACAAAACTATACAATAGAAGGAGGAAGCTACTACATGATAGAGCAAAATCCCAAAAAGGGAAGGCATCTCTGATCAGTATTAGCAAAAAACTACGGGCACTCATAAAATCATCTAAGGCCAGCTTCGAGAGAAAAATTGCACAGGACACTAAGGATAATCACAAGGCTTTCTTTAGTTATGTTAGGAACCTGGGTGGGAATTCCCAGATATGCTCAGAATTAGTCCAAAATGACAAAAAATGCACCGAACCCACAGACATTGCCAACATCCTAGCTGACAGGTTCAGCGCAAACCCCCTCCCCACCAAAAGGGCTAATATCTATCCCAGCAGAGTGCTGCCCCCTGACATCTCAGATGCTCAGGTAAGAGCTGCCCTCTCCAAAGCAAGAAACACAGCATCAATGGGACTAGACAGTGTCCCGGGCTGCGTCCTTACATAAACTCCAAGAAGAGCTAAACCCAAACCTAAAACTACTGTTCAATCTCAGCCTTACTACAGGATATGTACCCAAAGAGTGGCGTACAGCAACAGTGGTCCCTCTCCACAAAGGTGGTGCCTCAACGGATCCTGGAAACTATCGCCCCATAAGTCTCACTAGCTTGGTCTGCAAAGCTATGGAAAGGATCATCATGGAACTTATAAATAAAGATATTGGGGACCTACAGACACTGGATCCTACCCAGTTCGGCTTTGTTAAGGGCAGATCCTGCCTCTTAAACCTGGTCGATTTCTTTGAAACAGTCACCAAGGCTATTGACAAGGGGAAGGTGGTCCACACAGCCTACCTGGACCTCGCAAAAGCCATCGATACAATACCCCACTCGGGCATTATAGATAAGCTCACTAGCTTAAATATAAACCCCTATGTCACTAGATGGGTTGCAAACTGGCTCAAGGACAGAACCCACATGGTTAGAATAGCTGGATCCATGTCAGACTCCAAACCAGTTGCAAGTGGCGTGCCACAAGGCTCAGTTCTGGGACCTCTCTTGTTCAGTATATATTTCTCGGAGGTACAGGCCAACATGGAAGGACTGTGGCTGACCAAGTTCGCAGATGACTGCAAACTGGGCGTCATAATAGACTCTCCAGCCGACACAAGCATCCTCCAAAAGGGCCTCATAGAAACAGACAACTGGTGCCAGAGCCATGGCCTCAAGCTAAACGCCAAAAAGTGTATAGTCTTCCCCTTTGGCAAAAACAAAGTGCCCACAAATTACCACATAGGTGGTAATCCATTAAGTACAGAAGAAGTAATTAGGGACCTGGGGACCCAAGTTGATAGCAATCTCTCATTTGACAACCACGTGGCCAAAGTGGTTAGAAAAACATTTTATATAGCCCACCTAATCATGAAGGGATTCACATCTAGATCAGGGGAGGTCATCGTGCCTCTTTACTAATCCCTCATCAGGCCCATAATTGAGTACAATGCCCCTTTTGGGATGTACCTTACCAGACACCTGCAGCAACTGGAAAGACCCCAAAAGTACCTCACCAAGAGGATCAAGGGGCTCAAACAGATGCCGTATGCTGCCCGGTTAAAGAAACTCCAGGTCTACTAAGTGGCATACCGCCTGCTCAGAGGCGATCTGTGCCTGATGTATAAAGCCATGTCCAACCCGGAATTAATGGACATGCTGCACCTCAGAAAATCCAAATCCCATCGAGCTACGCGCTCGAGGGACTTGAACCTCAGCACTGAAATAAATAGGACATGCTGGAGGGACAGATTCATAACCCAGAGTCTCCCTTCACTCTGGAATAAAATCCCAGTCCAGGTTAGGCAGAGTCCCTCATTGACTCTCTTCAAGAGGAATCTTGATGAGTGGATGGGAGATCATAGGTTTACCCCGGGTATCACTTCTGTGTCACTGCTAGACAGAGGCACAGTATACTAACCTCGAAAAAGGGCATAGCAGAATTAATTTAAAATGGGTGGCGAAAGCCAAACACACTCTGGCTAGGCTTATAAATGCCCTAGGGCAGGTAGCCTAGTATGAACCTATGAACCTATGATATTCGACTGGGCTTGTTTATTTATTTTGTTAGTTTCATTTCCTATCCAAGATGGAGATAATTCTCATTAGTGTGCTATAGTGCATGATGCTCATGGAGGTGAAATTGTTACTGACTAATATTAGCATTTTTTGGCAGCCTTTACCCCTTAGTTTCTTGGGAGAGTGTACTGGAAGGTGTATATGTTGCATACATGTGCCCTTTGTGATTGTATTTTGTGTGTCTGTGTGTGTGTATGAGACTTTGAATACTTCAGTGTTCTGAGACTGCTGTAAAAGAAAGTATGTCCATTTACCATGAACTGCAGTGACCTTGATGAGTAATTATATTAACGAGCAACTGTAAGGGAAAGTCCCCTGCCTCAGAAAAAGGAAAATTAGGTCACTGAAGGAGCCTGCCTTCTTTTGCTGAGACATCTTCTAGCTGTTTTAATTCTGATGTTATTTGAATTCAGTAGGCTTAATTATGAATACTGTTATTCTACCGTGAGATTCTTGATTTTTTTGTGAAAAAATACAATTAATAGTTGCTGATGTTTCACTTCATTTCTTTGTTCTTTATTTTGTATGTCTCCTCTTTCTCTCTCTCTTCACATTTATTTTTCATGGTTTCCTATTAACCTTCCTTTTTTGTTTCTTCTTTAATTCTTTCTTCTTTAGATATTGACTGTCTGCCTTGCAGTTTCCATGTCCCACAATAATTATTTCCCTTATTTCTGTTGCTCTTCACTTCTTTGTTTCTGTAATATAAACAGTTTCCCAGGAATACAAAAACAGATTTACACTGCAGAGTAGTGGAGTAGCTATTTTTAATTATTTAACATTTGTTTACCAGGAAAGTCCAACTGGGACAGAGCCCATTTTCAGTGGTGGCCCAAGAAGAAATGCTCCAGATGCATGTATTTGGAATGTGGGAGGAAACAGGAGGGACCTCACGCAAATGCAGGGAGGATATGCAGACTCCACACAGAAGGCACCTCAGGCAAGAATCGAACTGGAGAACCTCTTGCTATGAGGTGACAGCGCTAACCACTTGCCACTGTTATTAAGTCATGAAGATTTCACAAATCAGTAAAACATCCACCTCCATGTGCAATAAAGAAATGAAGGACTCTTTCATAGCTCCAGAAAAAGACAAAAAATATGATTTAGATGTAATGACCAATCAGTTTTTTGGTTTGGGTGATGAGCAATATGAATAGATGAACTGCTGAAACAAAAACAGGGAGTATTTTTTAACAATAAATTAAGAGCTCCTGTTTCAAAATAATAACACAAAACTCACAAACAGCAGCATTAGAAACACGTGAGTTGAATTATTTCATATCATAGACAAATCATTTATTGAGCAAACAATAAAAATGTTAATTTATTTTGAAAAATAGGACTTTGGCAAGACTCTAGAAAAGAAAATCAACATTGTCTATAAGTAAGTCATTTGAGGGGGTGGTGAGAATTGATAGAATGTGGAAACTTGGTAGAAACTTGCATTATGCCCTCGATGACTACATTCAACAAGGTCCAGCTTTGGTCAAACTCACCTACAGAGTAAGGTGGTCATTGACAGCATGCTTGTGCTTAACTGAGATTAACATGAGATCCTGCCTCATATCTAATTGTTAAGTATGCCACAGGTATAAGAAAGCAAGATAAATAGGAAAGTAAGAAGGGCTGAAGAATTTGGGCTACAGTCATGATTCTGCTGCAAGATGACATCCAATGTGTTCTGATAGATACAGCTTTCCTACGGATTAATGTGGCCAGCTTTAATACACCCTCTTGATGTGTGATTGGGGTATGTGGAAGACTAACTGAAGGACTTGGGGAAAACATGGTGCTCCAGGGCTGGGTTTGACATCACCACATAGAAGAATGATGTGTGCTGTAAGGAATGGGGGTTCCCCTCTGGCTGTTTTGAGGCATAAAATACTGACATGATAGAGGAGAGTTTCTTCAGTTCTTCTGTGATGATAGGCAAGAATAGATTAGGACAGTAGGAAAAAATTGGATATTACGTGAGGTAGGAGCATATCTCTCAACAGTCCAGATTTTTGTATAATGTCTAGATTTTAGATTCATATTTTTGTTTATTCCTCATAAAATCTGTGGTTTTCTGGCAAATCAGTGAGGACTGAAATCACGAAGTAATGACAGTTATTTGAATTTCAGGATTCACATCCTTTAGAAAATGTATGCTTACACAAAACCTTTTATTCTAGCAACTTTCTAAGTTTATAAGAACAGTATTTAAAATGTGTCCCTATTTTTTGGTCTTTGTGCCATCCCCCTATTATTTTTAGCTTTATCCAGATTTTTTTTTGTTACGAGGTTGAGAGGAATGTAGCAGCAAGGAAATAGGAGGGAGGACTGAGATAAAGAAAACAGAGAAACATTATGAAATGGATGGGAATTGGATCAGGATGGTGTTGCAACTAAGGAGAAAAGAAGAGAAAGACAATGAAATGAGAGGAGAGAGAAAAAAAGATAGTCTGGTACAGCCATTGTGCAAACAGCAGAGGGAAATGTGATTGGATGAAGGTGAAGATACTGGACAGGAAACAGTCAGGAGAAAATGAGGTAAACTAAAGAGCTACAAAGCTTTGATGAGTTATAGGATGGGTAGGTGGCTGGACTGAGGGGCTGAGAGGTAGGTGGGCTGAAATACTGGAATGCACTCTTGTACAAGTTTTGCTTTTAGATAGATATAATCTGCCTTCAGTTTATCAACACAAACAAGTGTAAAATAATCAGGAAAGTATAACACAGCATTTAAATCAGACGCATATTTGTGCTGAATGGTAACTTAGATATTGCAGGCCATACGACATTTTCTTATTTCCACATTTTGCAGAAATATTAAGAGAAAAAAATAACATGAAGAGACAGGGGATGTTGATTTAGTTTTGAAACAGGCAATGAGATAGGGAGATCCCCTGTGACATCAATTCATGTAGGGTGGTGGGACTGATGTGTTCGGTACTTTGTGAAATATCTGCAGACAGATGTGCAAGTTGATATGGCGCCTCATATCTTGATCACTGTTAAAGGGATGGCAAGTGATCAAAATCAAGCTACATTATGTATGCAAACCCCAGAGACACACACACACACACACACACACACACACACACACACACACACACACACACACACACACACACACACACCCTGTGTGAGTGAGTGTGTGTGTGTGTGTGTGTGTGTGTGTGTGTGTGTGTGTGTGTGTGTGTGTGTGCACACGTGTGTGTGTGTGTGTGTGTGTGTGTATGAAGTACATTTATATAATAAAAAATTTATCTAGTAGCATGGATAGTTTCGTAATTACAAAATAGTACATAAATAATCAAATCTTGAAGGGTATCAGATAAACTTTATAAAAAAATTCAAAGGAAATGCTTGCCTATACAGTATACACCATTATGTTCCCTGACCATCTGGTGTAATTATATGAGTTACTCAGTGACATGGTATTGCAAACAAATATGGTGGACTAATTCTATACTCGTTGCATAACTAAATATTAGCAAATTCACTATTTTCTAGCAAACAAGGCATCATGGAAGAGTGCTTAAACTACTAATTAATAGGATGTAGAAACATAAAATTATATTACTTTATTAACAGCGAATATACAGAAAAATTACCAACACTCATTAAAAAAAACAGCTTTTGAAATAATTTAAAAATAGATGCATATATTGCATGCTTTGATACAATCACTCAAATGTCATGGATGTGAACTCGAAAGCAACATAATACATGCATACACAAACATGAGAGCACTGTTGTCTATAAAACAGGCTCATAAACCGGATAAGCCTTGTTCTGATAGTATTTCAATACTCTCAGTATCAATTACATAGTTAACCTTGTTCTCCAGAGTGTGAATCACACCTTTATGAGTCTTCAAAACGTCTCTATTATTCTGTCTTGGATTAGTATGCACTTCTGCTTCTATTACAATTTTTACTGGTTTCCTAGTAGGAACCTCTTCCTTCTCATAATTTGTTGTTAATCCAGTGTTTACATTTGTTCTGGTCTACATGGCTGTCTTCTAGACTTTTGGCCATTCAAGCAAATGGCCCTTCTTAAAATCATTAAAATCCCTGGTCAGTTTGCTACTTTTCACTCCTTTTAATTTAGCATCATAAGCATTGTCTATCTTGCAGCATTCCTAGTTTCATTAAATTATTATCAGATAATGTCATTTGTTCTACTACATTTTGTTTTTGTTCTATTAGGGATGCTGCTTCAACTTCCTGAGGCTTAAAAAATTCTACCAAAAGTTTCATATAGCTGAAACTGGTTTCTATATTTATCCTTTGCCATTTGGCAAGTAGTTCAGGATACATATTGCCATAAATTGGCATACATCTTACTCTTAAGCCTTGTGGAATTATATGATGATAAAGGCACACCTCCAATGCACTTTATATGCACATTAGTGCAAATGGTAGCCATTCTTTTAAGTTTATGACACTAACTAGGCTCCATGAAACATTAAGAGGTGGTGATTTAGCAAATCAAACAGAAACTGAAGAAATGAAGTGGATAATGAACTTGTGTTCAGATCAGCCACCAGGTCTGAATGCATTTGTTCCTTTAAAACCTGCACTAAAAGGAAAACCTCTTCAGCACTCTAAATAACCCAATTAAAAGTGTGTATATGTTGCTATGTTTACTAAGTATCTTTGAATGAGTGAATACCAGAGAATGAAGGTATTTAACATGAAGTTTTACTGGCTAACATTTAGGATTTGAAAAAGGTACTACACCGAAAGCACTTATCCGGTTTATGAGCCAGTGTGTTTTATTTTATCATTGTTTTATTTTTATTAAACATTTTCAAGTTTCAAGTTTTTAGCAGGATTGGTGGCAGAACCATTCTTTCTCTGGGTAAAGTATAATCCTCCTGGTGGAGACCACAGTCTAGCCCTGGGCACAGATATTAATATTAATGGTCAGCCATCATAGGTCTGGATGCACTGCAGTTTTAAAGAAGCAGCTCCAGATAATGACTGTGTGTTTTAGATATTCATCGACATCTGTTTTCTGAATGCCGTTACTCTTCTCCTTCTTGCTTCCTGCTCACCTTGGCCTATTTTGAAAATTTGCAGTAAGTGTGTCACATAGATGATGATAGTACATTATTATCTGAAGTAATTGTAAGATATTTGTTTCTGATGTGCATTACCTGGTTTTCCTTTATTCCTGTGTAACCGACCTGGACCAGTGTCTGTAACAGCTTTTGTACAGTAGTTACTCATTGTATAACCACCTTTATGTCATAATGTAACACACTTCTGTGTGTGTTCTTGTGTCTCTGCATCAAATAGGTGCATGTTTCCAGTATTATGCCTCTCTTCCATCTCTCTTCCACATTATTCACAAACATGTAGTCACATGGTTTGTGAATATGCAGAGCAGAACACTTTGTGAAAATACCCTGTGTCTGAACTCATCTAACATTGTAGCGTTAAGCCAGTGCAACTCACTTACAACTGCCTAAAGCATACACACAAACACACACACACACACACACACACACACACACACACACACACACACACACACACACACACACACACACACACATTAAGTAAACCCTTTCTGAATTATACACACAATATTGTTATAGCTCTCCATGTTCATATACTGCATTTAAAAAATATATATACTAGTTTGTTATTTAATTGCTGGTAAACACACCTAGACACTAGTAACTTATTTGCAATTTAAAAACAGTTTTTGGTGTACCCCAGTGAAAATAAGAATTTGTAGCAAAGTAAAAGTTATTTTTGTTAAAACAAATGGCTACAACATTTAAATTTGTTAATGATGAAATGTGATACCTGTCAGCAGGCTGGTAAATTCTGTAAAGAAGAAAATATCAAAGGCACTTTGAATACCATGTACATTTACTGTTTTGAAAGAAATCAGAATTCCCTTCCTGTTACCTCCTATATATGATGACAGCCTCCAGCATGGGCAGTGTGATGTAATGCCAGTCTCCAATCAAAACAATGACTGCTTATTTAGATTTTATGTGAATAGGCAACACCTTTTCCTGCCTACATAGAGATGACTCTGGAAAAGTTATTTGTTTCCATGGCTTCTAGCTCATTAAAAATGAAATCACACAGAAACATTCAGATGTTCTCATAGCCTTAACAATTGTCCACTAAGCTGTTAAAATTTGAAATTATTAGAAACACGCAAAAAACAGAAGGCAACCATTGCATTCTTATACACTATTGAACTTCTCACCTATTCTGAAGAGTCAGTCAGTAACCCAGTTTGTCTTTCGAGCTTTACCACAGCTGACCAACTAATTAGTTTCCTAGGACAAAGTTATGTGTCCTTGTATGTAGAATGCTGGCAAAGATATAAAACCATGTTTCTGACTGTTTTAACTGGAAAAAATAACTGCTACAAATAAAAATAAAAGAAGAATAGACATTTTTATAGTTACATTGTGAGTTCTTTGTATCAGAAAATAAAATAATCTATTCAAAAACAGGCAAAAGCCATTGATATGATTTCAGTTAGATGAAATGACTCTTAAACATAGTTGGGATATTAAAGGATGACAATGCCCTAAGCACAACATTTATTTCTCCAGAATCCTTTTTCATGTCTGCATAATGATCCCTGTGCTTCCAAACATTAAAAAAAAAAAAAAAAAAAAAATCTGAAGCAGGTTCTTCCCCTCTGTAGTATTTCTATATTCACCAGTTTCCACAGTGTATACCAGAAAATTAAATTATACTTCCATTAGGAATGTGTGTCCTTTACTTTTACATCATTATGCATATCACATTTGAAAGTTTCTTGCCAAGGAAAAGATACATAACAAGTACCTTTGTTATTTCACCCACACTGAGTGCTAATGATATGTACTATCATTTGCTTCTCTCCCCTGTATTGATAAACCTACTGATCCATTTGTAATTTGAATGTGAAGAAGGCTGATAACCACTCTATATATGGAGCTAGTGGCATTCATTGAATCGATGTTACATTGATGTGCATAACGTTGACCCAATAATGTTAAAATGTGAATGCCAACACTCGACTACCCATGCAACAGCATTACTGCCCTGCCAATTATATATGTTATCTCTAAGATTGTACAGTCCCTGCAGAACTGGTGGATTACCCTTTATTGTGTAACTGTTCACCACCTGCATTGTCGACCAAAGTCAGTTGGCCAATTAGCCATGATCGAACAGTCTTATAGAAACTGAATATATAGATGCAAATACCAACCTCAAGATTGCTATACCTCAGAGAAAAGTGAATATATATATATATATGTGTGTGTGTGTGTGTGTGTGTGTGTGTACACACACAACATACACATTACTTTCCATTAAAAAGCTGATTTATCCCAAGGTATAAAAAAAAATCTTCTTCTCTTAATTTACAAAATACCTAACCTACACCAATATTTTGCAGAATAAAAGTGTAAAATGAGTTGAAGTTAACTGTCAACAAAATGCCTTCATTGTCAAGATGAACATCCATTATCTTATCAACAAAATAAAAGAAGTCTCTAATAAAGGAAAACCTATTTGCCCTATACATTCATAGGGTCATAGGTATGGACAAGGCTGATGATCGCTTTGGCCTTTTTAAACTTAGGCATGCATCTCAAATTACAGACAAGATCTGGTACCCTTGATATGTGTAAGCAGGGGCTTGGGAGATAAAACATTTATAAACAGGGGACTGGGAGATGAACCTTTTACAGGCTACATATGGAATTTACTCACTACTGTTGACAAGTGATGGTCAAAGGCTAGATTACTGTCTATGTGTGTCCCCAGGTCCCTGACTACTGGGTCTACTCTTAGGGGTGTATTGTCAATATGATAGCAGGGGTGGATGACTTTCTAAAGGATATTATTATGCATTTAGTAGCACTTAGTTTTAGTCCATGGCTCTGACACCAGTTATTATGTTGTCTCAGCCCTTCCTGGAGAACATTAGTGTCAGCTGGGGATGCTCTGCAAATTTGTTCATCCAGAGGCTTACGACATTTGCCTTGACTTCTGTTACAGAAAATATTATGTTTCATGATCATTCTTTATTATTCTTCACTAAATAAATATTAACTTGTAGTTTCTTCACAAATGAGTCAAATAAAATGTTATAATATGTTTATGCCAAAAGAAAAAAAATGAAAAATAGATGCATGATTATGTAAAATATAGTTTCACATAAGCTGTAGATTTGTATTTTAAGTGCCTTACAATTGTATTCTCTCTATTAGCAAATTATAGTGTACTGACAGATAGCTGAAGGTGAAGTAAATGCTGAATGAGTTAAGGGAGGTTATGATGTTATACTATGCTTAAACAGTCTACTCTCAGAATGTTAATAAAGAAAAAAAATGTGCCAGTAATCTTTTGAAACCAGATTAATTAATAATATGCTCTGGTATTCCCATGCTGAGGGATGAGTCTTTGTAAGGATGTATGTAAGATACTATGTTCCAGTACTGAATATTACAAGGTTAAAAGATAAATTCTTAGACCAGGTGGTCTATGTTTTAAAAAGCATATTTGTGAAATGTTCGAGTAAAGCTCTAAGAGAGAATCACGAGGGATGAGGACATTTTAAATACACTGATTCATTGAAAGTAATATAATGTCAAAATTCTGCATGCAAAAAATTGATAACAAAGTTATATATGTAGAGTTTTTTCCTTTGTTCTTTGAGACTGATTTGAAACTATTGGCAGGCAGTCTTCTACCACTGTTTATAGAATAAACTAGTACTTTGCACATCCTGAAGTGTTATTCTTGACTCAAGACTAAATGGTAAAACTTTAGTTATTTATTTGTGAGCTTTAACATTTGGTGCCAGCACTCAGATTCTGAACTTTGGTATTGCTACAGGGCAGTGTGGAATAAAATAAAAGGGCCCAGCACAGAAAGTTCTTCTGTGAGTTTAGTACTGTTTTGTATGGGAAAATCAGAGATTCGTGTACCTAACTATTCAGGCTGTGCAGACTGGTGCTAGACTAAATGGGGAAATGAATCTGTGGAAAATTTATTTTTTCTCTCGTAGATAACTGCAGTTAAAAATGTGGAATGAGTGAATAATTGTTTTGTTGAATGACTGAGTTTACTTGTCAGGTGTAAAGTAATAGTGGGAGGACCCCACAGGAAATAAGGAAATATTTATTAATGTATATGTGCATACAACAAAAAGGGAAAATTAACATAAGGAGGCACCTTGTGTTGAGGGCAGCACCTTCAAGATTAAAAGGTAAGGAGCATAAGAGACGTTTTCTGTTTTTAAATCAAGTTCATGAGCCTATTGCATGTTGGGACATAGGTGTGTGCATTGTTAAATCAGGTTCATGAGCCTATATCATGTTGAGACATAGGTGTGTGTGTTGTTAAATCAAGTTCATGAGCTCATAGTACATTGAGACGTAGGTGCAACTGTGTGAAAATACCCTCAGAGGGTCTAAAACAGTGCTCAGTTCTGGCACAGTACTTATCTGGTCCATTATCCCAATTGTAATGCTGGAGCTGTAAATCTTGAGCCATGATGGGAAGAAAACAAGGGGGTGCTGTGGGAAAAGGCTGATCAAAACTTTCCTCTGTCATTGTACAACGCCACCCTTCCCTCCCAGAATGGTGTGTGAATTGAAGAAGTCATTTTTTTTTCTGAATTACCAGGATCCAGAATCTACAAAGTAAGTCTTAATAGGGAAAATGGGAACAAAGTTAAGCAGCAGGATCAAATCCATATAAAGGGAATACCTGCATATTTTATGTATCGCAATTATGGAAAAGAAAGTTGTAAGTATTTGAATGAGTGGTTTCAGATTACTAAAAATTGCCCTGGAGAAGTATTTTCATTAAATAGAATTTATGATAAGGATAAATTAGCGAAATTAAAGGGTATTTTGGAAGAAAAGAAAATCAAAGTGGGGAACAAATGGCAGTATTTTATTCTTGATGTACTGAAGCTCTTAAAAGTAAAGGAGGTAGGCATTAAGGGGATTAAAGGATCCTAATAAGTTGCTACTACAGGTAAAAGAGGTCAAGAAGGCAGTATAGACCAGTAAAATGGGATCCCTTTATCCTGTCTTCACAGGACTGGAAGAAGTTGAGAATGGCCAAAAAGCAGAGACTTCTGAAAAGATGATAATCCTCCACTCCACCCCCATATGTACCAGTATGTCTGGCTGCTGTACAAGAGTCTGGGGTTTCTCAGACCTCTGCATTTCAGACAGCTGCCCATTGGACACCAGGTCAGTATGGTACTGTTACATTTCAACCTAGTTCCCCAGTTCCTTCTTCTTCAGAACAGGCATCTGCAGTCGAGGGGGGATTCCTCTTCTTCCTATCATATCAACAAGCTTCAGTCTGTTCAACAGGAGCTCTAGTATCTGACGCTCTTATAGCTCTTCACATGAGCTCACATGATACGGTAGGGCAAGAGGCTATTACCTCTGGAGAGGATCTTTTGATACCTCTTAGAAAGATTTTGGGGGCTAATAATAGAGTGCTTGTTCATCACCCTTGGACCCCTGCAGATTTCCATACTATGTCTAAAAGTTTTCAAATATTAGAGGAGCTCCATTAAAGTTTAAGGGGGAATTAAAAACTGTAATAAAATGTTACAACCCTACTTTGACAGATTTGAACCAGCTGTTTTGGGTAGTTACTTCAGATGATATAAGAAATCAGTTACCTGTGAAAGGCTGAAATAAAAGATTTTACTCTCACAGGGAATGCACTAATAGGCAAAAGGATAGGGTTGTTAATAAAATTACAGAAGTATGCCAAGTTAGGACTGATTGATCTATGATACAAGCATGTAAGCAAAATAAAGAGGAAGGTCCTGCAAATTATTTGAGTCATCTTAAAGCAGTGTTTGCTAGACATTCAGAAATACCAGACCCAGAAGTACAAGGTAAGCCAGCTATTGCAGCTGCTTCTGTACAGGGTTTGCAAGCCCCTGTACATAATTAAATAAAACAAATCCTTATAGACTGGCAGAGAAAGGACTTTGAGTCCTTATTAAGTGCTGCAAGTACTGAGTATCAGGAAAAACAGAGAAAGAATACTGAGGATAAGCTGTTTACTTTGCAAATAAGGCAGCTAAAAGCCCCGAGGGGGGTGGAGCAGTGGCAGGGAAAGAGGGAGAGGAATTGCACCTGGTTGGTAACAACAAGCTGGCAGTTCCCCTCATGCCTCATCTGAAGGCTCTTGCTTCAATTGTGGAAAAGCAAGGAGCTGGAGAGGAGAATGTCCACACAAGCAAATGCAGAGAGTCCAAGATACCTGTACTGAATGGCAGACAAATTATAACAATGCTGCATTTCCTCCAGCACCTCCTCAAACTGGAAGAAGTCAGGAATCACTCTAAGTCAGAGTAATATAACAGAAATAAATCTCGATCCTTTGCTGCCAATAGGTCAAAGGGAACCCTATATTAAGGTAAAAATAAATTCAAACAAAATTCTTTTCCTGGTGGATACTGGAGCCACTACGTCTATATTAAAAGTTTCCTCAGATAGTCAGATACCAGTATCAAAACATAAAGTAAAGGCAGTTGGAATAACAAATGCTTCTGTTATGTATCCTGTTTCAGAACCTATACCCATTTCTTTAGGACCGATTAAAGAAAGGCATCGTTTTCTTTTGAGTACTACTGCGCTGGTAAATTTGCTAGGGAGACACTTGTTATGCAAACTGGGTTGTACTATTCATTGTACACCAGAAGGGGTGTATTTGCATGTCCAAACAGAATCAGCGGGGGAAGTATAAGCAATCTTAGCGCTGAGGAACAGACTTTTGAAGGCATACAGACAGCTGAAAAACTGCTGCAGCAGGTACCTGCTAACTTGTGGGCTAAACATACTAATGAAGTAAATATATTAAAATCTGCAGAACCAGTAAAAATAAAATTGAATCCATCCAAACCTCTCCCTAGAGTTCCGCAGTATGCACTGAAACCAGAAGCAGAGCAGGGAATCAAACCTGTAATTCAGTCCTTGATACAACAGGGAATAACAGTGCCAGCTAATAGCCCTTGTAATACTCTTATTCTTCCTGTGAAAAAGCCAGGAAAGGATACTTATAGGTTTGTGTAAGCTTTGAGGGCTGTAAACAATGCAGTATTACCAACTTTTCCTATGGTTCCAAATCTAGCAACAATACTGAGTTGGATACCAGCTACAGCAAAATATTTTTCAGTGATAGATCTGTGTTCAGCATTCTTTTCTATACCTATCCATTCTGAAAGTCAGGTTGTGTTTACTTATAAGGGACAGCAATATACATGGACATGGTTACCACAAGGATACACTGAATCTCCTTCATTATTTTCTCAAATTCTAAAAACAGATTTGGATGATGTGATATTTCCAGTTTGTGTTAGTGCAATATGTACACGATTTACTAATAGTATCTGATTCTTTTCAGCAGTGTCAGCAGGATACTCTAACATCTTTCAACTATTCTTGCAGGAAAAAGGACACAAGCAGTCAAGAGAAAAATTACAGCTATGGTCATCTCACATACTTTATCTTGTTCATCTGCTATCTCGGGGTAGCAGGCAGATGTTACCATCTCGTATTTAGGCAATAGCTAAAGCTTCACGTCCAGCTACTCAGCATCAGTTTAGATTTTTCTTAGGTATGACAGGATATTGCAGACAGTGGACTTTTAACTATGCAGAAATTGTTAAACCTTAGACAAATCTTTTAAAACTGGATACACCAGAGCCCCTCCCGTGGGATAGTGTAGAAAAAGATGCATTTCAGAATTTAAAGCAAGCTTTAGCTACTGCCCCAGCTTTAGGGTTACCGAATTATGAAAAGACTTTCATTTTATTTTGTCATGAAAAAAATGGATTTGCTCAGGGAGTGCTTGCACAAAAACATGGGGACGACTATCGTCCATTAGCTTATTATAGTACAGCACTTGATTCTTTTGCAAAGGCATTTCCACCATGTTTAAGGGTGGTGGCTGCTGCTGCCATTGTAGTCAATCTTGCTTAATCATTGGTTTTTGGCATGATCTTACAGTAGCTGTCCCTCATTCTGTATCATCTCTCTTACTTAAAATGAAAACTCAGCCCTCTCAACTGCACGGCTAATTAAATATGAACTTACTCTTCTCTCAGATCCATCTATTTCTCTCATATGATGTCCTGTTTTAAATCCTGGATCTTTGTTACCTACTGCTGAGGATGGTGAAGAGCATGAATTCTGTGTGTGTGTGTGTGTGTGTGTGTGTGTGTGTGTGTGTGTGTGTGTGTGTGTGTGTGTGTCTGTGTGTGTGTGTGTGTGTGTGTGTGTGTGTGTGTGTGTGTGTGTGTAACTAGTTATCTGCTTTCTTCTAGGAATGACTTAAAGGGCACTCCTATACCCAATGCTGAACTGGGCCGATTTGTGGATAGTTCCTATGAAAGTGATCAAAATGGAAATCTGTTCACAGGAATATCTATCTGCACCAGTTATGATGTGTTTCAGTAAAGACTAGAGAGCATAAATTTTGCCTAGGTAGCTGAGTTAGTGGGTCTACAAAGGACTTGTGAGTTAGCCAAAGACAAAGTTACCAATATCTACACCAAAAGTCATTATGTTTTTGGTGTAGTACATGATTGGGTCTATATTAGAACACCGAACTTTCAAAATTTCGAGTGTTCTAATATCAAACCCTATTAATCGAAAAGTTTAAATATTGAACATACAGAACAGCGATTTTTTTCGTAGGGAAACAATTTGTTGTTCCAAAACACATGCACACAACACAAGCACACCAAACAAACAGCAATCGACACACATACACCTAAACTCTTACACCTAACCCTACACTAAACTATACATACACCACTAACTATCCACTTACCTTAACCCAAACCCTAAGGTCCGTCACTATCGCACAGTCACCTCACCCACGCCCTAACCCTAACTCACCTAACCCGCCCTAACCCTCACGTCCACACAATCGTACACTTACCTGAACCCGACCCGTAACTTTCCACCACAGCTCTGAAAATACTGAAGCAACAGAAACGGACAACCAAATTCTTTCCCTAGGAAAAAATTTGTTTTTCTGTTTCTTCGATATTTTCAGCTTTCGCTGAAAATGGGTCAATATTAGAACACTCAAAATTTTGAAAGTTCGGTGTTCTAATATAGACCCCATGATCTAGGGCAACTTTGGCAGCAAAGAGGATTTTTAACTTCAGCAAGAATTCAGATTAAAAATTCTTTTTTTTTTTTTGAATTCATTATTAGAGTCTCTTTTGTTACTTAAAAAATTAGCAGTAGTTAAATGTAATGCCCATCAAAGGGTATGGACATTGTTTCAAAGGGAATTCATTTGGCCCCAGACAAATCATCTTTGGCAGCGAAGGAAGATGGAAGTGAGAAGCACGAATCATCTGTTCCAGTGAAGGATTAAAAGAAAAAATCAAGTCAGATAGCAGTCAGTGATGAATCTAGTGACAGCAGGTACTTTTGCTTTGTTTTTCTTGCTGTTTCCTTTGATAAACTGGTCAAGAGAAAATAGTTTCCTGTTGGTTCTTCAACAATATACTGTTGAGTTAAATGTGACAAACTGTTGGGTGAGTTCACATATACCTCAATATTCTAAGGCAGAGATTCTTATGATGCCAATCTCTGCATCACAGATGCTATTAGAAAAGGATTTTAGTGACACTAACCTAGCTTGGCATAATGTGACTGAATTTTCAAAAAGGTGTGTCTCTTCGGCTTGCAAGTACAAACCATGGAGAGACATGCTATGCCAGAAATGGAACTGTACCAGTGGGAACCAGCAAATGCAATGACACTAGACATGAAACTGTGTTTAACTCTTTATACTTAAAAAGCTATGACTGGGGGCATGGCATGGGCATGACTGAGGATCTTTACTACATTTGTAATGATTGTGCCTACCCCTGGTTGCCTACAAACTGGTCTGGATGTTGTTTTGTAGGCTATATTAGTCCTGCTATTCAACATTTCAAGAACCCTCCAGCAGACAGACTGACAAATATGTGGGCAATTCACTGGGCAGAGCAAGTATTTTCAGTCTTTACTCCTGGGTACGGACTGCAAATGACAAAGCTCGAAATCACCATGCTTGCTCAAATTCTTCAGGAGGTAGCAAACCATACTTCACATTACATCAGGATGGCAAATCAAGAAATAACTGAAATTCGAACTGTGGTTTTACAGAATCGTCTTGTACTCAACATAATGCTAGCTGCCAAGGGGGAGTCATGTGCCCTCATAGGAAGTCATTGTTGTTCATATATTAGTGACTATCATAATGGACAAAAAAATCTGGCCAATTTCATGGTGCAGAGGGCCAAGGACCTGGACAGCACATCTAAACACTGAAGACTTTTTGGATGGTTAGGCAGTGCATTTGGTAACCTGGAAACTAGTATATTACAAGGTGCCGTTACAATAATTGGTATTATTCTTTTAGTTGTTTAAACATTTTCTGTTCTAAAGGCTGTAATTACAAAATGCTTAACCTCACCTGCATGCGCAATGCTACTTATAAAAGTATCTGATAATAAACTTAAGGTAAATGAAAATTCATTCACTGTAGATGCTGAAGCATATTTTATTAAGTTAAGAAGAATTAAAATACAATTATGTACATTGTATGACACATAGTGAAATATGGGGAGGACTGTTGCAGAAAAATATTACTCAGGGACTTATGATTAGTTTTCACTAAATATATATTAGCTTGTAGTTTCTTCACAAATGAGTGAAATAAAATGTTATAATATGTTTATGTCAAAAGAAAAAAATGAAAAATAGATGCATGATTATGTAAAATATAGTTTCACCTAAGTTGTAGCTTCATATTTTAAGTGCCTTACAACTGCATTCTCTCTATTAGCAGATTATAATGTACTGACAGATAGTTGAAAGCAAAGTAAGTGCTGAAGGAGTTAAGGGATGTTATGATGTCATACTGTGCTTAAAGAGTCTACTTTCAGAATGCTAATAAAGAAAAAAAATCACCAGGAATCTTTTGAAACCAGATGAGTTAACAGTATGCTCTGGCTTTCTCAGGCTGGGGGATGAGTCTTAGTAAGGATGTCTCTAAGCCAGTGTGTACTGGTTCTGAATGTTACAAGGTTAAAAGATAAATTCTTAGACCAGGTAGTCTATGTTTTAAAAAGGCATATTTGTGAAATGTTCGCATAAAGCTCTCAGACAGAATCATGAGGGATAAGGACATTTTTACATACATTGATTCATTGAAAGTAATGTAACATCAAAGTTTTCCATGCATGAAACTGATAAAAAGGTATATATGTAGTATTTTTTCCTTTGCTCTTTGAGGCTGATTTGAAAATCTTGTCAGGCAGTCTCCCAGTGCTGTTTATGGAATAAACCAGTACTTTGCACATCCTGAAGGGTTATTCTTGACTCAAGACTAAAAAGTAAAACTCTTTGTTATTTATTTGTGAACGTTAACATTTTAGAGCAGTAGATGCCAAAAAGGACCAGTACCCAGGACTGATCCTTGAGGGACTCTGATGGTGCCTGACCTCTTCATAGAGATGGACTCCCTAATTCTAACTTCTTGGATCCTGCCTGTGAGCCAGCTGGCTATCCACTGGGTAACATAAGGGTTTATACCTAACCTCTTGTGTTTGCAACAATGCCCAAGTGGGGTATTGTGTCAAATGTCTTGGCCAGGTCAAGGTAGGCAGTGTGAACCATTTTGTCCTAATCCATTGCTTTGGTGACCTTCTCCAAGAAGTCCACCAGGTTGAGTAGGCATGTCCTACCCTTCAACTGGGTTGAGATCAGTGTTGCGTGGTTTCCTATGTCATTATTGATCAATTCTACCACAATTCTTTCCATGGCTTTGCATACAAAATTAGTGAGATGTATGAGTCTATAGTTTTCAGGGTCTGTAGATGGCCCACCTTTGTGCAGAGGGATGGCTGTTAATGTTCTCCATTCATGAGGCACAAAGCCTGTTTGGAGGCTACAGTTAAATAAGGATTCCAGAGGACCTGGTAGGTCATGTTTCATGCTATTTAGAAGGTGGTTACTTAGAGAACATTGAGAACCTGTTACTTTGTTATTCTAGGGTGAGTTATATTTGATGATATTTCCTGAGGGAAGGTTGAGTGGGAAAGAAGGGTAAAGTTACAGCTGAATTTGTTGGCCAGCAGGTTTGCTATATGTTCTGGTTCAGTGTAGTTAGCTCCATTAACAGTAAGCACTGCACACAAATATGTATTGCCTTTGGGGTTGTGGACATAGCTAAAAAATGCCTTGTGGTCGTCCCTGACATGGCAGGCCAAAGTTACCTCAAATTTGGCTTTGATAGACTTTATTTGTCCTCTGAGTTATTTGTTTAGTTTGATGAGAGTTTTTTTTATCCCACTGGGTGCTACGACTCCTAATTTTTCCCTTGATTTTCTTTTTTGTTGTACTGATAGTATTAAAAAATAAATTAATTAGGGGATAAGATCTCTTACCCTTGGTTGCATTAACTTAATTTGACCTTCTATATATTGTCTGCAAGATTGTACATCCAGACATGTATCTTTTCTTAAATCATATTTACTTGCGATATAATCAACAGAATGCAGTTTTTCGTTATTCATTAACTGAAACCAATATATCCGATTTTTTTCTTTAAATGTAATCATTGTGTCTAAGTTTGAAGTAAAAATACTATTTTGAATGTATGCTATAGGGAAAATAAGAAAAATCCATGCCTTATATGTTGGATTTCTATAAATTAAGTTTCTAAACGTATTTAATATAGTAGAAATAAAATAAGAGCCAGTTGACTGCTAACTCCTTTCTGAAAAATCATCTTTTAGCAACCAATGTAAACTATTGTGTAGTATAAGATTATGATTTATGATTTATGTTGTGTTTAAATTTTATAAAAAAGGCATGCTAGAAACTCTTTTCACCTTGTGTAAATATTATTTATCCAAAGAGATATTGTTATTAAAATCGATGATAACGAATATAATTCTAGATCTCACAGGTTCATAGGTGTTTACTAGGCTAACGACCACAAGGGCCTTTTTAAGCCTAGCCATGCACCCCAAATCTCTGACAAGTTCTGATACCCTTGATAAGTGTAAGCATGGGCCCGGGAGATGAACCTTTTACAGTTTACCTGTGTCCATTGGAGACATAGGTGCCAAACCAGGGATGAATTTCCAGTTTCCATCCAATTGTCCAAGTTGCACTTGAATTGGGTTAGGGAGGAACTCTGCTTCACATGGATGGGGAGCCTGTTCCATAGACAGGGTAGTCTCTGGGACACATACCTATCTCTCCAGCAGATCCTATTTATATCACAGGCAATGTTTAAGTTTAGAATGGATAATTATGTTGCTGTTTGTTTTGTTGATACGCAGGAGGTCCATCAGAGTGGGGTCTGACAATGCCCTGTATGCCAGGCATAGATCTCCTCTCAAAAGCCTGTAGGAGACAGAATACAGGGATAGAGCCTTGAGGCAGTCTGCATAGGACATTTTACTTATGCCCTGTATTCTTTTAGTGGGGAACCTCTGTGGACATTCCAATTGTTGGATATGCCTGGTTAGGTACATACCAAAGGGGCATTGTACTCAATGATAGGTCTGATAAATGCTGAATACAGTGGAACAATGACTTACTTGGATTTAGATGCTGTACCTCTGATTATAAGTTGCTCAACATAGAATGATTGCCTCACCAATGTAGACAAGTGATGGTTCAAAGGCTAGATTACTATATATGTGTGTCCCTAAGTCCCTGAGTACTGGGTCAACTCTAAGGTATGTGTTGCCAATATGATAGCTATCTGAGATAGATGACTTCCCAAAGGATACTATTATGATTTAAATTGGCATTTAGTTTTAGTCCATGGCTCTGACACCAGTTTGTCTGTGTCAGCCCCTCCTGGAGAACATTTGTGTCTCTGTGAGATTCAATGACAGCTACTAATTTGCAATCATCTGCAAATTTAGTTGTCCAGAGACCACTGACATTGGCCTTGACTTCTGAGAAGTAAATGCCAAAAAGGAGTGGTCAAGGACTGATCCTTGAGGGACTCCACTTGTTACTATCCTCTTTATAGAAGTGGACTCCCCAATTCTAACTTTCTGGGTCCTATCTCTGAGCCAGTTGGCTATCCACTGGGTGACATATGGGGTTTGTACCTAACCTCTTGAGTTTGTCAAAAATGCCCAAGTGGGGTATTGCATCAAATGCCTTGGCCAGGTCATGGTAGGCAGTGTGAACGATTTTGCCCTCATCTATTGCTTTGGTGACCTGCTCAAAGAAGTCCATCAGGTTGAGTAGGCATGATTTGCCCTCGACAAAACCAAAATGGGTTGGGTCCAGTGTCTGGAGGTTTAGTATATCTCTGTTGATTATCTCCATGGTAATTCTTTCCATGGCTTTACATACAAGACTAATGAGACTTATGGATCTGTAGTTTCTAGGGTCTGTAGATGGCCCACCTTTGTGCAGAGGTATGACTGTTGCCTTTCTCCATTCATGAGGCATGAAGCCTGTTTAGAGGCTACAGTTAAATAGCAATTCCAGAGGCCCTGATAGGTTATGTTTCATGCTATTTAGAAGGCATCCTGGGATATTGTCTGGGCCCATTGATGCGGTGTTCTTGGTCTTAGAGAGAGCATTAAGGACCTGTTCCCTAGTGATAGTAGTGGGAGTTATATTTGATGATATTTCCTGAGGGAAGGTTGAGGGGGAGAGAGGAGTAAAGTTGGAGTTGAATTTATCAGCTAGGAGGTTTGCTATATCTTCTGGCTCAGTATAGGTGGCTCCATTTACAATGAGTTCTGCACACAATTGTGTATTGCCTGTAAGGTTGTGGACATAGCTAAAGAATGCTTTGTGTTTGTCCTTGGCCTGGGAGACTAAAGTTCCTTCAAATTTGGCTTTGGTAGACTTTATTTGTCCTCTGAGTTGATTGTTTAGTTTGATGAAAGTGCTTTTATCCTGCTGGGTGCAGCACCTCCTAATTTTTGCCATAATTTTCTTCCTCCTGTTATTCAGCCTATTGATTTTGTGATTCCACCAGGGTGGCTTGTTTTTTTAGTTAGTTCTGTACTTCTTCCTGATAGGTACAGCTGCCTCTATGCAGCTATTAACATGCTTGTACAAGGTTTCTCTGAACAGTTCTGCATAGGCAGCAGTGTTCTCAGGGTTTATGGGGGCTTGAAATATTGCCAGGTTCTCACTTAATAGCAGGAGTTTAGCCTTAGAATAGTTCCTGAATATTCCAGGTTTAGCTGTGAGTCCAGGTTTTATTTTTACTTCAAAAGAGACCATTTTGTGGTCTGACATTACCAGGGAAGGCGTTACAGTAGGGGGTGTGCAGCATTCTCCCATATTAGTGAGGACCAGATCCAGTATGATTGCACCCCTGGTTGGTGTATTGACTATCTGGTCCAGGGAGTTTGTGTTTTCAAAATCTAGAAATCACTGTGCATGTACATTTGGTGTCATGTAGGATTCCCAGTTAACAGAGGGATAATTAAAGTCACCCATGAATATGGTATTGGGTTGGATGGTTAGTGTTTCTAATAAGTTTAAGTACATGGTATGGGTTTCCTGGGTCATGGTAGCTTGCAAGGAAGTGATACTGGATTTTACCGATGGTGAGCTGTGGTAGTCCAATCCCTCCTGCTGTTCTGTCCCTTATATGATGATTTAAGGCAATTATTGGTTTGTTGGGGAACCAAAGAAATTTTAAAATGAATGCATTAAATTATTTAATACATGTTTTAGATGGAGGTAAAGATAATGTTTGAATAACATATAAGATTTTTAGGAAAATAATCATTTTGATTACAGTTTCTCTTCCATTGTAAAGAAAAAAATAGTTCCATATATTTATTAGATTTTTTTCTACTGATTATGCTGTTAATATAATTGCTAGAAATTTTGAAAGGTTATCACTTAATAGGAAATTAGCCTTAGAATAGTTCCTAAATATTTAGGGTTAGCTTGGATTCCAGGTTTTATTTTTATTTCAAAGAAAACTGTTTTATGGTCTAACTTTACTAGAGAGGAATTTACACTAGGTGTGTGTAGCACTCTGCAATATTAATGATGACAAGCTCCAGTATGTTTGTTCCCATGGTTAGCATATTGACAATCTGATCCAGGGAGTTTGCGTTTACAAACTGAGGAATCTCTGTGCCTGCACGTATGTTGTATATGATTCCAAGTTAAAAATGGGGTAATTAAAGTTGCCCAGGAATATAGTATTATGGTGAATGGTCAGTGTTTCCAGCAAGCTTAAATACATCTTATGGGTTTCCTGGGCCATAGAGGGGGACCTATAACTTGCAAGGAAGTGATATGGAGTTTTACCTAAGGTGATTTTAATGAGGAGACACTCAAGTGCATTGTCCTGTTCAACCAGCTTTGAGGTATATTTATTTTTGATGTAAATTAAGATACCTTCACCTTTAGTCTCTGCCTGTCTAGTAGCTGATCTAAGTGTGTATAAGGCATTATAACCTTGCACTGCTGGGTTGCTCTCCGTGGCTTTAAGTCATATCTCAGTAACTTCACAGACATCAGCGTTCTCTAGGGTAGGGACAGCTTGTAGGGAGTGGAGTTTCTTGTTTAGACTCTTAGCATTCAGCAGTAACACCTTTAGATTTTCTTGCTTTTGATTTGTTATGTTGGAAGTATTTTCACTTTACTGTTGCCTTAAAAAGGGACTATGGGTGAAGACAATATGTTTTAGCTAATATTCAAAAGTCCAGAGAGGAGAGCTTTAGACCATCCCTGGCAAAGCAGTGAGGTCTGTTGACAATATCCTTCCATGCCAACAAATATTGCACTCTCTTAGAATGACACCAGAAACTAGGCCAATTATTATTAAAATCAGTCATCATCTGTTTGTATTGTGGCATCATCCTTGGAGAAGGTAGAGTGCTGCTCAATGCTAGGCTCACACCAACCTGGAACACATATTCTGACAGCTCCTTGATATCTCTTTTCATATAGTCTGGGGTGGTATGCCTCAGTCATTTACAACCACATGGACTATGACTGGGTCATACTAGTATCTATGGTCCAATGACCTGAATGCATGTGTAATATAGCAGATCCTAGCTCATTATAAGCAACTGACTGTGACTTTCTCCTTAATTGTCCTGGTGAGACATACATAACAGTGTTTTACAATGGAGTCTTCAAAGACCAGAAATTTGTGTTGTGTTGTGGCTTGTCTTATGGGCTTAGAAATACTGGCTCCATGACATGATATGACTGTATGTGTTAATGTGTGTGTTGTTTAGAAATAGTGCATTTGGGGCTGCTGAGGGCATTTGTTATGTGTGCTTCATCTAAGAACTAATTTGTGTTTTAGGAAGGTGACATTTAAATGCCTCAGCATATGTGGGTGTATGTATCTGCTTTGAATTGTGGAGAATTACCATCATATTTATGTACCATGGGTATTTCAAACATACTGCATGTCAAAGGATGAATAATTGTAAAAAAAACAAGCATCCTATCAGAAATAACACCATTCACATTTTATTAAACAGCCAATTATCAACTTGTCAATAACATTTTTTTAACATTTTTTATACTAACTTATTTGTAACATATCAAAACTGACAATTGTACTTTTCTTTTATCAATATAAGTCTGAGTTTCCATGATGCAGCAACTATTTATCTGCTTTCAGTATCTGAATACTGCAGTGTTTAGAAAGATGCAGTAATTCTTTACTCACAAATGCCTTCTATCTTTCTTACATATCATATAAAATGCAAGAACCACTAGCTGTAGAAGAGGAATAAAAAGATTCAGTCTGTAAAAAAAACTCTGTTTTCTTAAATTAGCACTTTTACTTACAATAGCATTTCTGTTTTCACACTTTGCACACCAATATAACAGTATTTACAATATTTAAAATCATTTGCACATCTTATTTGGTGAGATCATGTTTGTGTGAATATGTGTGTGAGTACACGTGCATGTATCTTTGATATTTGTATGCAAGTTTGTTAGTGTGTGTGTATGTGCATAATTATATTTATTTATTAGGCCATGATACTTGCACATATCTCATCTACCACATACAATATTTTAAATTTCAGCAATCTGCCCACACCATCAGTAAAAGTTTTGCCCACATCGTGATTTGCTTCATCTTGCTCATGTTAATGATACAAGCCACTACACTGCATTACTAACAGTAAATACAAGCTCAGTGCTTTAACTAAGTAAAATTCATTAACCTTAAAGACACTTATAAAAAGTTACAGTAACTCTACAGGAACAAGTATAATAATAATAATAATAATAATAATAATAATAATAATAGTAATAATAATAATAAAATAATAACTAATCAGTTCAAGTTAAGACCAATACAAATTACAATTATAGGTTAATAGGTTAATAAGTGTATACTAGGCAAAAGAACACTGGGCCATTATAAGCCTAGCCATGCAACCCATATGTGTCCCACAAGTTATATGTTTTAGATGTTTATACAGGGGCAATTGTTGGTTATGACATAATTTACTGACTGCCATTATCCATCAGAGATGTAGGTGCCAGACCAGGGGTGAATATTTGATTTCCCATCAATTGGTCCAAGTTATGCTTAAATAGGGTTAGGGAAGGGCTTTGTTTCACAAGGATGGGAGCCTTAGGGTTAGGGAGAGACTTTGTTTCACATGGATGGGAGCCTATTCCAGAAAATGGGAATTTTTTCAGATACATATTTTGTTTATGCCCTGTATTCTTTTTGTAAGGAAAGGTTGTGGACATTCCATTTGTTGCCTGTGTCTGGTCAGGTATATACAGAAGGGGGCATTATACTCAATGATAGGTCTGATGAGGGCTGAGTAGTGGTTCAATGACTTCTCTGTATCTATATGCTAGGCCCTTATTTTTACATTGAGCAATACAGAAATATTTTCTTATTACCTTGTACATATGTTGGTTAAAGGCTATGTACTGTCTTAATGTGTTCCCAGATCCCTGACTAGTGGGTTTACTCTTAGGAGTGTTTTTTAAATTACATAGTTTCCTTGGGTAGCTAACATGTCAAAAGGTTCTAAAAAGCATTTGCTGGCATTGAATTTTAAGTCATGGCAAAAATATACTGGGTTTCCCAGTGTAATTGCTATGACCACTTCCAAAAAGTAACTTACAGTCCTATATAAATGCACATTCTCTATAGTAAAACAAGTACACACAACCAAATTTACATATAAATATGAGACAAACATTCGCAAAGCAACAACTGTAAAGCATACTGTCTTAAACTCTGGTTATTTGCTTTAGGGCACTATAAAGGTCAGTCTACAACATGTCTGGGATTGCTTTTGCCCCGTTTCAGGATATTGACCTTGCTTTTATCACTGATATAAGATTTCATGACAATTTTGGCCCTCATCTAGTTCCACCTCAGGTCTTAGTGTTAGAGTGCCCAAGAAGGGATAGGATTGGAGGTGGGGCTACTGTCTGAAGAGACTGTATGAATGTGCCCTTCTTAATGGAACAAGCTGTATGTCTCTCATCATCTAGTATCTACCATGTTATGTGAAGACATTCTTACAGGACTTCACCAACCTTTTTGACTCAGTTCTGGAACACTAATGCCTAATTTTGCTTGACCACTCCAATAATTGGGTTAAGGGTGAGTTGTGGCTATTAACAAGGAACTTAGCTGTATTATGACAGGCATTGAGTTTACTAAGATTGCTTCCTCTGCTACTCATAAACAAGGTCACACTCTGGACTTCATCTGTCCATTGGATAGGAAGGCAATGGACTTAATGGTGAAGCCAGTCTCTTGGACTGACCATTTCATTATCGATGTTGGTCTGCGGTCTCACATTATGATTCCCCTGATCTTGAAATGAAGGTAATTCATCTTGCTGGTCATATCATCCCAACTGCTCTTTTCTTCTAGGTTCCGTCAGTTCCTTCTAGAATATAATGACAGCTCTCTTGATGCCATGGCCCATGTCTTTAACACTTGATTGTTCACTGTCTCTCTCCCCCTCTATAAGAAACATGATCCATAGTTTGACCATCAGCAATGACTCCTATGATAAGCCATGCTCAGGTTGAAGCATCAGTGTCACTGTGTGGGTCTGGAGAGCAGCAGTTCTGACCTGGAGGAGCATAACACTGCATAGAAGTCTAGTATCACATAGAACAAGTCAGCATATCCGACCATATAGTCCTTGGCAGTGGCTAACTGGCTAAATACGCTCCTTTGTGTGGAAGATGGGCTGTGGAGCCCATCCTGTCTCATTACTCAAAGAGCCTCATCTACTCCACAGTGTGAGTCTGATGCCTGTTTTCTGTTGACAAGATTGTTGCTATCAGATCTTCTCTGCTGCCATCTTATTTCATTACAGTTACCATGGTTTCAGGTTCCTTGTCACCCAGTTAATAGATGGTGCTTGGCATCCCTGATTATGACTATTATTTCAGGTAACCAGCTAATATCCTGTAGGTTGAACCCTTATGTATTTAAACTGTTCTTGGGCAGTCTAGATGTTCTTGGTCCAATGATCTTTCAAGTTTTGTTTTCCTCATTGTGGTATGGGTATTTTTTCTATCGAAAAGGACCTTGCTGACCCTTATCTTGAAGAACTCATCTTAGTACCCTAAAACCTTTGACTGCTACTGCTTTATCGCTAACCTTCCATTACTGCAAAACCTGATATTCAACTTACAGTCAATAGGGTTCATAGATAATTTTCAGTTTGGACTTCGTACCGACCACAGCACTTTGACTGCTCTTATTTCAGTAGTCAGTGACCTCATAATGGCTGGACACCAGCAGTACTATTCAATGTTACTCCTCCTGGATCTTTTGGCTATATTTGATATCACTGATGGTGGCAGTTTAATTGAGTGTCTATAAACATACTTTGGTACCTCCTATATAGTGTTGCAGTAGTTTAACTCTTACATCTGTACTTAGAAGGTTTGTTTGGGTATTAACACCTCCTCTTCCTACACTCTTTGGTACAGAGTACTGTATGGCTTGATTTTAGAATCGTTCTTGTTTACAGAATATATGCTATATTTAGTAGACAGTATTAAGAATAGGAGCTTATTGTATCATTGTTATACTGTTAACACTCACATTTACCTCTCATTTTCACAGGAAAAAATAATGAATGCTGACAGTCTGGAACCAAGTGCCTGCCATTATAAAATTTTCTTGTTTCCACTTGCAAAACATTTTCAGAATCAAGAACGGTTTACCTCAATCTAATGTCTTGGTTGTTACTGGATCCAACCTTAGTCTCATCTACCTGGATTACAGAAATGTCCTATACTTGGAATTTCTTGACACCAAGTTTAACCAGAATTCAGCAGCCAAGCTACTGACTGATACATTACATCATATTGGCAGTATATTATTCTGCGCTGGCACCCAGTTCATTACAGAATCGCTTCTAAGGTCATATTGTTAACAAACTTGTGCATTTATGATTTTTGACAACCTTATTTATAGGAGCTGGTTGTACTGTACTGCTCCACTCAGACCCTAATCTCACCTTTCCTGGGGCTGTTGGAGGCTCCAGAAGTGCAAATAGAAGCATCTGGTATAAATGCATTACCCTTTCAGGTTCCTCATCTATGAAATGTAATGCCTTAGTGGGAGTATCCCTACTTGGCTGGCTTTCATGGGTCTTTTTTTAAATAGCTTTTGGCAGTGTGTGCTGATTGTAGCCACATTTTTGAATACCTTATTTTTACATCTCCATTTGGTCCTACTACAGATAGTTACCATTTTGTTTTTATTCTGTTTGACTCTTTTATGTTATGTACATTTTTGGGGGGGCACTTTTTCCTTTACACAGCTGACCATCAGCTGATGTCAATGCCTCTCCTTAATCACAAGGCCTCCCTACCCATCCTAAACTTCCAGAATCCCCCAGATTAATTTCAGTTGTGGTTGAGCCACTGAGGAGAACAAATTACTGGAGAATGCGTCACAGTGCTGCCGTAGGAGTATTTTCTTGTTTACTTCCTCACTGCCAGGTGGATATGCATTACTGTCAGTGTTAATCACCCCACACATCTGCAAGGAGCTGATGTCAGCAGGATGCCCTACCAACTCTGAAGCAGCACTTTGCACTTGCTTTCCCACTCTCCACAGAGAAATCTAACTATGACATGTGCCTCCCTCTCAGGATAGACACACCCATCCTATCTCACAACAGCTTCACACGCCTGAGACTCTAAATGGAGCCAGGTCACCTGTGAGGTAGACAGGGCTTTAACCCTCTATGGTGCTGGCTATATTTTTGTATATTTTAATGTTTTGAGTTTTATGTCATTTTATTTAATCCTCCATTGTAAATACTGTTTTGTTTAAAACATTTTAAGAAAGCTGAAGTTAATTTCCAAAGAAGGTTGTATAAAATGGTATCCAGAATGACCACAAGACCTTAAAGTAATCCTACCCAGCTGACAAAAGAGATGACCATCCTAATTTAAAAGAAAAAAAAACTGAAGTAACGAAAGGAATGAAATTAAAAAGTTATGTAATATTAGCAACCACTGGAGACCCTGCTTCATATTTCAAGATCGTTTTACTTATAGTGAATTATCCAGTTGAAAATAAAAAGTAAGTATAATTTCTGTATGTGGAAAAATACTGAAGTCAACATATTTTGTATTCTGTATATAAAGGGTTAAGCAGAAAAATGTTCACTGCGTGCAAATTGAAATGTTCTGGAAAATGTTGATCACTGAGGAATGCAGAAGTTAATCTTAAACTGCTGATAAGAAAGTTAATGGTGCAAGAATAACTGTGGTACTGGCTGGTAAAAACAAGTAATCAAACTATCACTTCTAATGAATGTTCTGTGTGCTACGTGTATGTACGTGCAGGAGGGTCTATATAAGGAGAACTCAAAGTACAAGTAACCAGACTGCTGGCATACTACCATCATGTAGCAGGTCTCCATGCATGTAAAATAAAGCTGTTTTACTTGCTTACAAGAACTTGGTGTGATTCTTCCAGAATATGTTAGAAGAGTAAAATCTTTCGACATAACTGGCTAACGTTAGGCGGCCCTGCACGTCTTGAATCGAACAAAGAGAGGCTGAAAACCTGCGCAGGTGGAGAGAGATCAGGCTCTCCTCGAATGAAAGACCTCCAACTGAAACAGGTTGAAATTAGAGGCCAGACACTCTTTCCAGATTCAATCCGTGAGGTGGCAGCGAAACAGGGCGGAGGAATCACAAAGGTAAGCAAAAAAACGCTATTTTTTTGTTTCTGATTGGAATTTTTGTCTAAATTTTAAGGGACTAGTCAAGGGAGAAATTTAATTTTCTCAAAGTATAAGGAGTATATGTGAATAGATTCCATATACAAGAGATCTCAGGAACAGGAATAGTTTCTCATAAGAGAAATGGGAACAGGAACCAGTTGCGTCAAAGGTGACGACAATCTGAAGATAAAAAGTTTATGTTTGATTTACACCCAAAGAACGTAAAATATTTAGATAAATGGAAAAAAGATCATGGGTTTAGTGGATGTTTACATAAGTCAGAATGTCAAAATCTAGTAAGATTACTGTGCAAACAGGCAGGAAATAAGACAAGGAATCAAAAGAAGGTGGGGTTTCCCCAGGCACAGAAATGGCTGGAGGAAGCAAATAAGAGACATAGGGAACAAAATTTGAAAAATGGGTGTGGTAATTCAAGTGAAAGAGATGTGTACTTTGTTAAAAAGGAAGATAGTAAAACTTCCAAGTGTGTAGAACCAGAATGCAGACTCTCTTAGATAAAATAGAAGAACATTGGAAGCCCAAGGCAGATTGTACTTGCATTAATCAATGCATTCAATCAGATGACGAAACCGTAGACAGTTATCTACATCGTCTCACACAATGTTTTGATGCTCATAGTGGGTTGATTAAGGTAGAAAATCAGGAAAATGACTCGCCCTATGAACAGCAATTGAAAAATGCACTCCTAAAGGGCTGCCAGACAGCCATTGGTAACTTTATACAAAAACATATGATCACACACAGGACAGCGCGTCTACAGCCCCTTATGGAGTATGCTAGACATGCTGAGAAATATCTGAAGGAAAAGAAAGATAAACAAGCCCAGACTTTTACAGTTAGTGAATATGGAACTTTAATGTTAGTTCAGGGTTCCGCAAACCACGGAAGAGGGCGTGGCAGGGGAAGAGGACGAGGACGGGGAGGTGTAAGTCATTCTGAGGATTTCGAAGGTAGGCAAAAGAGGGGGGAATGTTTTAAGTGCGGTAAGAAGGGACATTTCACCAGAGATTGCAGACGACCGGAGAAACCGATGGTTGCTTCCGGTGGTACCGCATGACTATATGACGGTCAAAAAGACGTAGATGGAGGGTATGAGGAAGAAGAAGAAAGTGAGAATGGGAAAGTAGGTACAAGTGAAGCCGATGGGTGGGGACAGGAAATGGCAGAAAATGAAAAATATCAAATGGTAAATCTAACAGCACTAGCATCAACTATGCAATTGGAATCCCAACCAGTGATCACATTGCAAGTTGAGGGCCGAGACATAGAATTTCTTTGTGACTCAGGGGCTTCACGAATGTTAGTTAGAAGTACTGCCATATCATCCGATGTTACCTCAGATGAATATGTGCTTGTAAAAGCAGCAAATGGTCGTATTTACAAAGAGCCATTGTCCAAACCTCTGTGGTTTACCGACCCAGAGACGAACCAAACCATACGGTTCCGAGTAATAATTTCAAAAAGCTGCCCAGTACATTTACTAGGAAGAGATTTAATGCAAGTGTTCGGCATAGCAGCCGTCCCAACCTCCACTGGGATGGTGGCAAGGAGAATTGAACCAAATAGTGCAATGCTATTAGAGGGGCAGGGAGATCTACATTACTGGTATAGTAATGATTTGATAGACAGGCCCCCAGAGTGTAGTGATGGATCTTACAAATTTGGCATTAAGCAAATACGGCATAACAAATCCGAAGGTGTCAGATCCATTACATTGCACAATGTATTACAAAAGATGTGCCGGACCTGATTTAGAATACGAAAAGAAATTTCTTAGTTTTAAAGTCACCAAACTAGTATTGCATAGCCTTTTTTGGGACACACTAGGTAATTCTGCAGTCACATGTAGCCTTACAAGGGATATGCAGCTGCTGTATAAAAATAAATTAACCACACATATTTCAGTCACGGAGGGTAAAGGAATGTCATGGTACCTCGTGGGTAAAAAAAAAAATAAAATAACTGAATGGGTAGGATGGACACCAGAACAGTTGGCAGGTAAAGGCGTTCAGGTTCAAAAACTTAACTGGGTTACACAAGCCAGACTGACCGTGCACCTCTGGGAAGACGAACCGATACAATCCCCTGGGACATTATGACTATGTCTCCTTACCCCCATGGAAGAATCTCAATTGCAGACGATTCCAAACTCATTATGGTCGCAGGGTCAGCATGATATCGGACTGATTAAAATGGCAGGACAGGTAAAGATTACACCCAAGTCAGAATTTAGACCTCATAAACGGCAGTATCCCTTGAGCAGAAAGGCAGAGGAGGGCATTTTACCGGTAATCACAGCACTTTTAAAAGCTGGAGTATTAATTCTGTGCACAGACTCACCGTGTAATACGCCCTTATTTCCAGTAAAAAAACCGGATGGGACATGGAGGATGGTACAAGACTTACAGGCAATAAATGCCGCGGTGGTACCTCGGGCCCCCATAGTCCCGGATCCGTCTATTCTGCTGAACGATATCCTTCCAACGGATAACTACTTTTCTGTAATTGATATCAGTAATGCCTTTTTCTCTATTCCCTTGCAGGAAGATAGTAGATTTTGGTTTGCATTTACGTTTATGGGCAAGCGTTATACCTATACCAGGTTACCGCAGGGATACTGCGAAAGTCCGACCATCTTCTCACAAGAGATGTCCACCAATTTGGCTCAGTTCCAACCCACCCAAGGGTGCCACCTACTGCTGTACGTGGATGTTATCCTCCTGGCCGCGACTACGAAAGAACTCTGTAAGTCCGAGACTATTCGACTACTACACTTTCTGGCACACGAAGGACATAAGGTAAATAAGTCTAAGTTACAATTTTGTAAATTAAAAGTACGTTACCTGGGTTATACTATCTCTGGGAAGGGTAGGCGATTAGATGACAGTAAAAAAAATGCTATTTTACAAGCCCCCATGCCAACTACAAAAAAAGAAATGATGTCCTTTTTAGGCATTACGAACTTCTGTCGTAGTTGGATTCCCAACTATGCCGAAGAAGTGCACCCGCTATCAGACTTAATTTTTGCAATACCGATGGCGGCAAAAGATTTGCTGCACTGGACAGACAAGGCAGTACAGGCATTCACTAGAATCAAGCAACTGATAGCTCGGTCAGCGACACTGGGGTTTCCAGATTACAGTAAGACCTTTATACAGACTGTAGATTGCAAGTAGGGATTTATGACATCTGTTTTAATGCAAATGTATAGAGATAAGTTAAGACCATTGGCATTTTACTCTAGCAAATTAGACTCAGTAGCACGAGCATTACCACACTGTGTGCAAGCAGTAATTTCAGCCGCTTTGGCGGTACAAGCGTCTGCCACGTTGGTATTGTTCCATGATCTTAAGTTAAAAGTCCCGCACTCTGTAGCAGTCATCCTTCTGCAGAACAAGTTAACATTTCTGTCACCTAGCAGACATTTATCTTGTATGACTACACTGTTATCACAGCCACACATGACAATTGAGAGATGCACTACCTTAAATCCAGTGACATTGCTACCCGTTGCTGAAGACGGTATCCCGCATGTATGCTTACATCTCATACATTCTAAAGTTCTAACAAGACCGGATCTTAAAGATCAACCCTTACTACATGCGGACTGGACACTGTTTGTAGATGGGTCAGCACGCAAAACAAAAACAGGCACCATGCAGGTAGGGTATGCAGTTACTACTGCAACTCAGATAATAGAGGCAAGACCACTCCCCGGGAACTTATCCGCTCAAGCAGTGGAACTGATTGCTGTGACAAGGGCATGTCTCCTTTCGGAGGACAGGAATGTCACTATCTATACGGATAGTCAATATGCCTTCTCTACGGTACATCTGTTTGCTCAGCAATGGAAAAATAGGGGGATGGTTACAACCTCGGGGGAAAGACATCATGCACAAAGAACTAATCCTTGAATTACTACAAGCCGTCCAACGGCCACGGGGTTTGGCCATCTGTAAATGCGCTGCTCATACCCGTGCTAATGACCCGGTATCACTTGGTAATGCCCTAGCAGACAAAGCAGCCAAAGAGGCAGCTATGTCCAGTACCTTTTCACTTGAAACCACACCTACAGAATTACAACCAACAGATAAGTTTGATTTGCAAACCTTACAAGTCATGCAGGAACTTAGCACAGTACAGGAAAAACAATGCTGGACTAGGTATGGTGTTAGACAGAACAAAGGAATCTATGTGGGACCGGATAATAAATATGTTTTGCCTACTAATCTTTTTAGGTATGCAGCACTAGTTGTGCATGGCCCTTCCCATCTGGGCCCTGCAGCTATGGTTAGAATTATCCACCTTACCTTTTGGACCAAGGGTTTCATTGCATATGCAAAACGTTTTTGTCTATCCTGCATAGTATGTGCTAAATACCACGGGAGGGTCAGAGTTGCTCCGGCATCATTTCCAACACCCCCCTATCCATTTCATACAATATGTATGGACTTCATCGAATTGACCCCGGCACAACTAAAAAAGTTTGTGTTAGTAATAGTAGATGCCTTTACTAAGTGGGTTGAGGCCTTTCCGGTGACACATCCGGATGCTCAATCAGTGGCTAAAATTTTGGTCAATCACATCGTCCCACACTTTGGACTTCCTACACGCATCTACTCTGACAATGGCACGCATTTTGTCAATCAGATCATTCAGAAACTGTCTACAGTTTTCCAAATTGAATTAAAACACCATTGTGCCTACCACCCACAGTCAGCAGGGTTGGTGGAACGCCATAACGGCATTCTAAAAGGCAAGTTAAAAAAACTCATGGCCGAGACACATCAGTCTTGGATTACCTGTCTACCTCTAGCCCTCCTTTCCATGCGGACAACTCCCACCTCAAAAGGAGTCACCCCATTTGAGTTGTTGTATGGGAGACCTTATTACGTCCCGCAGTGGCAAAACTTGTTGCCTGCGGAACGTGAGGGGGGTGAGGAGATAGCATGAGGAAAATGCTGACCAATACTAACAGCTGTTTAACGAATGATTGTTTTTCAGGTTCAAGAGACGACAAAATCACGGAAGTCATCGCAACTCCAATGGCAGTTCGGATTAAAGAAAGGTCCTCATGGATCCACCTAACGCATTGTAAAACATTTTAAGTTAGATAAAAAATTGAATTCCCCCGAGGAACAAACAGACAGCAGTAACCATGAAGGACAATAATGAGAATAAGAGAAAATGGTTCTATTGCAATATTTTATTGTTTATAACTATTGTGATTGTAATATTTTTGTTTTTAATGAAGCTAGCCATTCAAAAAGAGACAAACACACCAGCTGGCATCCAAACTTTAATACATATCAAGCGATTAAATATGCATATGCATCCTCAATGAATGTCTCAAATTGTTGGGTATGTACTGTAATACCTACTGTACATAGTGGCTTAATGTTAGGGACAGCCCCTCTGGGAACAAATGATACTTGGAATAGTTTGTTGTTTGAAACCACAGAAGTACCACTGAGAGACAAGGTGGCACTGCCTCTTCTGGGGCGCCAAAACGGAACAGTGTGTTTTCAAAAGATTGGAAAAGTTAAGGTGGGGCTGAGCCAATGTAATTTGACAATAGTTCATAATTGTACCCTAGAAGGGCAGTGTGAAACCAAGTTTGGAGCTATAAAAAAAGACATCAATGTAAATGATACTAGTTTTGTTGAAAAAATGCTGTATATATATGGCCTGTTATTTAAGGGGCTAAAGCCAAATGGGAGTTATGAATTTGCAACCAATATCACCATAAAAACGAATGATTGTTATTTTATTTGTGGTAGGAAAGCATATAAATGGTTACCATATGGCTGGTCAGGAAGTTGTTTTTTGGGATATCTGATACCAGCTATCAGACACGCAAATGTATTACCTCAAAGTAAAATACAAAATGCACGTTCTCTTAATAAACCTATTAATCCCGTAGGTAACATTGATGCGTCATGGATTTATCACCATGACTTGGCACACGTCAGCAGCAAAGGACTCTCACATATGGACCTAGGCGATGATGTAATTGCTTGGGCTGGTATTTTGCCAGCGTATGGGACAGTAAAATCCATCTGGAAACTGAAAAAACTGTCAAAACTGTTAGAGACTCTGAGTAATGCGACATTTTCAGCGCTAGAATTGGTGACGGACGAATTAACGGCGATGAGAACAGTAGTGTTGCAAAACCGTATGGCGCTCGATTTCACCCTAGCGGCGAAGGAAAAATAGTTCAACAAGTTTTTGAACTGACTAAACCTGGTCCAAACCCCTTGACTGACTTTTTCCAAAATCTGTTTGGAAACTGGGGTTCTGTGTTGATGAACATTTTAATTGCTGTATGTGTTGGTGCAATCATATTTTTGCTGCTTGGCTGCTGTTGCATACCATGTATCAAAATGATGATATCAAAGGTTATCTCTGCCAATGCTACAAAAGCATATTTCTCTGATTATGAGAAGGTATACAACATATCTGGGATTGTGTAAAATAAACAGTATACAAAATGTTGTAAAGGGGGAAATGTGGAAAAATACTGAAGTCAACATATTTTGTATTCTGTATATAAAGGGTTAAGCAGAAAAATGTTCACTGCATGCAAATTGAAATGTTCTGGAAAATGTTGATCACTGAGGAATGCAGAAGTTAATCTTAAACTGCTGATAAGAAAGTTAATGGTGCAAGAAGAACTGTGGTACTGGCTGGTAAAAACAAGTAATCAAACTATCACTTCTAATGAATGTTCTGTGTGCTACGTGTATGTACGTGCAGGAGGGTCTATATAAGGAGAACTCAAAGTACAAGTAGCCAGACTGCTGGCATACTACCATCATGTAGCAGGTCTCCATGCATGTAAAATAAAGCTGTTTTACTTGCTTACAAGAACTTGGTGTGATTCTTCCAGAATATGTTAGAAGAGTAAAATCTTTCGACACTGTATTAAGCCATATCAACTCAAAACAAAATCTCAAAAAAATTATGTTTTAAAGTTTATAGGCCTTTGTCTAGTAACTTTGAAGCAAAGTCTTTAATACATGGTCTTACTCCTTGTATAGCATGGCCTGTGTGTTCCTCTAATACTTTCAATCTTTCACTCTCTCCCAGACATAGCATTGTCTCAGTACAGCCTATGTTCCTCTCCACAGTCCGTCTCTCCACAAGTGAGGCCTACACCTGTCTGTCTGTCTGTCTCTCTGTCACTCAGGAAGTGTATGAGGCCTCCTCCATTCAGGGCATGTATGGAGTCTCCTCTCATACTGTTCCAAAATTGCAGCTATATACACCCCACAGTAGTCTTTAAGGGGCACTAAACAACAGTCAAAACATATCCCAACCCCAAAAGGAAATAACTAAAAATCTAGACCAAAATATACAGATTTCAACATTGAAATGAAATTGAAAAACAAATGCAAGTTTTGGATACAAAGCAATAATACTTTTAAGAGATACATATGCATGCACCTCTTCCTCTAACCAATACACCTAATATCAAAGTCTAACAGAAAACTTTTGCTCTCGAGGTGAATTTCTTAGCATCCATGTCTTGAACACATAATAACATGGTTACAATCAGAGACAAGATCATAAACCTCTATGTTTAACATGTTATGATGAAGTATATACAGTTGGCATTTTCTTTCTTCTCATCCATTTTTTTTCTTGTTGCGGTTTTTGCTACAGGGCATTAATGTGAAGGTCTGAACCTCTTTCAAAGTGAAATTTGCACGAACAAACTGATACAGCAACTCTAGATAAAGCTGTCTATGATTCAGATAAAATTGTATTATGAATGTCAATTTTCTGCTGCTGTATAGTAAATAAGAAGAAAGAACATTAAGCTGTAACTATTTATTTCACGCCCATATAAAAGTCATTACCCATTAAGCTAGGATTTACAAATACCTCATAAGGTAAATAAACAAACTTTTTCAGTGGAGTGTCGACTTGTGTGGTAGTAACATTCACTAAAAGGCCAGCTGTATGGAAAGAGACACATGGTATGGCTATTCCATGTAGGTTCTAGATGTAAGTCAATATGGAGCAGTGGTAGAGCAGAAGGAGGTACTCCTTAAAGAATGTTCCACTACTGAAGAGCGGAGGAACCAGTCAGGCAGCAGTGCACTGAGTTCCAATGGGATACGGCGTGATATGAGATTTAATTAACTGGTGCACATAGGCACAGTAAACTGGCACTGTTAGACAGGACTCTTTTTCAATAAATGTTGACATTATGATATTGCATAAAGGGATCTGTGGAAAGGCAATATGTATGGACATGAATATACCAACGGTCAAGTACTTGTTGGAAAGAAATGATTTCCACAGCCCAGCTAGGTACTGATACAGCATGTTTTAGTTTCAACATCTTGTAGTAGTGTCACATTGTTCTTTACCACACTTGTCTTATACAAGTATATTCCTTAGTACCTCATAAAGAAATAGATTCTGACAGTAGAAAACAATGTCTTCTAAGCAGATGAAGAATATACACCAAGATGATGGTTTGGTATGTGCAGAAACTACTGTTATAGCATTTGCTAGACAGTAGGCAGTGACATAGGGTGCATTAGTAAGGATGTTTTACAAGCAACAAGCCCTCATTAATGCATTGTAGGACACTAAGGCCCTGGTGTAGGGCTCATGTTATTCCCTTAATTAAAGCAAGTATGAAGCTAAATATCAAATTGTAAAACACAATGATAGAAATGATAATGTAATCTCCGGTTTCATTTTCTTCCACATTGTATTTATAGGTTCATTAGGCTTATAGGTAACAAGTCCTGTTCAAACTCACTCTCTAGTTGAATTTTTGGCGACCAGCTAAAGAGTTTTTGCATTAAAATTAACAATCTTAAGCAGAGCCAAGCACTACAATAGAATTAGTTTAGTGTGTTATCTCTGTGCCAAGACAGAATTAAACCTTTATTTTACCACATTGCATTTATCTCATTGCAGTTAAAACCTTATCTGTTGTAATACATGTGGCATCTGATCATTATTATTAATTAAAATAATTGCAGTTTTCACTGACAAGCTCCTTTGCTGCTGATAATCTTGCATTACTGTAGAAGGTACACATGAGCAGATAAGATAGAGCTACCTCTAACACAAACTGTAGGTAACTCACACAGTGTACATTTGAGCTTGTAGAGGCCTAGCACAACTATTGAAACAAGTTCTGTCAGACTCTGTAGAAATAAAGGCTGCTTTTGCAAATAAAGCATAAAGTGATGGCTGCAAAGATTGCAGTTTTAGACAGCATGCCTTTAAAAATCTGAAGCCCAAATTCTCTTCCTCATAAACCTGCAGTAAGTCTTCTATCAGATGTGTTACCTCCAACAATGACAGTCTTTCAGTGATGGGGGCTTATTTGGATGTGGAAGTAAATGCTTTCTCCCACTTCTTAGGCTCCAAATAAAACCACAATGATTGCAAACTGTTTTAAGACCCCAAATTCTACTTTTAAGGTATTCTCAACTGTACTGATGAAAGTGAAGATTAGTGCAGATAAGCCTTGAAATAATAATAAGAACTCGTCCTAATAATTATTATGAAGCAAGACTCCCTTGGAGATATTATTGCTTATATACCATGGACCTCAGTAGGATACTTGTAACACCCCCATCAGGGTTAGTTTTTTTTTTTGAAAGAAATATTAATTGTTTCATCAGAGAACACTGTACACTTCTCCTATTCTTTGACTGAGCTTTGGTTTGTATATGCTTGATGTACATGGCTGTACTCAGCTGATTAAGCTCAAAAACTGTGACACTATTTTGTTGTCTTTTATACATTGCAATTTAAAGTATACAGACAGTTTTAAAATAGTTAAACAATTTACAGATTTTCTCTATGCAACAGTTTCTGGTTTAATTGCGAGAGTTGTACAAATCATTTCACTGTTACATTTTCTTGTGAATCTTCAATGTGCCCCTTCCCATCCTTACTCGTTCTTATCAGACATTGCTATTAATGTATATAGAAGATGTTTTGTCTGGTACTTTTAACATGTGCTTCTTTGTTGACCTGTACTGCCTTCACATTCAGCATAAACTCTTCTGAATAATAGCTCTGTTATAGTGTTTTCTTTTATACTCATTTGATTATGGCATTATTCCTGTCTGTTAGTGCCAAGGTTATTAATTCTTTGGTTAAGAAACACTTGATCAACAAGTATATAAAACAGCTGAAATCAGAAATTATTTGATAAATTGGTCAGTGAGCTGGTCAGAGGACCCTTTTCAGCAATGGCCTGGGCTGATATGACAACAGTTGTAGAAACAAATTTGTAAAGACTTTATTTTGGACTGAATATTTTTCATTTATCAGCAACGTTTGATCTGGATGATACCAGATATTCCTTTTTGTGCTGATTTTCTTGTTTGGTTTCTTTGTCCAGTCCTGCATTCTCGCATTTTTGTTGAGATCTTGAGCAAAAAATACAAACATTTAAAAAACTTCAATGGCAACAATCGAGGATCTCCTAAAATATGGCAAGTGCATAACTTAAAATGTGGTTTGAACATGTGGTCATAATGAATGACTATTTTGTGGCTGTCAAGAATAATTTCTTATGCACAATAAATTATCTGTGTATGGAACTGGAGACATGGTTATCTGATTTACAGCTTAAGAAAGTATTTGATGAGACGACAGACTGGGTGAAAATATTTGAACAATGGTTCATAGTTACTAAAAAAAAGGAAACTACAACACGATAAGTGAGATTTTGCTTTGGGGAATGTTTTTACTTGGTCATTAAATTCACACTGTGTTTATCGAAAGCCAGGATTGAAACCAAAATTAAGATTAGTTGCTGAAACTTTAACATCACTCCAGCCTTCTCAGCCATTGGCATGACTTGATGAAGCTGATGTAATGGCACTTGACTGTGTGGTTGAAAGTTTTCCAATGCTTTCAACATCACCCCCTTTACTTATGCCACAATGGAACAAGGAAACTGTAAGAAGACAAGTAGGAAAAAGAAAGATAAAAGGAAGAACATATCAAGGGTCCAGAACTAGGATTAAATCTAAAACTTGAATAAGGTACCAACAAATAATACAGTTTGTAATATATCTTCATACTTATTAACTGGCACTGAACTTAAAAATGGCTTAACGTATACTCCTGCAGTGAATAGACATGTATCAAATTATTTTAAATATATGCGACTGTTTATTAGAAACATAAATCTTAAAACTTATTTTCTCCACAGAGGAATGAATTCAGTTAAAAACATATAAAAATAGTATATTCATAACCGTAAGTCATCCTGTAATAAATGTTTTTCAAAAAGCATGTGAAAAATACTTACATGAACTGTTTAAGTCTAGTAACCTAAACAGGTTTTAATAATTTGACTCAGACAGAGAAATTCACTTTGAAATCTCTGGAAAATAATGAGAAGATTATTATAAAATCGGCTGATAAGGATGTTGCTATAGTTGTGATTGATGGGGCGAAATATAAAAATACTATGCTGGAGCATTTGCAGAATTCAGATGTCTATAAATCTACCAGAAAGTTTAAAGTAGAAAAATCGATTTTTGAACATCATTCTCAGATTTATACTATGCATATGAATGGATCCTTAGAACTATTACTATTGCAGTTTTTAAATATAATTTATTCAGTAGTCCTGGCTATATATGAGCTACCAAAGATCCATAAGGATCTGCAACCCCCTCCCCTTCAGACCAATTGTTTCACTGTGAGGTTGGGTCACTGAACTTCTACCCTTATTTCAGGAAGATAAAAGAAAATCATTGTTAATTAAAGTAAAAGGCTTTGTTTGAGGATAGTGCTGACTTTTTTACATAAATTTGCTCTATGGAAAAAGGATAATAATAATATTGACACAACATATTTGTTATACTGGATGTTGATTCTCTGTTTGTAATGATTCCTAATAGCTACAGTGTTGAAGTCATTAGAGAATGGTTGCTATTAGTTACTGATTATACTAGTATTCAGATTCATACTATATGTGAATTATTGAAATTGGTGTTAGAAACTAATGCAGTAAAACTTCAAGATTTATTATTTCCTACAGAGGAAGGGTGCAGTAATGGGAATGCATGCAGCAAATACATATGATAATTTAGTATTATCAGTATGGGATCCTTTTTTCCAATGATATATTGCTCTAGAAATGCTTTATGGATGACATCTTTATTTTATGAAATAATTCAATAAAAACCCTGCTACAATTTAATAGCTATTTAATGTTGACAGCTGATTTTTTTGACATTTAAGAAACCTTATTCACTACACAGTAATTGTTTTCTTGATATAGAGGTACATAGAACTATAATGGGTAAATTGGATACTAAAATATATAAAAAAACACCTTTTATTTTTAAGAATACAGTGGAGGGGCAAATATATAAATGATCTAGATTAAATACTAATAATGGAGTTTTTGAAGAACAAATTAATGAATTAATTAATGACTTTATAAACAGGAGGTATGTTATGGATTATACAGATGTTATTAAAACAGATGTTGTGTAACAATGTAGAAACAAAGCAAAACCTTTCCTGCCAAATCAGCTTATATATTCTTGCAAGTTAAATGAGATTAATGTTGGTAAAACATTAAGACTTGCAGTTGCTTTTGACAAGCATACAAAAGCATTTTAGGATATAGTGAAGAAAAACTACTGGTATATATGGGTTGAAATAGATGTACTGAAGCCTTATTTATTGTTGGATCCAAAGTTTACTTTTAGAAAATGAAGGAATTTAAAGTCAAGATTGTGTTAAAGTGATATGGAAATAAGTGGAAAGTTGCTTTCAGAGAAAATAGGTACTCTTCCATGTTTTAATTCTACCTTTTGTACATATATATATATATATATATATATATATATATATATATATATATATATATCTATATATATATATATATATATATATATATATATATATATTTTAACTTAATAATATCGAAATACTGAAACCTTGAATTTCAGTATCTCGAGACCATGAAGCCGAAAATCCATAAACTCAAAACCCCAGAAGTTTAAAATTTAAAATTGCGACTTCTACACTAAACATACCGCAAACAGAAACACAAACATACACCTCCCTGCACATACACAAACACCTACCCTACATACAAGTAGGGGGGCAAACCCCCCACCTCCCCTACTTAAATATACTAACTCCGAGGTTGCACTACACAGACAAACACACAAAAACACCACCACACAAGCTACATTCCCCTCGCACACACACACATCACACTAACAAAACACATAGACACACTCTAAAGCCCATACCCAAAACCCATAAAACACAAACACTTACCTACATCTCCAACCACCCACTCACACACCGCAACACCAGATCCGCTAATTCTAAATTTCTGAACATCGGGATTTTGAATTTCGCACTTTTGGTGTTTCAGTATTCTGCACTTTCGTCCTTCTGGTCTCGGACTACTGAAATTCGGGATTTCAGTTGTTTGAGATTCTGAAGGGAACCCATATATATATATATATATATATATATATATATATATATATATATATATATATATATTATCTTTTGTTCATCCAGTGACAAAAGTTGAATATAAATTGTGATGTGTAACATCATTAATGTGGTTTATATTGCTGTTTGTATGGAATGCAAATTATGCTATATGAGAAAGACTAATAGAAAGGTAACAAAAAGTATCAGTGGACACTTATCTGATATAAAGACAATAGTGAAAACTAACTCATTAGGAAAACATATAATGGAGAATGGTGGGATGAAATACTTTAGATTTACATTGCCAATAGTAAGTGAATGTGATAGAGCTGGAGGTTTAAAAGGGAAAACAAAGGTTTATGAAGTTAAATGGAGTAATATATTTAGATCTTATCAAGTACCTAGACTTAATGAGAGAGTTATACAATTTTTAAGTAAGTGAAGAATTTATTTGCATAACTGCAGCCAGATCAACATTTTTTTGGGGGGAGGTACAGTTAGACTTTGATAAATTTACAGACTTCATCACAAAATTGTAGGAAGTTTATACATTTGACGTCTTTGAACATTGTGATGTTTGGATCTGCAGGTTTATGGATTTTGAAAGAAGGTTAGTAATTTGTGCTCAGGCATCACTAGGAAAGAATATACCAGTGGCATAGTGCATATACTTGCTACAGTTATAAGAATTTGTGTGCAATATTGCATTACATGCAAAACCTTGTATGTGTATATATGTATATGTATATAATGCAAGTATACCCTACTTGAGAATCTATTTCTTCTATGATATATTTTATTTTATACTTATTTTGAAATTTTTAACTGGGCTAGAGACTTGATCCCACTGGACTCATTACAGTTTCAGCCCAGGGAATACACAATAAATACATGACATTATACACAGAATGAATGACTGACAAAATGCGATATATATATATATATATATATATATATATATATATATATATACGTAGTTGGCTTTTGGGTATAAAGGAAATAGATAACATTATATGCAGACTGAAAAAACACAATATATACATGCATTATATATAGAGTGGCATCAGAGTTGGCATGCTGAAAGAATCACAATTAAAAACAGTCAGAGCATGATATGTAGACAGAAGAAGGTTTGAGAATGCAAGAGAGAAAGCTGTATTTATATCAGTGTAATAAATTTAAAAAATGTATCCACCAGGATAGGCCAAAAGTTACCCAATGAAGGATAGAAGTAATTATTAGAAAATGACTAGATAGATGAGTGGATGCACAGATGCATGGATGGTTGAATGGGTATTACAACAACAGAGTTATAATTCCTGACAACTACAGTCCTCAAACAATGTAGACTGTAATTAGTTAGTTATTCTACAGCTGCAAGCAGCATTCCCTTTAAGGCGGTTGTTTAACATAAATTTGAATATTTTTTAAGCAGAGAGATAACTGGTGTTCAGATCAACTGACCATATTGACTTTATTGAATATACCACCTTGATGTGACTGCTGCATATTTACAAGTCAAGAGCCACTCGAGTAACCCGCACACGTGGCCTCAACCTGGTCTGTGACATCAATAGGGCTTGTTGGCGGGACAGATTTGTGTCCCAGAGACTCCCCCATCTATGGAATGGACTCCCTCTCCACATCAAGCAGAGTACCACTTTACCCCTTTTTATATGCAACCTGAATAACTGGACAGGAAAAAGAAAATACATCCCTGGGATTTCACCCCTGTCCCTGCTGGACAGGGGCATCAGGTGCTGATTTGTCTATGCATGACCTAAACTCTTGGCTAGGCTTGTAAGGGCCTCAGGGCCAATAGCCCAGCAACTTCGTATGATCCTATGAGCCTACAATATCAGCATGCTCATACTACAACATACACCATCTACCACAAGGCAATAGTGAAACACTGAAAACAGGGACTGACATCAGCAAAAAGAGAGAGAGGTTTGTGACATGATACCTACTGATACATTTAAGAGTGAATTATAGGTATCCTTATACTGTGATATGTTAAAAGCACCTGGAATGTTCTCTGGGGTACTTGAATGCTAATCATCCGTAGTAGTTTCCAATCACTTTGATTACAACAGGTCCTAGTACTGATCAGTCATTATGAACTTATTCACCTCCTACTGTGCATGCAACCTTAATCGGTTGTATAGTCTGACTGTTTAACATGCTTCTGTGCTTAAATATACCACAGCAAAGTAAGATGGAGATTGTAACTGACTTACCAATTTGAAGACTGTCCATACTGGAGTCAAGAGCTGTTGACATGATGGAATGTTGTTATCTGCAAACAGATGACATAACATACCCATAATTAGAAGTGAAATAGTTTGCAGGACAAACCAAATAACATTCAGGAGAGCATTTTAAGAGTCTGAGACTGTCCAATATGCTTGTGATACAGACTGTTTACCCTGACATTTTTTTAATTTAGGAATGCAGTTTTAGCTATTATGATGATTTAGAAAATATTGCTGTTCTGTTCTACACCAGAGTATAGCTGATCATGTCAATCAGTGCAAATTTGCTGCACTTACTATGTCACATAGAAGGGAAATGTGTGTTTTAGTCACTTACAATATTTCAACAGCATGTGATATTTCATCCTCTCCTTTGGTTGTTTTCATATTCATTCTAAAATGTTATGTTGTTCTCAAGATTTAATCTGTTTAACAAGAGTAAAGTACAGCATATGATAAAATAATTCTGTGAACATTTAGTTTCATTGTAAATAATTGTATTTGCACTATTAGTATATATAACAGTTAGGACTACATTAAAACTTAAAACATCAAACTACTGGAAGCTTGAGACTATACTACAAAATGCAACTGTAAAAATGTAGGCCTGATTGAACTTCAAAACTTGTTGTAACACACTAAAATCATTCTTTTGCAGGACAAAGACAAGATTCCCCAGTACATGTGGGAGCTTGCACCCCTGCATGACTAGTAGACACACACAGACACACACACACGTGTACACATTTTTTTTTTCCTGAGAGACAGCAATTTTAGACATAGTGAATATTTCCCTTCAATGATACTTAGATTTTCGAAGTTTAGTGACTTATAGTGTAGAGTCTTAAACTTATAACAGGAACCTCAAATTAAAAGAGCAGTAATTAAAAAATGATTCAAAGCAATAGAGCTGCAAATTAAATAAATAACTAAATAAATTATTGCATACTGTAAATTATTGCATGCTGTTATTGTCTATTCATTCACACCTGCTTATTTACTAGATTTTAGCAAGACATTTACACATATCATTTTTAGCACATCATAATAAAGCATTGAGTTGCATTTTAAAATAATTTTGTATTCAGAGCAAAATGAAATGTTACATGTCAACTGTTCTGCGAATGGTTATAAACTTAATGCAGCATATTGTAGAGACTGTAGACTGTTTTGAAATCTGGGGCATTGTTTTTCAATTAGGAAACATGTCAAATAATCTTAAAACGTGTTATCTTGGTTAGTACGGCAACTTTATTTTTTGAAAAATTAAAAAAAAAATCTTGAGTAATATTTCACACTCATGATTCAATGTCATGGAAACATTGGTCAAATTAGTGTAGGCTTTGTACAAGGAAGCGATAACACAAAAAGGAATAGTGTTTGGGCTCACAGAAAAAACTCCCAATGTGAATGGGTGTGCATCAGGGCTCAGCTCTGAGCCCACTGCTGTTTATACTGGTGATGGACTACATTTGCAAATAGGTCTGGGGGGATAAATCGATCAAAACATCTGTATGCAGACAATGTGGCATTACAAGTAGACTCTGAAAAGGAACATCAGCAAATGATAGAGAAATTTAATGTAAAACTAAAGATATATGGGATGAAACGGAGTACAGACAAGACAATTTTTCATGGCAGCAAATGTGAGAACTCAGAAAACTGAGACAAAAAGGAAAATAATAAAACAGGTTAACAGTCTCAGGTATCTGGGAGGGGTGTGAATGAGAAGGTCAAGGCTGGAATCGGGGGTAGTTTGGCCAACTGGCAGGTAGTGTGCAATAGAAGAATGCCAAAGAAGCAGGAAAAATAAGGTCTAAAAAACAGTGGTGTAACCAGAACATCTGCATCATCTAGACAGCTGTGCAGTGAAAGCAGATCAAGTGATGAAGTCTGGGATGATGGAGATGAAATGTTTGAGATGGGTGGTAGGCTGCACACTGGGGGATAGAAAAACAAATTACTATATCAGAGCAGAAGCCAAGATAGCTCCAGTTGCTGAGAAAGTTGAAGAGAATAGATTACAAAGGTTTGGGTACATATGCAGGAAAGCAGAAGATGATATGGGGAAGAAGATTTAGGAAAAGAAGAAAAGAGGACATCCAGTCAAGAAATGGATGGATTGTTTGAAGGATGACCTGCAACAATCAGGCAAGTGTCAAAGAAGGTACGGGTGGGGCACTGAATTGAGAAAGAGGTGGTGACAGTGGGCAAGACACCCCAATCCTTTGTAGAAAAAAATGGGAAGAGGGGTTTGAAGATGATGATTATTCTAAAATAATAAAGTAATGCAGAAAATGCTCAGTATTTTAAGTTGTTCCTATAACTATATGATGCAGGTCTTAGGCACAAATTTTTGTCTTAACACAGAATGAAAACATATAAGCAGGTGTAAAAATATCATTAATGTATTAAGGTGGAATGCATTATTGATCCTCTAGCAGTATGTAAATTATGGACAGCCATTTTTCACAAATATGCCAATGTGTGGCTTCCTTGGCTAGCAAGCTAATGTCCCTGGGATGCAGAAAAGATCATCTTGAGTGGGAAGTCTTGGTATGAGGGGCTTCTCCCTCGTAGTAACCCTTTCTGATTCATAAACTGCCATGCCACTGCTAATCAGAGCATCAGTAAGAAGGGCTTTCCCACTGGCCAAGCCACATGATAATAAAGCAGTCCAGGAGAGTATGGTAAGGACTATGGCTCCCAACTTATGGCATCAGTCCAGGACAGTGGCTAATGCTAAGGCCTGTGGGTCCTAACTTATGGCACAAGTCCAGGAGTGTGACGAATGCTAATGCCTATGGCTCATAAAGTTTGGCACCAGTCCAGGATAGTGGCTACTGCTAAGGCCTATGGCTCCAAACTAACGGTACCGGGAGATCCAGAGAATAACTCAAATACGTAAATTTCCATGAGTGAAGGAAAAATATAACATTATCAAAAGATGTCAGTCACCAATTGATTCCAGTGGAAGTGATTGCACTGCAGGAATGTTCAGGAAAGATATGTGGATAGAGTGTGTGTTAAAATATGTGAGTGTATATGTGTGCAAAAGTATGTATGTCTGTATGTTTGTATGTGTGTGCACGTGTGTGTGTGTGTGTGTGTGTGTGTGTGTGTATGTGTGTGTGTGTGTGTGTCAGAGCATGCATGTGGATGAATGTGTGAGCATACCCAGAATTATGACCAACTGTGGATAGGCTAGCATGATGTTGAGGATAGATGTATGTGTGTATGGGGGGAGACCGGGAGTCTGTCTGCATTTGTGTGTATATGTGTGTTTGTGCATGGGTGTCTGAGTATATGAATATGCGTGTACACAATACTACAGTCACAGATTTGACGACACGAACAGTGAAAAGTTATGATCCAGAGATATGCTAAGAAACCGATAATGAGATATTTTAAATCGCAATCATAATGTTTTCTAAATCTCATTTCCCTGATCACACAAACTGACCTGTCCTAGGAAACATCTCTGGCTTTGAATGGAACTTTAAAATTAGAGCTTTGAACTAAAATGCATTCTCTGTTTTCAATGTTGCAGAATGGTATTATGTGACTAGCTAATATGTTATGAAATATATTTGTAGTATTTATAGCGCAACAATGTAATTCTCAGCAGTGAGTTTCTTAAAAGTACAGATCCCTAAACAAGGCGTACAAAAAGTTATTTTCAGAACCCTTTCTTTATTTAATCATCTCTAAGCCAGTAGTGTCTTGGAGGGAAGAATCTCAGAACGAGGGACTCTTTCAACATAAGACAGCCTTTTTATGTTGGTCTGTGTATATAGTACATTAAGAAATGCACACACACCTACACACAAATACACACACATATTTTATATATATATATATATATATATATATATATATATATATATATATATATATATATATTGGTCTACTTCACTTGGCCTAAAACTAATTTAACCGACACCCATTTGACCAACACCCAATTGATCTAAATTTCACTTGACTGACAATTCATTTGACTGACTCCCATTTCACCGACAGCTTACAATGCTGAATTTCAACATACTAAATCTTAAACCATAGACAAGCACACTTAGAACACCAATAACTAACCCTTTCCAGAACTTAAAAACTACTTACTTAACCTCTTAACAGAAACGGGACAATGTATAACAAAACTAGGTGGGAGGCTACACCCCCCCCCAATCCCTCTAATTATATATACTAACTCCAGGATCGCACAACAGTGGGGAAAAGGGCATATAACTTTAACTTGCCTTACAGTACTCTACACGCTTCCATTACTCCTGGGAATGCACAAAACATTCGCTAAATTACTTTAGATATTGCCCTTAAAAATGTAAAGAGACAAACCCACATTTAGAAACACTACAACACGACTTTCTACATGACTATCAGAATTCTAACAGTAAGCACTGTAAGTTACAGTAATTCTTTTTATCACAAGCAAGTCACAAGTGAAGGAAAACCCACAACAAGTTTATGTCTTAAATGTCAGTGAAATGGGAGTCAGTCAAATGAGTTTTAGGTCAAGTGAAGTAGACCCATATATATATATATATATATATATATATATATATATATATATATATAGATCGATATATATAGATATATACATTGGATTCCCTCTTATCTGGTCTCACTGGGACCAGACTTTAGGCTGGATAAATGAATGCCTGGTTAATCACAAAAAGCATACAAAATAATATTTATAGGTTATAAATCAGCTAGAATAACAGGATTTGCATTCATGTGCATTTTTCTAATGAATATAAAATCTAAAACTCAAATGTCTGTCATTATTTAGCCCAGAGGAGGTGGAAGTGTTGTTCTTCTCTGATGTCTTTTGCTAGGACTACAGCAGAAATTTGATGGCCGTTTAAAGAGAGGCCAGCTAAGATGGAGTCTACTGTATATACACACACACACACACACATATATATATATGGGCTTTGATTGTTTGGTCACTAATTGCTTTGGTCCACAGACAGAAGTGATGCACAGTGTTTTTTGGTCGAATATCTGGGTTATCAAATGGATGTTTTCTTGGGGGCATTGAAACAGTTAAGTGGGATGTGCAATAGGTATGTGTTTGTGTTTGTGTTTTGAGATTGTGTGAGGCTCAAATATTCTTGACCTGGTCCTAACCAACACGGTTGCCCTTTACACCACCACAAGTATAGGACCCTCACTGGTTAAATCATAGGATCATAGGAACTTACTAGGCTACTGGCCCTGAGGCCTTACAAGCCTAGCCAAGAATTTAGCCCATGTTCTGACAAGTCAGCACCTGATGCCCCTCCTGTCCAGCAGGGACACAGGTGGAATCCCAGGGGTGTATTTTCTGTTCCCCATCCAGTCATCCAGGTTGCACTTAAAAAGGGTTAATGAGGTACTCTCCTTGATGTATTATACCCTCCAAAGGGATGGCATAAGTAATTTCCCAGCTCCTGTTCCCACAGATGGCATTGACAACTATACTAAGGTATACACAAATGCCCTGTATAAAGACATACAAATGTATTGACATAGCTGTACCTAACAGGATTGAAACAAGATTCTCAAGAAAAAAACAAGCCTTCCTGGTTGGATATCCACCATTGATAAGTTATACAACAAGAATAAGAAGTTGTTGTCTAAGAATAAAAAAGAGAGGTCCCAGCAATGGAAGAACACCCTCCTCTGCTAGAATAAATAAATAAAACAACTTGTAAAATCCTCTAAGGGCAACTTCAGAAAAAATTTGGCAACCACAGCTAAGGATAACCATAAGGTATTCTTCAGCTGTAGCCATAACCTAAAAGGTAGGACCGAGATGTGTGCTAAACTAGCTGTGGATGGCATCACAAACACTGATCCTGTGAAAATTACTAACCCATTAGCTAACAAGTTTCATAAAAATTTCACTCCCCTGTTACCTCCAAACATTCCACAAAGCATTCCCTATACATCTCCCCCCATCTTGCATCTCCAAAGAGCAAGTCATTAATGCTCTCTCCAAGGTGAAAAAAACAACCTCTCTGGCATCGGATGGCATCCCAGGTTGCATTTTAAATGGTCTAAAACATAAGTTAGCAACTACTTTAGGTGCTCTCTTCAACCACAGCTCGAGTACTGGTTTTGTTCCTGCTGAATGGAAAACAGCAACCATTACTCCCCTTTATAAAGTGGGTACAGCAACAGACCCTGGGAACTACAGACTCATGAGCTTAACCAGCCTTATCTGTAAGGTCATGGAGCAAATCATCATGAACTTTATAAATAAGGATATAGGTGATCTCCAAACACTTGATCTGACACAGTTTGGTTTTGTCAAAGGCAGGTCATGCCTTCTTTGAAAATATACCCAGAGCCATAGATGAAGGTAAATCTGTGCATGCAGCTTACCTTGACTTAGCCAAAGTCTTCAACACAATCCCACATTTGTGCATCATTGATAAACTCTCCCAGTTGAATATCAACCCTTATGTCGTCAGGTGGGTTGCTAAGTGGCTCACCGACAGATCACACCCAACTTTAAGTTCAGGCCAAAACAGACTGGCTGTGGCTGACTAAGTTTTCTGATGACTGCAAATTAGGTGCAATCACTGAATCCCCAAACAATGTCAATATACTTCAGGAGGGACTTACACAAACCAGTGATTGGTGCCTAAGCCATGGACTCAAACTCAATGCAAAAAATGCATTATCATCCCCTTCAGTAAAAGCAATATCCCTGCAGACTGTCATATAAATAATAATACCCTAAGTAACAACTCAGTAGTGACAAACTTGGAAATGCAAGTTGACTGTAGCCCAAACTTTTACCACCATGTGTCTACCGTGGTAAGGAAGACATTCTACATTGCACACCTCATTAGCAAAGGCATTGCTTCAAGTTCAAAAGAGGTCATAACACCCCTATACCCGACCATCATCAGGCTAGTAATTGAGTACAATGCTCCCTTTAGTATGTACCTTACCAGGCACCTGGTTTCCTGCACATGGCATACATCGACAGACTGAAATCACTGTCACTGTACTCAGTAGCATACAGGCTACTTAGAGGAGACTTGTGCCTGGCCTACAGAGCAATCTTGGATGCAAACCTAATGGAAATGCTGCACATCTACAAGTCAAATGGGACAAGGGTCACCTGCTCCAGAGATCTTAACCTGGCCTGTGACATAAATAGGACCTGCTGGTGAGACAGATATGTCTCTCAGAGGTTGCCACTCCTCTGGAATTGGCTACCAGTTCACATCAAACAAAGCCCCTGTATGACCCTGTTTAAGCATAGCCTGGATGACTGGATGTGATACCGTAAAATCCTGCTGGGGATTTCACCTATGATCTTCCTAGATATGGGCAGTCATTGCTAACTAACATATTTTAAAACTATTGATTAAATGTGTAGAATGAGATGTCTCATAGTTTAGACTAAAAGCCACTTACATATATACTAGGATTTAATTTTAATGTCAGAAATTTTGCTAAATTTGTTAATAACATTTTTTAAGAATGCCTGCTTAGCTAAAGGGCTTTTTGACTAAGCCTGTTATTTCATTTTTCCCCTCTGGAAAAAAAAAATCTCATGCTGACCAAAGACATGCAGATGAACGATTTTAAAACTTGTGGTTATACCCAGGTTAGCACATATGGAATGTGCTACCCTCTCTTCTACCCCTTGAAATAGAAGGTGAATGACTGCCAACTGCTTTCCACCTCACTGGAATGAGTCAAGAAGTCAACCTCATGTATTATTTCTGAAATTATTAGACTGCAAGTGAATAACTATCTGTTTCATATTACTTTGCAAACTTGCACTTGGCTGGTCTTATGAGTAATTATAGGGTAAACAATTGCCTCACTCTGGATTCCTCAGAGACCCTTGGCTGTTTGGTCTCTTTCTTCTAGGCTGTTCTTTGGCTGGGCTAATATTTTGTCATGGGTTATAGTACAGTCAGTTGTAGAGACTCTGTGCCAGAAGACTTGATACTAAGGGACACCGCGATCATTTATTCAGCTTAACTGCTGTGGAAGACTTAGATGTTTACATAGATTTCCTTATTTACTGTTAGAAGGATAACTACCACCAAAGATGTTTGAAGGCCTTTTTTGGCAGGCTTACTAGCATGATATAGTTCTCTCATCTGTACTCATTATTCATTATTACTCATTTTTGATTAAACAGTTCTAAACTAATTCATATTATCATAATTCAACTAACTTTGCAGCTCTTTTCTCCTTTTAAACTATCCTTATTAACTATAGCTCAACACTGACACCAAGTTGAAAGGAAGTACCTCATATGTACTATTGTGTATTTGCACAGCTATTTACTTGTACTGGAGAAATCGATTGGCATAATGGTTAAGGTTTTTCACCTTCCCTGCACAATGTACAAGGTTCAATCCTAACCTCTGACTAGTGCCTGTTTGGAGTTTGCATGTTCTGTCTATGTCTGTGTGGCGTTTTTCCCACCTGTAAAAACATCTTAACTTTTTAGATCTCAGACACATCAATGAATGGATCTGTGACAGCAACACAGACTCTACATGGTGCCTTATGGGGCAAGACTTGTATAAACCAACCTCTTTGAGCATTTACTGTACTGTGCAGTATTGTTATGATAAAAGAACACAGATCATAGACTGTATGCCATGGCAGAACTAGCCATTTGATGGTGTAAAATATGTCTCTAGGTGATTCAGTTGTGTTAACTACCTGTATTATCCTATTCATATGATGTCCTTACATTCACTGCTGCAGTATTCTTAATGATATGGGTTTCCCTGCTGTGGGAGCCTGATGTTCAGCCAGTCTTCCAAAGACTTCTGAATTTAAAAGGTATGCCATAGGTTATCACATGCTCCCTGTGTAATGTAGGGCATAAAGTTGATGTTCAGACTTACCAAAAACAGAACTTTTTTGCTGCCAGTCTGAACATATCTTTTACACTGTTGGTCTCTTTACCTACATCCATCTTCTGCCAGTTAAAAACATTTTTGTTCTCCAATGACTTTCTATGCCTGTTTATTGTTTTTGCAGGACAAGTGCCCCACTGGGGATTTTGTTTTTTCTCATTTTTTTAATGTTCCTAGAGGTTAATGTCATCCAGGAAGGGTAAATGCCAGTGGAGACAGATTCCCCATAGAGACCGCTACTATAAGTATCTTTTTTGCTTAGGTGCATTTCATGACCATATGTCTTGTTTTATTTGTCAGGTGTTTGTTCCAAAAACCCCTCACAGTAGACTTTCTTCCCTTTCCTTGTATCTTAAGAACCAGTGTCTTAAGCTACTTGTTAAAGACAATATGAAAGGAATCTCCCACCCGGTGGGTCAGCCATTAGGGAAGAAGAAGGTGAAAAAGGTACGACTGGAATCTTCTGCTGTCCAGCCTCTGCCAGGTGTTTCTCCTGAGATCATTACAAACCCAGAGGCTTCTCTGCTGTGACCGTGTTGGAAGCCAGTGAGGATCTGGCTGGCAACACATCCAAAAAGGTTTTGTAGGCATCCATCTCAGACATTCAGAGGGAACCATTGTTGATTTCTTCTGAGGGGCCTAATGGAGTTCCTCAGTTTTTAGCTGGTGAAGAAGTTCCTGCTATGGTTCTCGACTGTCATCCTGAATCAGAGCCTTTTCAGGACGTTCCCTTAAAAATGAAACAAAAAACTAAACCTGTTTTTTCTGCATCTAGGGATCCACAAAGTGAATGGCAGGCTTTTACTCAGGGGTTATTTTCTGCCTTAATATCCCTTAAAGCCTTCTTATGGGGTTTCAGCTCTTGGTCCTGCTTGGTCCTCCACTCCTCTTAAAAAGAGTAGAGACCAGGATTCTTCTGAGTATGAGATGGGTTCTGCTGATGAATTCCTAATTTATTCTACTCACATTCCTTCTCCTTTGGACTATGGGTCAGAGGAGGAATCTATTAGTCCTGATGTTCCTTTGGAAGAAATTTCCTTTGGAGACACACTTTCTAGGAAGATGGATTTTTTTAAGTGGGTTTGTACTCAGGTCTCTGATATCCGTAAGTGGTACTATGAGTTGTTGCAGTTGGACTGTACTTAACCTGTGGATATTACTCCTGTCTTGGCTGCTTTACTGGATGCTTTCTCCAATGCCTCTCAGGTGCCTGATTCTCTTCCTCCTGCTCCCAAGAAGCTGGATATGTTTTATAGGGTTCCTGAGGACTGAACTTTTTTATATAAATGTCCTGCTGCTGACCTTTCGGTAGAGTCTGAAGCCTGTGATAAGTTGTCTCAGTTGCTTCCTTCACCCAAGCTATTGCTTTCCAACAAGGACAGCAGAACTGCAGACAGGCTGGGCAAAAAGGCTTACACTTCTGCTACCCTAGCTTTTAGGACTGCTAATTATCAGACCCATATGTCTAGGTATGTGTTGGCTCTTCTTTTTCAGGCCTGTCAAATGTTTAGGTTTTCCAGACTCTGAGGGTAAAACTTCTATTCTTCCCTTGCTAGGGTCCTCCTCTCAAGTTGTTTGTCATTCTATTAAATGTAGTTATGATGCAGCGGTTGCCTCTTCTAGGGCTGTTGTTTTTGGTTCAGTTATGAAGAGGTACTCTCAGCTTTGGCTTCAGCCTCTACCTGATGATGATGAAGCTAAGTTGATGGATGTTCTTCTGGATTCTAAACTTTTGTTTGGGGAAGCTGCTGCCAGTTTGTTTAAGTCCCCTTCAGGATATGGGTAAGTCCTTATGGGAACTTAAACATGTATTTGTTTCTCCTGTGCATAAATTTCAGAGAAACAACCCCACTAAGCCTGCCTTTGTTCGTAGGCAGTCCCATCCTTCTACTAAAGATAAGAATAGTGGCAAACAGACTTCTCCTGCTAAGGCCACTCAGTTTTGGGGATTCTGAATCCTTCCTTTCTGGACAAACCAGGGGATGTGTGACTATACATCCCATCCCAGCCACATTCCTCTTCCTCTTCACCCTTCTCTTTCTTTTCTGGTTTGGCTTTAGATCGCTTAGGATTCTTGGGTTCTGTCAATTATTCATTAAGGTTATGTCATGGTGTTTAAATCCCATCCTCCTTTTATGGGCATTCCTCAGCCTTCTCAGGAACATACCTTTTCACCAGTGGTTCTTCAAGACTTCTTGTCTCAGGAGTTTACTAAGGTACTATTCAAGAGGTGCATGTGTCCTAAAGGGGACTCCTGACTGTTTCTAGTGCCCAGAAGACAGGGCACTTGGAGACCTATTCTAGACCTCTCTCATCTAAACACTTTTCTAAAAGTGCCTTCCTTTTGGATGTTGCCCCTTCAGATTTTGTTTCCTCTCTTGCTCCCTCAGGCATATATGGTGTCTCTGGATCTCAAGGATGCTTATCTCCATATTCCGATCCATCCTTTTTCAGGAAGTTTTTGCATTTCTCTGTTGCTTCTTGGCATTTTCATTTCTTTGCTTTTCCCTTTGGAATTTCTTCTGCCCCAAGAATGTTCACCAAATGCCTTGCTCCTGTGGCTGCCTTCTGCAGACTTCAAGGGATCCAAATATTTCCTTACTTGGATGACCTGTTGATCCAGGTGTCTTCTCCAGAGACCCTTTTGCAAAATCTTCATTTTGCCATATCTCTTTTTCAGAGCTTGAGGTTCACTGTAAATTTCAAATAGTCTTCTCTGACTCCTTCTCAGGATCATGTTTTTCTATGTTGCAGTATTCAGATGGTGCCAGTGCTTGCATCCCTACCCTCTCCAAAGGCCTTAACTCTCATTTCTTTCTCTCATATTCTTCTTTCTCTGGCTTCCATTACTGCAAGAGAGTTTCTGAGAATTCTGGGTTTTATGGCATCCAGCCTTCCAATGCTCCCTCTGGCCAAACTTCATGTGAGAACATTTCAGTGGTTTCTGAAGTCAGTGTAGCTTCAACATGCTCATCCTCTAGAATTTGTAGCTTATCTTCTTCCTTGTCTCAGACATAAACTTCTTTGGTGGATTCAGCAATTGACTTTGAATCCAGGGATCCCTTTACATCCCCCTCTTCCTTCTCAGGAATTGTTTGGGGGCACCTCAGACATGCAATGGGATGACTTTTGGATCCCTAAAGGTACAGGGGGTGTACTCACCTCATCAGCAGAAGAAGTACATCAATGTCAAACAGACTTGTGCCCTTCTGCTGGCTCTTCAGGCCTTTCAGTCTCTCTTTTCTCCAGGGCCTCTCAATGTATTTACAGAGAATACCAGAGTGATATGGTATATCAACAAGCAGAATGGAACAAGATCTTATCTTCTTTGCCATTTGGGACATCTGGTATGGGATTTTGCTGTCAAGTGACTCTTCAGGCACTTTATATCCATTCCAGTCAGAACTTAGTGGCAGGTTCTTAACTCAGTCCCAAGAATGATGCTTCACAGGGATGTTTCTGGACATTATCCACAAGTGGGGTACTCCTCAAGTGGATCTTTTTGCCTCCCCTCTGAGCAGACAACTTCCTCTGTTTTGTGCCAGAGTCCCAGGTCCTCTGATATGGAAGGTGAACACCCTCTCATTCTCTTGGAAGGGGTTGTTTCTTTATGTATTCCCTCCCCTTCCTCTCATTCTGAAAGTCATATTCAAAATTCAACAGGATGCACCCAACATCTTGGTGGTGGTTCCCTTTTGGCCACAACAGTGCTGGTTCCCTCTTCTTTTGCATCTAGTCAAGCTCTATCATCATAAGTTGTCTCACAGGGTGGATCTAATCACAGAAGACAAGGGATTGCTTAACTATCCCCACCTGTCCATGCTTCAACTGACACTGTGTGTAATGGGATTTTGATTCCTCACTGACACCTTTTTTCTGAGGATGTACTGCAATTCTTTCAGAAGACAGGAAACCTAGAGCTAGGAAATTCTACTTATCCAAATATGTTCATAGGTTCACAGTTTAGTACCAAGCTAACTGCCCTTGCGAGCCATTTTAAGCCTAGCCAATTATCCCTTGTGTGACTCAAACCCCGCACCTTGTGTTTGTAAGGCAAACACCTTAGCCATTAAGTCATCCTCCCAACCCCAATGGAGGAGGTTTTTCTTTTTGGTGTCTCTCTCATAACCTGGACCCACTTATTGTGGATGCACCTTTGGTACTCTCTTATTTGTGTGAGTTGCTCAATGCTGGTTTGACCTATTCTTCTATTCAGGCCTACCTGTCCGCTATCTCTGCTTGTCTGCCTTTTTCTCCTCCTTTAGCTGCTAGATTTGAGGTAAGACAATTTCTTAAAGGTGTCCTTAATATTACACCTCCCAGGAAGCCTGTCCCTCCTCCCTGGGATCTTAATTTTGCTTTGGAGAAGTTGACTCAGGCTCCTTTTGAGCCTGCTGCTTCAGCTTCCTTACAACATTGTTCTTGGAAGACTGTTCTTTTGTTAGTGCTTACTTCTGCCAGATGGGTGTCTGAGTTACAGGCCCTTATGGCTTGTCCTCCTTTTTTGATTTTTCATAAGAATGGAGTGTCCTTGCACCATAACCATTATTTTATGCTGAAGATGGTTAATGAGCTATCAATTAATCAGTCAGTTAAACTGCCTACTTTTTCCCCTCTCCCCAAACTGACAGTGAGAGGGTGCTGCATACTTTGGACATGCATAAGCGACTTAGAATTTATTTAGATATGACTAAGGCTATCAAAAAATATGATTAGCTATTTGTTTCTTTTCATCCCAGATCTTCGGGGCTTGCTGTATCCAAGCAAACTATTTCTTTTTGGATTTCTAAGGCTATTTCCTTTTGTTACACTTTTCATGATAAGAGCCTTCCTTCTTCTGTAAAGGCTTATTCTACTAGAGCCATAGCTTTTTCTGGTGCTTTTTTTCAAAGGCTTAAATACTAATTCTATTCTTGAAACAGCTATGTGGACTTCTGTGCATATCTTTACCAAGCACTACAAGTTGGATGATATCTCTAGAGCTAGGGATAATTTTGCTAGTTCAGTTCTTCATGCTTTTTTAGGAGACTCTTCTGCCCTTTCCTCCTCCCAGGTTTCATCTTGCACTTTGGCACTCTCCCATATCATTAAGAATACTATAGCAGTGAATGTAAGGACATAGTACAGTTGTGCAAAATCTTACCATAATGGTAGATGTCCTTGCTTTCACTGCTGCAGTATTTGCTCCTCCCTCCATCCCCCTTGTTCTTTACCTTCCTGGATGTACATTACCTCTTGGGTTCCTTAGACTGGTATTCTTCCTGGGGCAATCAGTTCTGTTTTTGGTAAGCCTCAACATTACCTTTATGCCCTATATCATGCAGAGAGCCTATGGTGATGTTTGGCATACTTTTAAATTCAGAATTCTTTGGAAGAATGGCCAGACATCAGGCTTCATACTTTTAAATTCAGAATTCTTTGGAAGAATGGCCAGACATCAGGCTTCTGTGGCAGGGAATCCCATATCATTAAGAATACTGTAGCAGTGAAGGCAGAGGCATCTATCACCATGGTAAGATTTTACACAACTGTGCTTTCTAACCCAGCCCTATCATTACTCCTGCTCCTAACCCCCATGCCAACACTACATACTTTCCCTAACAGTACCAGTAAACAAGACAGCCAAATGCATACACACAGTTTCAACTTATTTGTCTCCTTCCCTAGCATTTACTTTAACCCTAACTCACAAATACTTGCGTGCACACACACACACACACACACACACACACACACACACACACACACACACAGAGGCATTCCCAGTGCCAAAACATTTGTTGCAAATGGAAATTACATATATATATATATATATATATATATATGTGTGTGTGTGTGTGTGTGTGTGTGTGTGTGTGTGTGTGTGTGTGTAGTGAAATATAAAAGTAGCTAAGACCATCAAGTTTACAAAACATGCAGTTTATTTAAGAAAAAAATAAATTAAATGTTCATCCAAAAAAAAGGTATTGTAGTTTAACGAGAAACACAGCGAGTACTGTTAACTCAGCCTTATACTCCGTGTTATACTGCAGGGAAATGATCTCTGTTAGCTGGTCTCTCAGGTGTACTCACCCAGGAACTTTTCAATCTCTCCTTCTAGGTCATCCTTCACTGTGGTTGCTTTTCTTTCCCAGAAATGCTGCTCTGGACACTAAGCCCCCTTTCAACAAGTGCAAACTTTCTTTCTTTCTGGCTGGTTTTTTACAGACGTCTTTTTATATTACATTCACTAGTTTATTAAACAAACCTAATTTCACTCTTACAGCCTGGTATCATCTATTCTTAAAGAACCTTAACAGTATCACGGCCTGTTTACTTGATCACACCACTAGCTGTCCTGAGAGCAATCTAATGCTTTCCTCACTTTGCAGTGTGTTTCCCAATATGACAGGTAAGCTTCTTTCCTATTTTTAACAATATTATGTTTTGGGAAGAGTACAGTAGTTTGCCATGTTTCACTCCTTTACCCATTTTCCAGCTGTATTTCAACCAAATATCATCAGAAGTACTGTCCATCAAATTCATACCTACATTGATTTGCTTTGTTTCCCACTAAGAATTCCTTGATATTTTTTCTCTCTTTTCCATTTGAAGATTGCAACCAGTTTTTGGCTTGCCACACATGTTCATAAAATGTTCTAAATACACAACATGATTTGTAGATTTTTTACAATCACCCTGTCAGAAAGGTTTACCAGTCTTATTTTTACAATCACTCTTGCCAAATCAGCCGATGATCTGTAAGCATCATCTTAATTAAGTGCGTCATAGTATTAATGTTGTGACTTTATAGTGAACTATAACTTCGTTTTTATTACTTTGGCTACTGCAGATTCTTCTGCAAACCTTAAAATTGGTAACAATTTTAAATGGCAGGACCTGCTAGAATGAGTCCTGAAACGTGCAGACTGAATGGCCGAAAGATCAGACTTATATATACTAAGTCCGAGATGCCATTTTGCAGAATATTCCCTTTTCTCTGAGGTATGGAGATATCAGCATTGGTATATATATATATATATATATATATATATATATATATATATATATATATATATGTATGTATATATATATATATATATATATATATATATATATATATATATATATATATATATATATATATATATATATATATATATATATATATATATATATATATATATATATATATATATATATATATATATATATATATATATATATATATATATATATATATGTATATATATATATATATATATATATATATATATATATATAAATTTGGGGTTGTGAAGAGTGTGCAGGTCTTGCTCCCTGCAAAAAGAAGTTTTAAGGACAAGAACAATTTTCAAGATTCACTCCACTGGATTTTAAGTCTTTTTATTCAGCTTTTCAGCAGTCGGCATTTCGAGTGCCAACATTTCAATAAAAGCATTTTTAATTCATCACTCACGCCTGTAGCACCTTTTGTATACTTTCATTTAACACCCATCCTTATGGCATCTTGGCTTACACAGGAAGGGCAAGTTGTAGGTAATAACACTAAGTTTCTTAATCTGGAATAGCCTGTAGTGGAGATATGACTCTTTGTTTGTCAGTTGTTATTCCAACTCTCATAATTTCATTCACTTTCATAATTGAGAAAGCTGCCTGTTATTGAGGAGGATGGTATGAAATGCTTTTGTGGGAGAAAGAAATATATTACTGTCCACGTATAATAAATAAATATAGTGTACTGGATATATTGCTAATTCTTTTTTTTCATATGTACATTAATATTTCCAAGACCAGACTCTTATACAACATGTGAAACCTTTGATGACGTTGAAGAAAATTGTTATAGATATTTGTACCAGAAGTTGTACATCTTGAGTTATATTCAGTATAATTTGTACTTTTAGTTATAGAAAAAGAATAGTGTTCATTCCGCTATAAACAACTGCATAAAAAGACTCAGAAATCGATTTTGTAGTCACATGAGAGCTCAAGTCTGACTGAACAAAATTGCTTTGACAGCATATGTCTAGGATGTAGCATTTCCAAGATATGGATATTGTTTGCGAAAGGTTTAGGTAAAATATGTTTGAGTTTATGTCATTTCTAATATATTACAGTATTGCTGTAAAGTCTGATATTGCATTATTATAGTTATACAGAACATTGTTCAGTAATAACATTGCTGTTTACTTCTTTTTAATATAATTTTATTTTTTACAAGATTTTTACATTTGTTTGTATGTTTGACTTTTGCTTTTCAACTTAATACTTCAGAAATGCACTGGAATGTAAGGACATACTTAGACTGCTACAGGTGTGACATTTCATAGCTCAGACATGTTAATAAGTTAAACTAAACTACAATAACATTGATTAAATATGCTTTACTCCCTGTATGAATCTAAAACAGAACTGTTTTATCTGCCAAGCCATTTACATCCAATTGTATTTCCTTTAGTTGGGTATCGACTGACGTGAACTGGTTTGGGTTACCCATAATTACAGGTGCAATTGATGTACACATCATAACTTGCAATATGAAATAAGGAAGTTGTTTAAGTTATTGGCTATCCTTAGTGTACAAATGCACAGGAAAATTAAAATAATTCTTCCATAATGGTTTTACATAAATGAAAAAGTATCTTGCTATTGAAATGGATGAAATGCAGTGGCATGAGAATTTTGCAAGATTAAATATTCATCACATTTAACAGCATAATAAGTTGATCCAGGACAATATTTTATGGGGAATGGATATTTCATCAATACAATTACACATTGGCATTGCAGGGATCAAACAACATGTTTAGCAAATTTTTGGAGGCTTTGTCAACAGATTCACAGTAGGAAGTTTAAAAATATTTCACTGGTTAAAATATACAAAGCTGTACTTAACTGTGGAAGGTATGCTAAGGCAGATATATTGCTATTCAATAATGTCCAGAATGTTTTAAGAATAGATAGATCAAAGATTATACTTTGTGCTTGAAGTTATTAAATGGTGTTTATTATTAAACTGGAAATCATGTGTTTGATTTTCCCACTTATGAGTGGAATAAAACTTATTTCATAGATTCATAGTTATTCCAAGACCACTGAGTCTCATGACCATACTCACCTTGCCAGTACCCTCACTCAGGTAGGATCATCATTCTCTAGGAGAGCCATACTGGTCAGTACTGGAATAAATTTGTGGATATCCATCCAGTAAACTAGTTTATATGTAAATGAATATAGTGAGCTTCATTCCTTAACATGCTGGGGAGGTTTACGCCATTAATTTGGGAGGGGCTGAGTTAAAAACCTATCCCTCCCAACATCATGTTTTATTTATCTGTTGGTAAAGATTTAGGTCACAGGTTCTAGTAAAAGACTTGTGGTGAAATAAGTCCAGGACAAATGGGTTTCTAATGGCATGGAAAGCAAGACAGAGGTATCCACTCAAAGGTCTATAAGAACATGAAGACATTTGGCGCTCAGGAACTTTAGGCCTGTGATAATTTTGGATAGAAATCTTTAGAGTCTTTCTAATTGTTTAATATGTTTTGTGAGCTGCATCCCAAAGGGGGCATTCTACTTGATAAGTGGGCTGATCAATGCTGAATATAAGGAAGTGATTACCTCTAAACCTTGATGGTAGTCCTTTTGGAATTAGCTGGGCTAAATAAAAAAGATTTCCTGACACCCATTGTTGCATGATGGTTAAAAGAGAGGAAGCTATCAGTCCAAGTATCTAGGCCCCTAACTGAATTTTCATTTTGTAGTGATGTCTAGACATTATGATGAGAGGAGATACTATACTTTTTTGCATTTAATTCAAGCCCACATTTAGTACACTAGGAGTTTACTAGGGAAGTTCATTATGGAGGGTTTGAGTGTCTTAGGGTGACTTAGCAAGAACTCCCAGTTTGCAATAATCTATGAACTTTGTTAGCTAAAGGTCTTAGCTCTCTGTTTGGAGATATGAAAAATAAATAACACTTTAACAAAAAAAAAAAAAAAAAAGAGAGAAATTAACATAAATTGGCTTCTTACTGAATAGAGAAAAACATACAGTAACAATTATTGTATTTATAGCACTGATGGCATGGAAAAGATCAAACTGAGGTGTTTTAGAGTTTAGTAATAATTTACAGACAGATATGTAGAATGTAGCTTAAAAATCATTAGAGAGATCTGAAAGGAGAAGTTATGGACATGAGCAGGAAGATAAATGGACAGAAGAAGAATTGTAGTTAGTGGTGGGGTGTAGGAGAATGAGGAAAAATAAGAGTTTAGGAAATAAGTGCAGTATGAGGAGGAGCAATAAGCTACAAAATGATTGGGCAGGAAAGTGGTTGTAAGTGTTGGAAAAAAGTAATCTGAGTAAAGCTAACCAGGTGAGCAGCAAGAAAAGCACCATCTTTGGCTTTGGTGCTGTTTTAGTAATGTTTTGAAATTATTTAAGTTTTCTATCTGTTTTAACTGTGTGGGGATTTTGTTCTAGAGTTTTGACATATAATGAGAGTAAAGAGAGTCTCCAGCAGTGTTGGATGTCTTACTGATATATAATAAAAGTTTATTGCTAAAGTGAAGTTCTCTAGTGGGTGAATAGTACAGTCGAGTATCTTGTAATGCTGGTCACTTGTCTGGACTGCAGAGTACAGTAGGTAATGGGTAATGATTAGTTGTGAGTGTCAACTGGTTTGGGAGTTCAAGCCAGTTTAATTGTTTTAATGCAAAGCAGTGGTGTGTTTTGTTAGGTTGGTTGTTTGCAAATTTAGTTAATTTGTAGTAGCAGGAGGCTGGTTTAGTTTTATAGGTAGTGTTGATATTTGTAAGAATAGGGAAAGCATATAACAGAGAAGGAAGGAGGTATGTTGCTGCTAAGGTAATCCTTGCTTGATCTGTCTGGTAGTGTTTATTCCTATAATAGAAGCAGAGTTTTCGGTAAGTGTTCTTGATGGAATGAAGTATGAGGTGATCATATTTGAGGTTGTCATCTATTATGACTGAGTAGTTTAGTTTGGCTTATGGTTTCTAGTTTTCATGTTATTACTTGAGGTAATATGAATTGTAAGTTTCTGGTTAAGGTGTTGTTTTGGAGTAAATAGCAAATTTTTATTTATTTATTTATTTTTTTTGGTATTAAGCAACAAGTTAGCAAATTAGAATGTTTTAGCCATATTTCAATGTCAGTGAATGTTTTCTGACTGATTTCCTGAAATTTTGTTATGGATGGGCAGAGCAGGTAGGGGTTGAATCATCGGCATATTGCACAAGACTGGTATGTGTTCTAGCGGTACAAAGTTTATTTATGAAAAAATTAAACAGAAGGTGGGCAAGTATTGACCCTTGGGGAACACCAGTAGAGACGGCTTGGAATGCTGAAAGGTATTGTTGTCATTTAGTTGTCTGTTGATGTCTGCATAAATAACTGTGAAACTAGGAGAGGGAGGGGTAATTGAGATCTAATGTTGCAAGTTTATAGAGAAGCCTTTGGTGGGACACTGTGGCAAATGCTTAGGAAAGGTTAAGGAACAGTAAAAAAACAAGGTTACCCTCATTTCTGTGTTGGCTTACTAAGCTGAGAGTGAATACATTTCTGAAGAATTTTAGAGAAGGTGATAGGATAGAAATAGGATCCTAAGTCTGTTAAAGTACCTCCTTTGTGATGGGGTATAATAATGGATTTTTATCCAGATTAAAATTCTGGTGGAATTTTTTTCCAGACAGATGGGACATTGTTTTCAGTTACTGACCAGCTGATCAGAATGGAGACTTTGAAGTATTCAAAGGCTCAGGACCATTTTGCTATAAATATTCTAATTATACTAGGAAGAAGCAAACGGCACTAACTTTCTACCAATCTCTTGAGAGTCTTACTGACAGCGTCATCACTGACAATTCACTAATGAACCATACACAAAAAGTCCCAAAGAACTTGATGTTTTCTATGGGCTTAGCAAGGAGAACCTTAACTGGCATGATTTCCCATTTCATTGACAATACTGCCAGATTATCAATATTCATCATTAACCATCTCTTAATTATTATTTTCTTTATTTTCTACCTTTTCAAATGTTAATTATATCTGTCAGGAGGAAACTATTCTGATTGCACTCTTAAGCAGGACGCTATAAATGTACCTGAAACAAACACTTTTAGAAAGTGGGGACTGGAAAGAAGCAGATGGATATTTGCCTCTATACGTATTCTCTGTATTAATGGCTTATAGGGCAAGATATAAAAGCAAGATGGAATGTAACTATGCCTGTCACCACAGCAATAGATACACTTTCCCATAATGTCACTATGGTCAAACCAGAGCATGACAGGAGGCTGGCAGTGCAACACAAAAGGAAAATGCCAGACTATGACCTGGAATTGATTAATATGCTGGCCTATAGAGGAACCAGCAGAATCGAGTAGGAGTGATCAGCCAGTGCCAGCTTACCCATCCTGGGGATGAACAGGCAGCCTGTCAAGGTGCAGCACTAACATCCAGGCTGTGTGTCAACGCTAAGCAGCACACTGGATTAAGATGATTGAACCCACCATGTAGAAGCCTACTGCATGGAAGTAGATCTTGCAGGTTAGCAGTAGTATTTTACAATGCTTATGAGTATGTTTATTTCATTTTATTTTTATCTAAAATTTGTTTAATGGGGCAAGATACTGATTAAAAGTGACCAATTGCACTCTCAACCTGGGAATATAAAGAAGGTTAGAATTATATTTATTGAAAGATATCAACAGTATAATAAAAATACACATATGTGAAATAATATTATTAACAAAAATCTAAAGTGTGTATAAAATAGTATAATATATTATTTACAATAAATAAGGATAAATGCAATTTAGAAAGTGAAATGTGTGTATGATAATTACAGCTGTATGTTGTTTAAGAGGGAATGATAGGATGTTAGTATTTGCGAGTTGCTATATATTATGCTAAGCAAAAGATTATGTGAATGAGAAGTCTAGATTGGTACAAAGAGCATGGCATGTGAGGTACAGTAAGTGTGTCACTAGTAGGAGAAAGGGAGAGTGATGTAGCATAGGTAGCTTAGGTGATATGGTTGGAAGAGACGTAATGACATTTGGAGGAGGTGGGTCAGATGAGGTGAGGTGTTGGCAAGCTGAGAATAAGATGAATTGTCTTTTATTTGAGGGGGGGAATTATTTCTTTTTGGGACCTATTATAGAGAAGCAGTGATCTGTACAATGGAATTTAGTTTTAGGGGTTTGCAGTGTGGGAGAAGAATAGTTGTGGTTTCTGAGGCTGTAAGAGGAATTAGTTTAACTGATAGGGGAGAGAAGGTCTGGTTGACTAGGAGTCTGAATAGTTGCAATCTTCGGAGAATGTGGTTAAACCTTTATTGAACAAGGACCTATTTTTTTATTTTTACAGTGACTGGGTAATACAGCTACAGACTGTATTTGTTGTTATATGAATGTGTGTGGAGTTTATGTTTGATCCTGAGGCTATGAGAGGGAGGCCATATTTAATCTGGGAAGTGTAAAAATGTCTTTGCCTACAGCTGTTCTGGAAGTTTTAATAATAAAGGGGGGACATTTTATTGGCCCAAGATAGAAGAGAATTAACTATCATCCTTGTGCAGTCAAGGTACAGGGAGAAGTTAATGGCAAAATGCCCATGTATTTAAAAGAGGTATTGTTTTCTATTGGGTTGTTGCTGTGGTTATAGATATTTAAATAGGTCTGTATTTTTCATGTTTCTGTTTGGTGATAAAAAATAATCGTTTTAGTTTTGCTGGAGTTGAGAAGGAGGCTTTTGTTGGAGATCCAGTGGATTATTGTTAGGAAATCTGCTTGCAGGTCTTCATGGAGGTTGGTTACTTTGCTGTTTGTGTAAAACAGTACCATGTCATATGTAGAGAGTTAGAGAGGGAATGAGGTAGGTCAATGGAAAATTTAAAGATGGAAAAATAATAGAAGAACAGGTATGGAACCTTGTGGAAATTTTTGATGGCTGACTGATTGGGAAATCAGGGTATGAATTTTGCTGGATAAGTGGCAATTGGTCAGGTAGTTTTGCAACCAAGGCAGGGCATTTTTATAGTAGATGATACAAGAGGATGTTGTGGTCAGTGAGATCAAAGTCTTTCATAAGGTCAGTAAAGATGGCATCAGTGAGCCGACTTGTGTCACGCTAGTAGTATTTCATTAAATAGGGTCCACAGGGCTGTGAGTGTGCTCCGCTCAGAACATAGTCCATGTTGTTATGGGGCAGATGGTTGTGATATACTGAATGAGTTCAACACAGATTTTTTTTTTCAAGTAGTTTGCCTAGAGTGGAAGGATAGAGACTGCCCTGTACTAGAGAGTTTTGGTGGGGTTACATTGGTTTGAATCGCTTTGAATTTAGGCTGATAACTGCTATTTTCCATATCTTTAGTAAGCTATTGTGTGTTAGGCAATGACTGAGGATATGCTGCAAGGGGGTTGTGAGGAAGTCCCTGGAGGGGTATATGAATCAGGGACAGAGACCATCTGCCCCTAGTAGGTTATCAGGATTTATTGTGTAGTAGAAGAGTCTCTAAATCTCTTATTTTGGCTTATTTAATGTAACACTGAGTAATGCAGAGAGGTGATTGTAGTGTGAGTCATTGGTGTGTTTCAGAGAGATGGTCGGTCAGAGAATTCAGAGAGGATATCAAATGGAGAGAATATAGATACTGTCGTAGGTGAGTTGTTTTGAATATCCCTTCATACAAGTCAGTTCACTTCTTTTCACAACTGTTTTGTTGATTTAGCTAAGGATTTTTGAAATGCTTTTTTGTATGTTGTTTTTTATGTAGTTGTATTGCTTGTTTTGTGAGTATTCTAAATTTGATATACTGTTGCCTATTGCTAGGGGAGGGCTTGTTTTTTCCATGCTTACCATGCATCATCTTTAAGTTTTAAAAAGAATTTCAGTTCAGGAGTTAGCAAGCCATTTCTATTTGTTTTGTGGAGATGAGAACTTATAATGAAGATTGTGTTGTACAGCCTCCAAGTGTACTAGTAAGAACTTCTGCAGCAAAGTTAGGACTGTGTAGGTTTAATGGGAAAGACGAATCTTTGTTAGAGACAGCTTCATTAAGGGTTTTAATTTTTCAGTTGGTCTTAGACTAGAATGTGATTAATAGGTTCATAGGTGTGTACTAAGCTAATGGCCTTGGAGCCTTTACAAGCCTAGCCCATAGAAGTGCCCTGGCATTGTGCAGTACAATGTTAGTTCCCAGTGCCTCTATCAAGTACAACCACTGGAGTGATCCCCGGGGTTGAACTTTGTATTTCCCATCCACTCATCAAGATTTCTCTTGAAGAGGGCCAGTGAGGTGCTCTGCTTGACATGTATGGGAAGTCTGTTCCAGAGCATGAGCAGTGTCTGGATTATGAACCTGTCCCTCCAGCATGTTTTGTTGATTGTGGTAATGAGTTTGAGGTCTCTGGAGCATGTGGTATGGAAGGATTGGGATTTCTTTAGATGTAGCATTTCTAACCGAGCTGGGTCAGGCATGGCTTTGTAAATCAAGCAGAGATCACCTCTTAGTAGATGATATGAGACAGAGAATAGCTGGAGTTTTTTGAGGTTTTGAAATTTTGCAGAATGTTACTGATGCCATGTTGAATAGAATGAAGCATACTTAATCTGAAGTCAGCTAAGAGGATGTGGCTGATTTTGTTTCCTATTTTTTTTTTTTTGTAATTTCTTGAAGTAGTGTTTAGAATTTATCAGGGGTGGAAGGAGGAGGGAAGTAGCCTACTAAGAGGTGGATTTTTTTTCTGCCTCCACCTATACAATCATGATATACACCCTTATACTTAACACCACATATACAATCATGATCTACACCCCTATACTTGTTAATGCCTCCTATGCAATTACAATATAACCCCTATACTTGTTAATTCCATGTATACAATCATGATATACACTCCCCATACTTGTTAACACCACCTATACAATCAAGATCTACACCCCTATACTTAACACTTCCTATACAATCATGTTATACACCCCTATACTTGTTATCCTCTCCTATACAATCATGATATACACCCATATACTTACCACCTATACAGTCATGATATACACCCCTATACTTGTTAGCACCTCATATAGAATCATGATATATATCTCTATCCTTGTTAACGCTTCCTATACAATCATGATATACACCCCTATACCTGTTAATGCCCATCTCCAACTATAAGTTTTTCCCTACCCACTAAGTAAAATATTACCCCGTTTCTTTCCTCTGCTCTATCTGTTCTTCCTTTGTCTCTTTCCCTACTTCATCTACCTCACATCCTTAATACTAACTATAACTTCTATAATTTCATAACATGACAGTTTTCAAATTTGTAAATATATTTTAACTTTGCGTTATACAACTGAATAATAGTTGTCACTGAATATACTTGTGTAAAATGCTGTCACTGAAACTACTTTTTAAACTCTACTGTAAAAAATGCTAATTAATGTATTTAGTAATTTTGTGTCATTTTTCTCTTTCTGTCTCTGGGCCTCTGATGAGAATGGGCCTACTGCCCGGTTGGATTTTTCTGGGCAAAAAGAATAAATAAAATAAACAAAAACATTTTTGTGTTAATTTGAATACGTAGCCAGTTAGGAGAACTGGCAGAGAGAGTATTAACTTGAGCTATGAATTGAATGTTTAGATGAGTCTTATTGAATGGAAGAGTTCCAGCACCATTTCTTGCTCCAATGAGGAGTTGCTTTTTTAAAGATGTTGATATGTTCAGTATTTAAATATTAAATAGGAGTTTGTTCCAGATATTTTAAACTAAACTCTTAAATAGTGTATCTATACAATATTTTTTTTTCTTTTTGAGTAGACTTTATAAATAGAATTTTGCATGGCTATTATAAATTTCTAAGTGGAGCATAAGTTTTGAGTATATAGGTAATAGTTTGAGACTGATCAGGATGGAGGAATCTGAAAACTCTGTTTAGTAATCAAATTGTTTTTAAGGGATAGCCATTATAGTGCTAACAGAAGGGAACAGTGCTGTATATTAGAAACAACAGCTCAGTATGGCTTTTCTGATTCATGATTTGTTTGCTCCAATTACTTAGGCAAATGACCTGTATAAAAGACACAACCATAAAAATACAAGAATGAATTAATGAGACTAGTTCAAGTTGGGCAGTTCTAATGTGATAATATCTTATTCTCTTCTTAGTTCAAGCATAATATTTATCTTCTTAATAGTAGTTTATGTTGGCAGCTGTAGCAAAAAGATATAATGTATAATGGAGTCTATATCATATAATCGACACTGGAAAATGTTGAGTCACCTTTACTCGACACGAAAAGGGGCTGTGGGCTCCACACCCTCCTAACTAAATATTCTAACTCCGAGACAGCACTACAGTCGGGGAAAGGGCAGGTGTGACAGAATGGCCAACCAATTTCTTTCCCTTGGAAAGAAATTCGTGATTTGGCCGTTCGACAAACTTAAGAGTTCGATATTTTCACGTTGAGTAAAGGTGACTCGGCATTTACACATGTCAATCTTCTAATATAGACCCATATAACGCATAAATAGATAACCCCTTTTCCCACTTGTGCACATGGGGAAGGGTATTACATCAAGTGACCATCATCTAGAGCCATCGTTCACATTGCTACGTGGGTATGATTTTGTTTGAGTATGCAATACTTTATCCAGAGCTGGCATTTATTTCAAGTGTAGGAAAAACGCTGAATTTAAAGTGGCTGTACTGAAGAAATTGCTGTTAGGTTTGTTTGCATTTAGAATATGCTATAGCCATTTCAGTCATTTTTTTCTGTATTTAAAAGTCACTTTGAAATTTTCCTTTAACACTGTGTATTTTTTTTTTTACTTTTCTCAATATAGTGGCCCCAATTCCAGGTTTGCTGTCAGTGTAAGTGATCACTTGCACTGAGAGCAGGCTGAGAGCAGGTGTTTTACAATCTGGCCCCGTAGTAAGCCTATTTATAGACAAACCTTATGCTGAAGTAAGTCACTTACACTGAAAGCAAGACATTAGGAATTGGGCCAGACTTACAATAGGTTTATATGTTCATAGGTGTGCCCTAGGCTAATGGCCCTAGAGCCTTAACAAGCTTAGCCCATAGGATTACCCAGCATAATGCTACCAGACCTTAGTTCCTAGTGCCTCTGTTGAGTAGAGCCACTGGAGTGATCCCTGGGGTGAATTTTCTGTTTCCCACCCACTCATCAAGATGAGAACAACTCTTTTGTAATGTGGCCCAGAAGAACCGTATCATTACCATACGGAATTATTGTTGCAGTAGTTAACTATGGTATTAATGTACAAGGGTCCCAAGATAAATCAATGGTGGATTCCTTTATAAGGTTACAAAAGGAGGGAATAGTTGGATGCCTTTATAGTCTACAAAAGGAGGGGATGATTCATTACCCAATGAACCTCAAATTTTCTGTCTGAAAAGTAAATATAAACCAACTTAATGTGTACAGATGAAAGCTGGGAAGCTTCAATATCCTAAAAGGTTTGTTGTACAATATGCTTTGGATAGATATAGTAACAGGCTAGCTACTATTTTACCTTCATCACATTTTTCTCAGATGTATACTTTGAAATTAAGGGATGCTACGTGCTTAATAAAAGTTAAATAAAGGCTCTTGAGCCTTTGTAAACTTACAATCTGCTAGGCATGATGATAAGAATATTTCTTTGAAGACTACTTCAACTTTGTCAGATGTAATATACAGGGTTATCAGCACTGCTGCTTTACTCAAGTGATTTAATGGCACATGTAAAATCTTTACTGTCAGCATGCATTACAACTCATTGGTTTTTTTGAAGGTTAGTTATTAACTTCAACAAGCCATGAACATCTGTTAGTTTCAGGTCAGCAAACGGGAGTCAGTGATCAATTCTTTATTGTTTTTAAATGACTCACTAGTGCTTTTTTATCATCGAGTCATCCATGACAAGTACTCCAAATTGCTTTCTTCTACTATTTGGTAAGCTCTCTGCTGGCACCAGTATTTTTTTTTTTTGGCAGAGGGAGAGAAAAAAAGATGTATTCCAAAGTTCTCCTGTTTAAACATCTGTCCTTATCTGAGGAACTTTCTGTTGTATGTGATCTTTTATTAAACCTCCCTTTGTTGCACTTAGCACTGAGTTCCTTATGCATACTATACATCAGTTTAGCTTGGTGGTGTATGTTGTGATATTCAAAACTATTTACATTATCTGACTGATACCTTCTTTTACTTGAGATAGCAGCTGTAAGGAAAGTAAATGTTGTCATGGACTATCCACTGTTATTTATCACTGTTATTTATAATGTCTGCACTAAAGGCATGTGTACCTGTATATGTCCAAGTAGCTGATACCATGTGTGAAGTTTGGTGGAGAGATCTGAATCTAGAGCATTTATTCCAATATAATTGGTTATTTTCTGTAATATGATTTCTGTCTGAGTACTGATATCAATTTTTGTATTTGCAAAATGGCACTGTTATTAGTTTCTTACATGTTCCTAACAAAAATTTTCTTCCATATTATGCAAACCTCATTTTATGGTATTAAGAGCTGCAGTGAATAAATATTCCCTCTTATCATTCTGCTGACAAACATTTTAGTAGTTGAGCACAAAAACAATGCAAAGTTCAACATATGATCTAAAATCTGGACACAGTATAAGTAGAGTTCATGAGTCATATCCTTCCTACTTTGTGATGGCCATTAAGAAAGTCACTGTGCACTCACATGTGGAAACATTTTAGGCAGCTATTCCTAGGTTCTAATTTTTTGAAACTGCACTTCCCACTCATGAGTCATTTATGCACACAAAGCCAGTTTGAGAGATCAGTGTCTGCTATTTACGGTGCCAGAGCTACAGCTAAGGTGTAGACCCTCTGCCTCTTTTACGTCTGTGTATTGATGCTTATAATAGATTTGTTGCTTCAGATTTGTTGATACAAATTTGACTGCTATCTGCTTCAGGTTTCTATCTCTCCTTGTCCTTGTTGCATTGTATGGCTGTCCTGCCCTCCTATCATTGTGGTGCACTCCTTTACTGGTGCAAATCAATGTGTTCAACACTGGCAAATCCCAGTTTCTCACTGCATTACCCCACGTGACTTCTCACGCTACCACCACGTCTGTTCCTACAGACTTTATGTTGCCCACACATTCTCCTCCATGCACTTCACTTCCCCACAATCACCCTTAGGAGCTGCTGTTCACTTCTGTTCCTCCCTTCCTACAGTACTTCAAGCATTCTGTTCTCTTCTGTAATGCCTCTCTCTTCCAATTCTATCACCTTGTTACAATTTTTACCGAACTTTTGTGATGAGTTACCCTGAGGTTTGACCTCAAGTGTCCTCCTATCTGGTAGAAACGATGCTATCTTTGCATTAATAACATGTCCCTTTGCTGGATACTAATAAATGTTTCCTTTTTCTCTCCTTTCTGTTTCCTAACTTGTCAAACAATGTTTTTCCTGTTCTTCCTCTTATACCTTTCCCCAAGCACTAGTCTGTTATTTATATGCACCCACTTCTAAGAGATTCTTTATTGCTCCAAACAGATTTTACTACTGCTCTGGTTAAGTCCTCCGACAAAGTTAGAAATGCTTTGTTGATGTTTGCTGCCTCCAGTAGCCAAATTTCCTCCTGTTCTGGGAGGTCAGATCAGTCAGTGTGTAGCTCTTACTATTGCCTGAAACTCTCTCATGCCAAAGCTTACTTGCTTGCTTTGGGCTAGGCCATAACTTGATGTTTATACTAACCTCTGATCACATGACTAATGTACTCCACTATGGTAGTTGACTGCATCCTAACCTGACAGATAATTTTTAAGAAAACTTTAGAGTCTATATCAGATGTCACTAATAGTGAGGCAATCACTAGTATACATATACTGAAAATATCACATTTTGCCTAGAACATATTGATTTACTTAATCCTTAGCTAATATGTTATCATTCACTTTTTTTAACTTCTGGCAGTATCCCACGTATTCCCAAATCCACTGCCTACAGGAATCAGTGCTAATCTGTTATCTTCTTCACAATTCTTGATTTCAGCTTATTGGAATATACACAAAGGGTTCAAGGTTGTCCAGTGTGCTGGTGATGTTGAACTTTAAACAAATAATACAGAAGCCTTGATCACTCACTGTTGTCTAGACAGTGTGTTGCTTTCTGAAATCTGAAGAAAGTCTCACATATATAAACATATACACTCAACTCAGAATATTTTGGTTTAACATATGGCTCAATTGAGGCATGACATAAAAAAACTGCTAACTTGACAGGGTTACCCTTTAAGCTGGAATAAGAGATGCTAAGACTGATTTTTGTATAACGTTATACTGGGTGATCAGATTATTTGCTGAGTGGATATATCTTCTACTGAAAAGAATAACTGCAGCTGTAGTGCACAATGACTTTTGATCCTTTATATAAAAATACCGGTGTCATATTTTGGCTCATATATTTAATCTTAAACTGGACCAGTACATTATTTTAATGGGATCTCTATGTATTCCCATAATGTTACCTACTATGGGGATTGAGTAGATTTGAAATACTGCAAGGGCCATTTGTTTATTTAATGTATCCTTTGTTGATCATCCCATTAATGAATGGTCTATTTTCAGGGGATTGAGGTGTTATTTATACTACTAGGAGAAATTTGGCTAGGGCATTGGGGAACTGGCCCTGCTCTTTTTGATAGGTGTCATTGGTATTTTACATCCAATGGAGCTACCACCAGCTCATGAAGATGGGCCCTCAGTTTAATGGCTCATATGAAGGACAACCCATTCAGGAATATAGCACCCCTAATGCTGTACTGTCAGCAATCCAATCAACTGGAGTGGGAATAGAACCAACGGCCCTGTGGTCTTCCAGCACCAAAAGCAGATCTGCTACCTGTTGCACCACTAACAAAGCTACTACTATTTATAGTCAGAATTGCACAATCCAAACCATCAAATCAGAAAGTTGTATGGCTGGAGGGGCAATATCTTCAGAAGAAGAACAAAGGGGATGGAGGGAGGAGCAAATACTGCAGCAGTGAAAGCAAGGACATCTACCATTATGGTAAGATTTTGCACAACTGTACTATGTCCTTACATTCATTGCTATAGTATTCTTAACAATATGGGAGAGTGCCAAAGCTCAAGAAGAAACCTGGGAGGAGGAAAGGGCAGAAGAGTCTCTTAAAAATGCTTGAAGAATTGAACTAGCAAAATTAGCCCTAGCTCTAGAGATATCATCCAACTTGTAGTGCTTGGTAAAGATATGCACAGAAGTCCACATAGCTGTTTCAAGAATAGAATTAGTATCTAAGCCATTGAAAAAAGCACCAGAAAAAGCTATGGCTCTAGTAGAATAAGCCTTTACAGAAGAAGGAAGGCTCTTATCATGAAAGTGTAACAAAAGGAAATAGCCTTAGAAATCCAAAAATAAATACTTTGCTTTGATAGAGCAAGCCCCGAAGATCTGGGATGAAAAGAAACAAATAGCTAATCAGATTTTTTGATATCCTTAAATAAATTCTAAGTTGCTTATGCAAGTTGCTATACATGAAAAGAGACATTGAGGAGCTCTCTGATTATGTAGCCCAGGCAGGTATGACCCTGACCTTGAGCAGTATCCTACCTTCACCAAGAATGATGCCACAATACAGAGATAAGATGATCAGCTTTAACAATTGGCTTAAACACTGGTGTCATTCAAAGGGGATCCAGTGTCTGTCTGCCTGGGATGACATGCTGGACAAGCCACGCTGCTTCGCAAGAGACGGCTTGCACCTGTCACCCCTGGGATTCCGGATATTGGCAAAGGCTCTTGCCACCCCCATAGTGCCTTTTTTAGGCAAGGCTCAAATTCTAAACCTACCACCCTAGAACACAAAAAAGAAAAAAACTAAGGGTATGGAGAACATCGATGTCTGTGCTGTGACAGAAACCTGGTTCAAGGCTCCTGAGAGCACCCCAGCGCTATCAGGTTTTACCTCATATCATGCGTTCCGGCCCCAAAATCCGGACAATACCAAGAAAGGAGGGGGGGTATCCATATTCATCAAGGACACCCACACCTCAAGACTGGTGGCAACGCACGATGCATCAGAGACCATCCAGGTGCAATTAACCATAGGCAAGACTGCTCTGCAAATTGTAGCATGTTACAGGCCACCCTCACAAACTCAGGAACCTCACATGGCCTTCCTGAAAACACTAGAGGGGATAAATGTATCACCAAACACCATCATACTAGGTGACTTCAATTACCCTAATATAGACTGGGAACACTACTCAAGCCCAAACACCCTAGCCCAAAAGTTCCTGGAATTCATAAACTCAAATGCCATGGAACAACTAGTCACCATCCCACAAGAGGAGATAACATACTTGATCTCATCATCACGAACATGGGAGCACAATGTTCAACACCGGAGGTGTACCCTCACTGGTGAGATCAGACCACAAACTAATCTCGCTGGAGGTCCTCATCCCACCCCACCTGAAATAAAAAGACCACAGTAAAGAACTTCTCAAAAGCCGACTTCACACTTCTAAAGACTAGTGTGGTCTCCTTTAAGGGCCCCGAGCCGGCGGAAAACAGTACTCAAGCCACTGAATCACTTACAAATGCCTTCTACCAGCACCTGCAGGACTGCATGGATAAGGCAATCCCAAGCAAAACAAAGACTCTTTGTACCAAAGGCAAGCGTCCAGTCTGGTGGACCCCAGCCATAAACAAACTCTACAACAAAAGGAGGAAGCTACTACAAGATAGAGCAAAATCCTTAAAAGGTAAGACACCCTTGATCACTATAAGTAAAAAACTAAGAGCTCTCATAAAATCATCCAAAGCAAATTTCGAGAGAAAAATAGCTAAAGACTCAAAAGACAATCATAAGGCCTTCTTTAGCTATGTTAGAAACCTGGGAGGAAACTCCCAGATATGCTCAGAGCTAGTTCAAAATGATGTGAAGATTACTGATCCTACAGATATTGCCAACATACTGGCTGACAGGTTCAGTGCAAACTTCTCCCCAAAAGGAGAGATATCTATACCAAACGATTGCAGCCCCCCAAACATCTCCAGCACCCAAGTGAGAACTGCTCTCTCCAAAGCAAAAACACAGCATCCATGGGACCTGATGGTGTCCCCGGCTGTGTGCTCCATGAACTCAATGAGGAATTAAACCCACAGCTAGGACAGCTGTTTAATCAAAGTCTTACCTCTGGATACGCCAGGAGTGGCGCACTGCAACTGTGGTACCACTTCACAAAGGCGGTGCCTCCACCGACCCTGGAAATTACCGGCCCATTAGCTTGACAAGCCTTATCTGCAAAGCCATGGAGAGGATCATAATGGACCTCATAAATAAAGACATAGGGAATTTGCAGACTTTGGATCCAACCCAGTTTGGCTTTGTCAAAGGCAGATCATGCCTTTTAAACTTGGTTGACTTTCTTGAAACAGTCACCAAAGCCATTGATGAGGGAAAGACAGTCCATACAGCCTACCTCGATCTGGCTAAGGCCTTCGATACAATACCCCACTCGGGTATCATTGAAAAACTCATCAGCTTAAATGTCAACCCATACATCACAAGATGGGTTGCAAACTGGCTGAGTGACAGAACCCACAGGGTCAGAGTTGCTGGCGCCATGTCAGACTCAAAGCCTGTCACAAGTGGTGTCCCACAGGGCTCAGTCCTGGGCCCACTCTTGTTTGGCATCTACTTTTCCAAGTACAAGCAAACACAGGAGGGTTATGGCTGACAAAGTTTGCAGATGACTGCAAACTGGGCGCCATAGTAGAAAACACATCTGACACAGATATCCTTCAGAAGGGTGTCACAGAAGCGGATAACTGGTGCCAGAGCCACGGCCTAAAGTTAAATGCCAAAAATGCATAGTCATACCCTTCGGGAAAAACAAGGTTACCCTAGCTACCAAATAGGTGGCAATCCACTGAGCACAGAAGAAGTTATCAGGGACCTGGGGACCCAGGTTGATAGTAGTCTGTCATTCGACACCCATGTAGCTAAAGTAGTTAGGAAGACCTTCTACATTGCCCACCTTATCATGAAGGGATTCTCATCTAGATCAAGGGAGGTCATAGTCTCCCTTTACTCATCACTCATCAGACCAATGATTAAGTACAATGCCCCATTCGGAATGTATCTGACCCGACACTTGCAGCAGCTGGAGAGGCCACAAAAGTTCCTCACCAAAAGGATAAAGGGTCTCAAAAATCTGTCCTATGCTGCCCGACTGAAAGAACTCCAGCTCTATTCAGTCGCTACCGCTTGCTCAGAGGTGACCTTTGCCTAACATACAAGGCCATGTCAAACCCAGATTTGATGACTATGCTTCACCTCAAAAACTCTAGATCCATCAGAGCCACAAGGGTGGGAGACTTAAACCTTGACACGGCTATTAATAGGACGTGCTGGAGGGATAGATTCATCACCCAAAGACTCCCTATGCTGTGGAACAAAATCCCGGTACATGTGAGGCAGAGTACCTCGCTGGCCTTGTTCAAGAGAAATCTTGACCAATGGATGGGAGATCGCAGATATACCCCAGGGATTATCTCAGTGTCACTGCTCGACAGAGGCACAGCAAAATAATGGGTATAGTTCCCCATACTAAAGGGGTGGCGTAAGCCACAAAACGATGGGCTAGGCTTGTAAATGCCCTCGGGCAGATAGCCTAGTATGAACCTATGAACCTATGTCCAATGTATGCAGCACCCTCTCACTGTCAGTTTGTGGAGAGGGGAAAAAAGTAGGCAATTTAACAGACTGATTAATTAATAGCTCATTAACCATCTTCAGTATAAAAGAATGGTTGCTGTGCAAGGACACTCCGTTCTTATGAAAAATCAAAAAAGGAGGACAAGCCATAAGGGCCTGCAACTAAGATATCCATCTGGCAGAAGTAAGCACTAACAAAAGAACAGTCTTCCAAGAACAATGATGTAAGGAAGCTGAAGCAGCAGGCTCAAAAGGAGCCTGAGTCAACTTCTCCAAAGCAAAATTAAGATCCCAGGGAGGAGGGACAGGCTTCCTGGGAGGTGTAATATTAAGGACGCCTTTAAGAAATTGTCTTACCTCAAATCTAGCAGCTAAAGGAGGAGAAAAAGGCAGACAAGCAGAGGTAGCGGGCAGGTAGGCCTAAATAGAAGAATACACCAAACCAGCATTGAGCAACTCACACAAATAAGAGAGAACCAAAGGTGCAGCCACAATTAGTGGGTCCAGGTTATGACAGAGACACCAAAAAGAAAAACCTCCTCCATTGGGGTTGGGAGGATGGCCTAATTGCTAAGGTGTTTGCCTTACAAACACAAGGTGCAGGGTTTGAGTTGCACAAGGGATAATTGGCTAGGCTTAAAATGGCTCGCAAGGCAGTTAGCTTAGTACTAAACTATGAACCTATGAACCTATTTGGATAAGTAGAATTTCCTAGCTGTAGGTTTCCTACAGTACATCCTCAGAAAAAAGGTGTCAATGAGGAATCAAAATTCCATTACCCACAGTGTCAGTTGACGCATGGACAGGTGGGATTTAGTCCCTTTGATCCTTCTTGCCAGATGTTAGTTGAAGTGGGAAGGAGGAAGGGAGTAGAATGTATTTTGTTAGACCTTACTTTGGCTGTCGGTGAAGAATATAATTATTTCACTCAGCATGTAAACCAGATAGGAAACCAACAAACTTATGAAGTAAAATAAGGAAAAGTAAATAGAGAGCAAGATATTCACCAGGCTGTGTGTAGCTATACTTAGGCCATAAGTCTGTGGGCTTTCCCTAATTTCACATACTTAACAGAAGGAATTACTTTTTCAGCGGAGATAGATGAATGAAAATCTACTTCATTTTTATATAAGTTAGAAAGCACTATTTACATTAAATAACTCTATAAAGATTTAAAATGTTAACCACATTTGTCTTAAGATGTAAGCTGCTCAAAAATATAACTGGATTTTAAGAACAAATTATTAATTGATTTTTTAACCAGAAAATTAATTTTGAGTTTCCTACATTAGTTATGTGAAAGATTATATTTGAAGGAATTAAATTCAAGAGACTTAGTCTGAAGCTCATATCTTACCTAGAAGTTCAATGGATGTGTATTAAGTATGGAAGAAAAGGCCTTGCTCAATCTGCTCTTATAACCCCTATATTCTTACGAGTAAGATCTGTCTCTCTCATTATTGTTTTTTTTCTTCCTAACAAATGCCATGTCTTTTATATTTTCATCATAGATGCTTTAAGCACTAACTATCTTACTTCACAATTATTTGCGTTGATATTGTAAATATGCCAAAAGTCTGAAATCCTGCATCCTAAATGTTCCTTAAGGTTCTCTTACTACAATATGAAAAGTGAAGCTCTCCAAGTACTGACTTCAAATGAATCCTCATTTGAAAAATATTCATGAGGAATTCTTTTAATCTGATGGGCTAAATTGTTAAAGAATGTGATGTAATTAGAAAAGCTGTGATAGCAGGAAAAAATTCAATCAAGAGTGTGTCATACATTGTAGTATGTTAAAAGTGAAGGATTCTGCAAGGATCTATCAAACTCAAAACACCAACACATATCCTTAATTAGTTTATATTGTCATAGAATTTTGATTCATGACAACAATGCTCTTCTCTTCTGGAATGAGCAGTACATTCTGGTTTCCTGTGGTGCATGAGGGGTTGAATTAATGAAATACGACAAATCATTATCACAAAATAAAGAAATACTGCAATCAACAGCTATAACACTTTTAGTTTTCATTTCATACTCTCTTCCATAAAAGAATTTATCAAACAGTGAAATTCAGTTGAGAAATACACACTTTAAACAACTGAGATCACATGCCATGAAAGCACCGGATCACATCATTATAAAACATTTAAGTTTAAAATGCTTTTATTTTTATTGGCTAAAACTGGTCTGATATTCACCATCTTATTGAGACTGGGCTATCTGCATGCACCTATCTTGATTTATCACCTGTATTATTTTAATTGCAATAAATCATTCAAATTGCCACCTCTGTTATCAGAGGTTACTGTATCAATGACAGAACAAATGGAAAACATATTTTCTAAAAGCATTATTATGGTTAGAATTGTTGTTAAGGTGTAAAGTCTGTTCATACATGTTCCGTTTCAAGCATCTGTTAGCTTCCCCCACCTAGAATGCTTCACATCTCATGCATTTAGCCAAACACATTACATTGGCAGAAAATACATGCAATCCTTCAAGGTATTGCCATTTATTCAACATTAGTTTTACAGACTGGCTCATTCTTGTTAATGAAAGGATAATGTACAAAAGTTCTTCATCTAAAATTCCCCACCTAATTTTATCTACCTTAAGACTTTTATTAAATTGCACAATTTGCTTTTAATTTGATGCCCTACTCATGGTAACGACTGGGCACTCACATATCTTCCTTATTAACTGATCCTGACTACCTAATAAGACTGCAATTATTTTTAATAATGGCTTTTATTACAGGTATTCACAATGACTATGTGAGGATTATAGTTATATTGTTATTGACTGTGATATCTCAAAACCATGACACCCCCACTGAGGAAATCACCATCTGCCCTCTAATAAAAAAATAAGGGACTGCTATATTGTAACTCTATCATCATAAATAGAATTTATTTTCTTAACCAGTAGTTCTGGGGAGAGGGAATTATCTTTTCCCACAAACTATTTTTACAAAATGTTATTCTATTTACTATATACCATATTATCCTCATTTAACCAATGTTCTTTTTTAATCACTGAAGATGCATGTCTTAATTTTAGCAACTATTGCTTATCACTTCCTTCTTGTACAACTTATAAAATGTAACATTCAAATAATCTATATTTTTTAGATTAACAGCTAGTGAGAAAGATGTATCATCAGTATAAACATTCATTTAATTCATAAAAGCATTTTATTTCATGTTAGAAGTCCAACTCAAAAATACGTCACCTATAAACTGTTTATAATTCATTACTGAACCCATATTATTAGAGCTATAAGTGAAAACTGGCTCAGGACAAGTCAGAAACAAGTTTACACAAATGGAGGCCATCACACCTCCATAGCCACTCCCTTCTTTTGTCTATAATGTTTTAATACACTTTACTAGTAGAAATACATGCAAATCATCCAGGTATCACAATTTTCTCCATCCATAATTTTACAAACTCTCACATTCTTTTAAAGGAATTAGCACATTCAAAATTCCTCACTTAATTTCATCCACCATCTGCATACACAGAGAGCAATTGCATTATGGTCTGTGGATACAGCCACATTATTCATACTGAGACATTGCCTAGGAATTTCATTCATATTTGGGGCCATGGCTTAATTAAAAAAAAAAAACGAGTGATCATGTTAAAGATGGGAAGTAAAACTCCCTTAGAGATTTCCATTCTACCTTCTGGAAAAAAGATTTTAGATATTTTTTACACACAAAATTAATGTAGTTTATGAATGATTTAGCACCTGGTTCCCCACAAATGTGTAGTGCACTGCTAGAGAGAGGTGGTCCCCTTCCATCAATGCTCCAACCAAGAGACGAGTGGCACTCCTCACCAACCTTGAGTTCACCTATTCCTGGCCAGCCAGAGATATGTGGTGCTGTGGTATCATTATACATAGGTGGGATTCTGATTTAGATGCATTCAGTCATAATCTCACAGATAGTAGCTTCACACAACAGCCAAGCACATACATCAAATGTCTGAACCTGTGGTTCCTCTCATACTGAGTAGGATTGCTATTGCAATAACAGATCATCATTAGGGTAAAACTAACCTGTCTCACAATGGTCTAAACCCAGCTCACGTTCCCTATTAGTGGGTGAATAAAAGTGATATTGCTATGAAAGCTTGACTGCCACAAACCAGTTATCACTGTGGTAATTTTTCTGACACCTCCAGCTTAAAGACCAAACAGCCAGAAGGATTGTGATGCCACACATTTCCAGTCTGTATTGATACTGAAAATCAGGATCAAGCAAGCTTTTGCCCTTCTGCTCCAGGGGATGTTTCTGTCCTCACAAATCTCACATCATACCAGTCCTCTGAAGAAGTAAGAGCTGTATATCTGCTGTCAATTAGTACAACCACTGAAGATAAAAAATAACAACTAAATAGTTGAATTTGGTTTATTCAATAACAACAGTTGATCGCTTTCATCCTAGTAGCATTTAGGACTTCATCATTACAATAATTACATAAAAATGCTATACATATATATATATATATATATATATATATATATATATATATATATATATATGGATCAGTGTCATTTCACAGAAAATTCCTGACATAGGGTCCAAATCACCGAAAATCCATTTCGCCGAAAATATTACTGACAGTGCATCTGCCCTTTTCCCCCAATGTAGTGCAATCTCGGAGTAAGACTATTAAAGTAGACAGGGTGTGGGGGGCACAGCCCCCACCCAGTACAGTTTAATATTGTCTAGTTGTGTTTTATATTGAACAGTCCCTATTAAAAGGGTAAGTAAGTAGTTTATAACCTGAGTAGGTGGAGGGCTACACCCCCACACCCCCCCCACTTTAATATTCTCACTCCAAGATCACACTACAGTGGGGGAAAAGGGCAGATACACTGTCAGTATTATTTTTGGCTAAATGGATTTTCGGCGATTTGGACCCTATGTCAGAAATTTCCGGCAAAATGGATTTTCACAATCCCAAACCCAACTATAATTAATTAAATGAGTTAAATCAATTAAGTCAGCTTTACATCATCATAAAGGACTATGCCATCCAAAATATATTAAATGTTAAAATACTTTTTTAGAAACATGGTTACTATGCAATAATGCTCCAAGTAATATAATTAATATACAAAGTAATAACTTATAGTAACTTTTTATTTTTCTTGTAATAAAAATAGTTGAATGGTTTAAAGTTTTGCTGATCTAAGTTTTAGATCTTGGGCTATATAAATTAATTCAGTCAAGCCTGGTTCTCTGTTTGCTTCCAGTAATAATAGCCACATTAATTCTTGATATTCAAGTTTGTCCTACCATTGGCTCCCTCTGGGTTTTTTTTTTCAACTTGCTCAAGTTCAAAATACTTAAAAAATCCTTTATCCTACACTCCTGGAGCTGTAAATGTTCATATAAGTTATGGTGTGCATTGAGAGTCATACTCGAAAAAATCGGATACGAAAAATCTACTCTTTCGTGGGAATTTGCCATTCTACATATCCCTCCTTTTGATCTCTCCGAGCGGAAATATAAGGTTCGAATCCCATTATTTATGTTAATCAAATACTATATCTCTTTGAATTGGAAAAACAGGCAAACTTTATCCTGGGATGGCTTTAAATCTATAGCTATTAAACACCTAAATGTTCAGAAATACCTGTTCCACAATATCAATCACAAACCTATAATTAAAGAATTCTGGAGAATCTTATTTGATCATATTCTTAAATGAATGTATGCTACTTTATGTTCTAATACCTCTTAATGTGCTATTCCGAATTATTCTTAGTTGGGCAATGTATAAGTGTATATAGTTCTTATTGTACATATGTTTTTTTTTTTTTTTATTGAGGAGTATTAGTTTGATGTTTGTTTTGACTCTGTTTGAGGGTGTGTTTTTTTTTCTCTGTATTGTGTATTGCTCAAAATGTTTAATAAAGAGAATTAAAAAAAAAAATAAAAAATCCTTTTAGACAACTTTTTAAATGTTTTGAAAACTGCATTTTTATTGTCATTTTTGATAATGTCATATAAATGGTCATAAACATGCTTTTTTAGGGCTCTTTCAGTTTTTCTGATGCAGTCCTCACAGATTGTAATATATATATAACCCCCCTTACTATAACAGCTGCAATGTTTATTGGCATGTATGTGTCTTCCCCTAGACTGCAAGGAAAAGCATTTTGCAATTCCAATGTGTGGGCACTGTTTGCATGCCTCAGTTTTATAGGTACCCTTCCTCATATTTGGGTATCCACCTACTTTTTTATTCTTTTCATAAATATTTTTAATGATCTTCCTTTTCTATATGTAATATTATGGGGTTCGCTAAGAATCTTTAATGCCATTGGTAGTTGTATAAACATATTCCAGTATTTAAATATCACCTCCTTAATAACACTGATGTCCTGGTTAAATTCTAGACATAGAGCTTTGGTGTAACTCCTCCCATCTTTATAATCTGAATGGGTGAGGGCATTAGCTCCTATAGATATATTGTGGGTATCTCTATCATTGATTATTGGTATATATAATTCCCACCCATTCACTACTTCATTTTGTATATCTTCTATAACTGATACAGGGTATAGTCTCTGTAAAAACATATTTCTTAAGAAAATACATTCTTGTAAAAAAATCACTTGTTTAGAGGTCATACAAGCTGCATTGTCCTTTAATAATAATTCTTTTTTGAAAAAAGGATGTTCTCAGTTGAAGTAAAAAGGAGTTACAATAGATAGGTTTATGATATAGTTCTGATTATATAGTTTAAATTCATTATCTTTAGTAATAGACATATCAAGGTAATTAAGTTCATCTTCTTGTATTAGGTAAGGGAATTTTAGAAAAGTAGTAGTATTTTGGAGGTAATTGATAAATTCATGTAGTTGTTCAAGATTACCTGTCCATAAAATGCATATATTGTCAAGGAATCTATTGTATAGGTGTCAATGTTTATAACAAAAGAATTGATTACAAACTGTAATTCCCACGCATACATGACCAGGTTTGTGAACATTTGGGTGCAAGCTGCCCCCATAGCCACACCCCTGTTATGTTTAAAAATGTCACCTTCATAAAAAACAAAGTTGTATTCCAAATGAAATCACTAAGTAAGTATACATCTTTATGAGTTAAAAAAAAATCAAAATTTGTAATTACTTCATGAATCCATCTACACCCTTGTCCATATGGAATGACTGGGTGAACTATTCCTGCACTAATGCACTCACCCAATGATCCCTTGACTTCATCATTTCTAACGCACTAGACCAGCTTGTCTCATCCCCCATAAAGGGAGATAACATTCTGAACTTGGTTCTTACCAATATGGATGACGGTTGCACCACTCCCATAGTATGTTCTACTCTGGTGAGATCAGACCATTGGTCTCTCATTCGAAGTTTCTGTTCCACCCAATCCCTCCCCAGGTGTAACCAGGCTAAAGAACTTCTTAAAAGCTGACTATAACCTCCTAAGGGAGGGTATCAGCAGCTTCACACCACCGCCCCTTTCAGAGGATGCAGACAACTATGCTGAACAGTATGCCAATGCAGTATACATGCACCTGTACAACTGAATGGACTCAGCCATAGCCAGCAGAACTTAAACCTGCTTCTCAAGGAAACACAAACCTGTGTAGTGGACATCCTCTATCAACAGGCTTTTCAACAAAAAGAAAAAACTGTTGTCCAAGGGTAAAAAGAAACAAATTCCAAATTGGAAAATCTCCCTCCTCAGCCTCAACAAGCAAATTAGATCACAAGTGAAAATCTCCAAAGCCAATTATGAGTTGAAACTAGCCTCCAAAACAAAAGGAAACCACAATGCCTTCTTCAGTTATGTCAGTTACCTCCATGGCAAAGCCCAGGTTTCTTGTGAATTAGTACTTAATGGTACCACTTATACTGATCCTGTTGACTTAGCCAACCTGCTAGCTGATAGCCTCAGTGAAAACTTCACTCCCTTATCCCCTCCAAAGGCTCATTTGACAGCCCCTATACTTGTGCTACACCTCACATCTCTGTAGATCAAGTGTTAAAGGCCCTATCCAAGACAAAGAACACAGCTTTCTTGGGACCCAATAGTATCCCAGGTGGTATTCTGCACCATCTGCAGCAAGAACTAGTTTCACCATTGAGCAACCTATTCAACCACAGCCTAATTACAGGCTTCATTCCAGCTGAGTTTAGAACTGCCAATGTCATCCCCTTGCACAAAGGTGATACCACTACTGATCCAGGAAACTATTACCCCATTAGCTTGACAATTCTGATCTGTAATGCCATGGAGTGTATTCTTACTATTATGGAGCTCATAAACAAGGATATAGGCAACAATCTCCAAGAACTTGACCCCACCCAGTTCAGATTCATCAGGGGCAAATCTTGCCTATTGAACCTAGTTAACTTCTTTGAGACTGTCACCAAGGCCATGGATGAGGGAAAGTCAGTAGCTACCTATTACCTTGACTTGGCCAAGACCTTTGACGCAATCCCCTACTCGAGCAACATTGAAAAGCTAACACAACTTAGCATAAATCCCTGTCTCGTCAGGTGGGTGGCCAACTGGTTCACTGATAGGGCCCACAAGGTCAAAATAGGTGCTGCCACCTCTGACAGCAGACCTGTCACTAGTGGTGTTCCTCAGGGTTCTGTCCTGAGATCCCCTACTGTTTGGCATCTACTTCTCAGAGGTCCAGGCAAAGACAAAGGGCTTGTGGCTGACCTACTTTGTGGATGACCGTATGTTCGGTGATGTCATTGACTCCCCAAATGATGGTAACATATTGCATGAAGGTCTCTCAGCTACAAATAGCTGGTGCCAAAGTCATGGCCTAAAGTTAAATGCAAAAAAAAATGTAATATCATACCATTCAGCAAAAATATGGCCCCTACTGATTACCACATCAACGGCAGCCCACTAAGCACACAACCTGTGGTGAGAGACCTAGGTACTCAGGTTGACAACAATCTCACATTTGACCATCATGTGGCAGCAGTGGTAAGAAAAGCCTTTTACTTGGTTCATCTCATAAGCAAAGGGATTGCATCCAGAAAAAAGGAGGTTATTACCTCTCTGTACTACTCCCTCATTAGGCCTATAATTGAGTATAACACCCCATGTGATGCCCCTGCAGTGGCCCAGTAAACAAGGAGCCTCAATCCTCACCTCTGGCAACAGATAGGGGATGCACACATTGGGAGGATGACAAGTACGCACACAGTAAATTTCCCTTAAGAGCACACAGAAATCATAGCCAGTCTTGGGCTGGTTTCTCCCTCTTTCTCCAGATCCCCCATAAGACTCCCCACTGGCACAGCTATAGGGTTGAGATCCCAGCTGAGTGGCCAAGACAAAATCTCCAGCACCCTCTCTATCCAACCAGTGCTTCATGTTCCTGCCGAAGTAGCTGACACACACACGCACACACACACACACACACACACATACACACACACACACACACACACACACACACACACACACACACACACACACACACTTACTTTGAGATTTGATTTATATACAAACACACACACACACACACACACACACACACACACACACACACACACACACACACACACACACACACACACCTGGGAAAGGCTGACACAGGTTTACTAGCTATGCCCCCTTCTGCCCACACTATAAGGTAGTTCCAGCAGCCACCAGCCAACTCTTTATCAGCTGCTATAAGGCCCTTAACAAAGGGTGTCCAGTCCTACTGTGTAATGTTACTATTAATCCAAATGGTAGTTTTGAACAAGCGCCAGGCTATTAGGAGTGGCTTGTACAGTGTCACTAAATATATATGCAAGTACACTAAGAGCTTAAATATGTCTCACAAATATCAGCCACAAAGATAGGTTTAAATATATTTAATAATAAATAATAAAAGAACATGACAATACTCAGAAAACAAACACAGTTACTTCAGAGTTCAAAATCACAGGAACCATTTTAAAACAACATTGCAGGACAGTCTTAAATAAATACAGAAAACATCTAAACTAATCTTTACTATATTTATATCTATATCTAAAAGAAATCACTGTACTCTAGTTAATTACTATTAGCAAGGCAAGAGCAGATTTTGATGATGTGTGGATGTTCATGCTAGGTCCAAGTTCCCAAATTAATATCACATTTTACTACTGTGTTAGCCTGGCTCCCCAGGCTACCAGACCCAGATGCTTGTCTCAAAGCCTGACTGTGGGTAACTGCATGTACACACAGTACTGCATTATCAAAATCATTCCCTATCAGTACATCTGCAGGGATATCCTCAAACACACCTACTTGCTGGCTTCCTTTTCCACCCTCCCAGTCAAGGTGAGCCCTAGCCAAAGGTATTTGGAATGGGGTCCCTCCTAAAGCTCTGACTGGAATAGACTGCCCAAGCAAGTATTTCTCCTCTGTAACCATTGCAGGCTTCACAATGGTTAGGTCAGAGGCTGTGTCTGTCTTAGCAGTGTCCTCTTTCCCATCCACTAAGACAGGATATAACCTCTTGTGGTAGTTTGGTACCCTTGTTGTCTCAAGACAACTTACTGCTGGCATTTTGTCATTTCCACTTACTGGCTCTCCCATCTTTTGTTCCCCACCTTGCCTCCATGGACATCTATATGCTACATGGCCACACTGGTTGCACTTAAAACATATAATCCTTGGTTCTGGACATGTACCTGGACTAGTGGCTTCCCCTGCTACTGTCGTACTCTGCATTGTCTGTCAGCTAACCAGATTCTCATGTCCTCAGGCAAAGTGCTAAGGGCTTGTTCCCTCACCAAAAGGTCTGCCAGCCTTTTGAAAGTGGTGACCTGACTTCCACTCATCCACCTATGAAAATAAGTGCTTAGTTCAGCAATATATTCACATACACTTTCATCTGCCTTGGGTCTATGCTCACAAAACTTTTTTCCTGTAAGCTTCAGCTGTTAACTTAAAGCATTCTAACAAACACATTTTGACTGTATTATAATTTAAGCAATTAGTATCAGACAGTTTAGAAATTGCAGTTACAGCTTTACCATGCAGTAAGGGGGGGGGTTAGGAACCATACTCAGAGCCCTTGGTCAACATTATACTGTTTACATACCTTGTCAAACATATGAATGAAACTATCAAAATTATCCTCTCTGTAAATTGTGGAAGACATTTACTGACCTTTGTTGTTTCTGGGGTTCGGTTACTCCCTTCCCCCTTACCTCCATGACTCTGCTCAAGAGTCAGCATCTCCTTTTCATGCTGCCTCTGCCACTCATTCTCCTCAGCTTCTAGGTGTTGCAGCTTGTCATTTTTCTCGGCCTTCAGATGTTGCAGTTTCTAATTTTCCTCAGTCTCTAGACATCTCAGTCTCTCTGCTGCTTCTGTTTCCAAATGCTTGGCCTCCAGCTCAAGTCTCTTTAATTCCAGATGGATTTTTAAGTCCTCTGTGAAAAGGTTGCACTGTCCATTTTCTGAGAGTTGTACATCTCCAAGACCTGTCTGATTGTCCCCTGGTTGCTATGCTGTGATGCAGCTGTGACTAAAGCTGCAATCATTCCTGCCTTAGCCAGGTTGGCATGTGCCAGTCCTTTAGCCTGGCACATCTCAGCCAACTGGCTCTTTGCTAGCTTGCCATACTCCTCTGTAGACAGGCTTGCCTGCTCTCCCTGACTAAGCTAACAAAAAGAAATAAAACAATTGTGATATGAAACTCTGAATGTTCACTGCATGGCTGATTGAGAGTACAGACACCTTGAGTGACCGCTGTACACAAGCTACAGGAATTCAATATCCACACCACTATAAGCCAATTAATATGTGATGTGGCTCTCTCACCACTGTCTACCAATTAATATGTGATGTGGCTATCCCACCACTGTACACCAATTAATATGTGACATCCCTGCACTGGCCCAATAATCAAGGAGCCTAAATCCTCACCATTGGCAATAGCTAGGGGACGTACACATTGGGAGGATGACAAGTACACACACAGTAAAGTACAATTTCCCTTAAGAGAACAAAGAGATCAGTCAGTCTGGTGCTGGTTTCTCCCTCTTTCTCCAGATCCCCAATAAGACTTCCCACTGGGAAAGCTATAGGGTTGAGATCTCAGCCGAATGGCCAAGCCAAAACCTCCAGCACCCTCTCTGTCCAACCAGTGCTTCATGTCCCTGCTGAAGTAGCTGACACACACACACACATTTTGAGATTTGATTTATATACAAACACACACACACGCACACACACACCTGGGAAAGGCTGGCACAGGTTTACTAGCTATGCCCCCTTCTGCCCAGACTATAAGGTAGTTCCAGCTGCCACCTGCCAACTCTTTATCAGCTACTATAAGGCCCTTAACAAAGGGTGCCCAATCCTACTGTGTAATGTTACTATTAATCCAAATGGTAGTTTTAACCAAGCTCAAGGCTATTAGGAGTAGCCTGTACAGTGTCACCAAATACATATGCAAGTACTCTAAGAGCTTAAATATGTCTCACAAATATCAGCAACAAAGATAGGTTTAAATGTATTTAATAATAAATAATAAAGAACAAGACAATACTCAGAAATAAAACATAGTTACTTCAGAGTTCAAAATCACAGGAAATATTTTTAAATAACATTGCAGAACAGTCGCAAATAAATACAGAAAACATCTAAACTAATCTTTACTATATTCCTATCTATAACTAAAAGAAATTACTTGTACCCTAGTTACTTACTATTAGTACAGCAAGTGCAGATGTTGATGAGTGGATAGTCTTGCTAAGTTCAAGACAAAATACAAAATGCACAGTCTCTCAATCAGATCAACCAGATCCCAAATTTGCTTTTCTGTGTTTGTTTTTCAATGTTTTGTTTTAAATGGAAGAAGTTTGCTTTGTGTTTAGTTGGTTGAATTTGTCTTTATTTTCTGATATAGTGAGTTTTTTCCATTGCAACTATGCTGAGTTTCTTAACATGTAAAAATATTTCAATTCCTCAAAAATCCATTGGTTTCGATTATGTTTAAGTATTCAGGAAGCAAAGGTGAATTGTTTTGTAGATAAAATAATGCATTTGTTAAGATTTCTGAAATGTCATTGAGGTTGCTATTAGCTGGGATTCTGGATCAGGAGGTTTTTCAGAGTTTTCCTTTTAAAGCACACATGCTTTTGCCGATTTTTCATTGAAAAGTGATTAGTGAGGGTGGAAGCCTGTGTTTGTAAGACTCGGGGAGAATCTGATGGGGCAGTGTTCACTAAAGCAGGGAGGCTGGATTTTAATATTGGTCATTATGTTAGGTTTGTTTATGAGCAGGTCTAGGAGAGAGCTGTTTTCTGATTTGAAGTTAGGACTAGTAAGCTTTATAGTCATTTATGTTAAACCAAGGGCAGAGTCTACTGATCTGAGGAAGATAAGGTTAAAATAGGAAAGGATTATAATATCTGCACTAGGTCTAGGAATGTGTAGTTGTTTGAACTTTGTAAGGTTAGGTGTTGAAGGAGGTAGGCAGTGTCTACAGTCAATTTAGGGGAGTTACTGTTTATCTGCAAGGCTAGCCAGTTGGGGCTATGGCTATCTGTAGGAGGGGTTTTGCCCCACTAAAATACTTTAATGTTTAATTGGGGCTAGAGTTTCCCGTTTCCCCTCCAACATGTGCTTCTTTTCTAGGATTAAAGATGTAAGTATAGTTGGGGAAGTGATGGCTGAGGTTAGGGTGCCAGTTTTGATCCATTCTTCTGAAATTGCTATTATGTCTCATTGCTTTTCTTTTACTTGAACAAAACTTATGCCATTACCTTTTTGCAGACATGGGAATTCTTCTTATTTATGTGTTATGATCCTGTTTAACATTAAACATTAGTGTTCACATTTTTTCAATTCGGTGACGTGCACTTTTCTAGAAGTATACAAGTATTAATGACATGTATGCTATAATATTTAATAATTTTTAACTCAGTAGTTAGGTGTTCTACATTCTAATTGTGAATGATCATAGCTGCTGTACACATTCCTATGTTTTCATATACCATTCCATTCTAATAATTATGGCACCAATAAATTGATAATGGGAATATGAAAACATACCACTGTAAACTGGTATCTGCTGAGAATGTTGACACTGTGCAGGGACATATTTTGTTTGACCAGCAACAAGCTCCTGTGTGGTAATCATATGACTGGGAAGGGGATTAGAAGGACTTGGAGAGGAGTTGACAGAAGAATGCTACCGAATGCATAAACTGTGATAGTACCTTTGAGTCAAGTTTGCCTCTTTTCACCTTAGGGCTGGTAGAACTGGACAGTGCACTATTACTGGTCTTGAGAGTATGGGGCAGGGGCTTCCTATGAAATGCATTTAGAGAATAATCCTCTGTAGGAGAAATTTGGACAGGCAATGACTAGGAATAGATGGGCATTAATTGGGACAAGATGCCCTTGTCAGTTAAAACCATTAGAGGTAAATGTCCCTTCTAATCTCTGTGGTGCTCATGTCACAGCTGTAATGTTAACTATTATTCAAAGAATTCAAGTCTTATTGAATAAATCCACGTTAAATACCAGCACTAAAGAGGTACCAGGGCAGACAAAAGGCACTAGCTGGCTCAGAACTGTATTTTTCCTGTATTTTTTTGGTTCTTATTGAATAAAAATAAATCAGATTTCCTGCAACACTATTTTAGTTTCTTTTGTGCCTTTGTTCTCCCTGCTTTTAGAGAGCCCTTACATCGTGGTGCTTGAGGCAGGACAGAATTTTAGAGCTCATGATTTCAGCAAAAAAAGTTACATATATTAATTTGTTTAGTTAGAACAATTTCACATACTTTAATCTTTACTAACTGTTGGTTTGATAGAGTCCTCTTGTTATTTTTACAAGAATTGCTAACATCTTGTGAAATAACGGCATCCATCTTTATTGCTTTTATTATTATGCTATTTCATATACTGTTCAGTGGCTATGATAAAGTGCCAAGGCATCTGCAGTTGTATCAGTTTCTTCCTTCTGATTTCTAGGTCTAGCTATTGGGATGACCAGGATGGTGTGGACTATGGATGAACAACATACAATTATAGTCCAGGGAAGGCTATGAAGATGACACAATTGATAAGGTATAGTAGGAAGGCAGATCAAGACAATGTTGTTGAAATATGAAGCCACCTCCATAGGGAGTCCTAGTTTATTTTTCATGAGAATAAAGCACGTTTTAATATGCTGTATATTTAAACCATGGAGTTTCAGATATTTCGTATGACAGGATAAGCCTAAATTTAAAGGCATAAATGTGAATGAATCTATCATAATTTTACAAACCTGTAGTAAAACTGTACTGATCAGAAAGACAGTCTTTGTACGTTTGTGCGCATATTGAAGAAAGCAATACAAAATGATAGTTGGCTACACAAAGCTTTACTTTGCTCATGATATTTTGCAGTGGACACATCTTTGTAGTGGTGGTCAGTCGTTTTCTTTGATGTCTTAGAAGAGACATTGTTTTCCTTCTATTGCTCATGTTAGACTAATGATAACATTCACTAAATTGTATTCTACATTTTAACAAAGCAGGTATTTGAATAGATACAGAGAAGTTTCTAGGTTGATTTTGTAGATATCTCAATTGAGAATAAGGCAATACTTTTACTACAGATATTGCTCTTAGTTTGCATAGTGTAACTTAAAGCAATTGCAGGTTGAGATCACCAATGACATTAAGCAGGTACTCCCCTGCCTGACCTGACAAAAATAAAAACTGTATAACAGTAAAGAGGATTTTACTATAGCTACCCCCCCCCCCTTACAGAATAAAGCAAAGGTCCATCCTGAAATCATGAAAACATTTACGTTTTTAAAAACTAGACTGGAGCAGGGCCTCCTTTACTATATTAAATATTGCAATATGCTTTTGTGTCAAATAACTAAGTCCACAGTCCGCAATGTAGATGTTCTTCATATTGATAACTGCTGCTGCTTAGGATAAAGCAGACATCCAGCTTCCAAAGCTACAGGGCACTTTCCATGCACCCAAACCATTTGTCAGCTCGTGTTGATCTGACTAAAAGACAGGTTTGGGCATCAAGTCCTTCAGAGCTTTCCTGTCAATGAAGAAAGTGTTCCTGTGTGGGCTTTCAAGGAATGGCAGTTGGCCTGTGCTCTTCCATTACTGGGCAGATAAGTTCCCCTTGAGGAAAAAGCTTCTATATGTTATTTTTAATATTTGGTTTATATTCCTGTTTAGGAAAATATGTTTTAAGCTAGGAATATGAGTTTTTACTGACTACCATGTGACTCTACTGTACTTTTAAATGGGAAAGCACTTTTGTGTTTCACAGTTTAAGAGTTGATTTAACATTCTAAAATCATTTTTTTTCTGTGGAAAAACTATATCTAAATTACTTTCTTGGGGGGATGGTAAAGTATATTACAATACTTTTCACTGTGTTCTTATTGGTAAAAGTGACATTATATTGATTTTAAAATCTTACTGGCTTTGGCTGCTAAGGATGGAGCTGCCAGTTAAGAGGAAAAGAGGAAGGCCTAAGATAAGGTTTATGGACGTGGTGAGAGAGGACATGCAGGCCGTTGGTGTGACAGAGCAAGATGCAGAGGATAGGAAGAAATGGAAAGAGATGATCCGCTGTGGCGACCCCTAACGGGAAAAGCCGAAAGAGGATGATGACTGACTTTGGCTGCTTATTTCCCCAGGAAAGAAGCACAATTTTTGGCTTGACCATGGAACAATCTACCAGTCCCACAGTCAGAATTTCTTTAAGTCATAAAAATAAAAAGTTAACTAAACAGCCTTTGTCATTCAGCTGGCTACCAGTTTGCCTCAGCTGCAGGCAGGTGACACTGCTGTGGTCAAAGCTGGTTCCTCAGACCACTCAGCTTTTTACCCAGCTCCCTCTGGGGTTGTCCATACAGCTACTATGAAGTGGGGCTTAGCCTTGTCCTCTGAAGCTGTTGGTGTTTCCTCAGTGGGCAGGGTGCAGCTACTTTTTTGGTGTTGGAAGAAGAGGCATGAAATGTACCCCTGTAATGCCCATCACAAGGGAAGTTGTTGCTGCCATTACTAGCCCCATTTGAACAAACTTTTGTAAAAAAAACAGAAAACCTGATATGTACCATCTCCTGCTGCAGTTTCAAAGGACAGGAGTAGTTTATTAAGTCTGGCAAAGGGTCTGATACAGGCTATCGACTCACATTATCAGGTAGTTTCTGGTAATAAAGGGATTCCTCTTTTTCTGAAAAGATTCAAGAACATGAATCTGGAGAGGAATGTGATGGGACAGATACAAGTTTTTCTCTTTTGATGTCTGATTCAGACTCAGCAGAAAGAGAGAAACAGAGTGACAGAGTGACACGGAAACAGAGAGATATGGGTATTTGTATGCTTACATTAAGGTACTATTGGCACAGATAAGAGTGAAGTACATACTGCTGTAGATATCAGGGTCTTGCACTTAGAGTTCAGCAGCAAATGTTGTTCTTGTAAGGAACGAGGCAGTGAAAGATAATCCTGAGTACAAAATCCTGAACCAGACATGAAATATCAATATCAAAAGCTGTGTCATGAAAGAGTAAAAGTATGTAAACTGTAAGGAAAAGGGAAAGCAGTTGTGCTGAGATATTCAAGTGACTGACAAACTAACATTTTAGTAAAAAAAAAAAAAAAGCGTGTTAAGTGAAAAAAAGGGAAGGCAGGAAATAACCGGTGTTCAAATATCTATAAAGAAAACACATTACTCAGGTCAAGAGAATATTTTTTCTCAATCAAAAGACACTCATAAACTGATAGATCATGTACTGAAGCTAGAAGGTGATAAATCATAAAATAGATGATAAATGCCTGCAAATAAATGCTGATGAGTGCTTACAACATGTGCTGGGATAACATAACAGGGCAGCGATCAAGCACATGGAACAGACCTAAAAAAAATCCATCAAGAAGGAAAAGTGATGGAAATGCTACACAACATTCAGGGCTTGTTGTGTTATGATACAAGGGAATGCAAGAACCATTTGCAGACTGCAACAGAGAAAATACATTCCTTAAAGTATTTCTAGTCTGTCTGAATTTGAATATGACTTTTCTACAGGTTTTCTGTGACTTGGTCTGCTATTTTAACAATACACTACTTACTTTGCACATAAAACTCTTATGTTTGCAGTTTCACCACACACTTTGCTCCCCTGCCATAAATATGCTGTCTTTTGGTTTCTAAGATTTTAACGAACATAATGAAGTCCACAGGGCTTCAGCATCATAGTACATGCATAGACTGAATCAGCTTTTACTCTTGGGAAACTATATACGATGGCTGTTTGGCACTGCTCTTTAAAATGAGTTGAACCTTATGTTAGCTGTACTGAGCAGTTTCATCTACAAATGAACCACAAGCATCCTGTACAGCATTTGTGAATATTAAAATGATACTATGTCGTATGCTGATTTTGGCAAAAGGCCTCCAACATTTGTATCATTTACATTACTGTAATGAAAACCATATGCCCTTGTTGAAGCCCTAGAAACTCAATGCCAGCAGTTGTATGGTAATAACTTGTCTCAGTAAACTCAGCTATGAGACCAGAAAGACATGACACAGAAACACAGACTAATTACCTGACTGCAGGCTGTAGCAAGTAACACTGTTGCAACTTCAAGAAAAAATATTATATGGTACATGGTAAATCTTTTTGTGATATAATTTATAGCAAGGTTTGTAGAAAATGATGGTGGGAGGACAGAATTACATTTGCCCAGATTTATGTGATTCAGAATCCATTGTGATACTTGTAGTAATGTTTCTTGTCCAATTTGCTTGAGTAATGAATCAACATTAATTCATATATGTGTGTGTGTGTGTGTGTGTGTGTGTGTGTGTGTGTGTGTGTGTGTGTGTGTGTGTATAAATTGAACATTCTTAGTGTTGTGGTTACAAACTGTCATTAAGAACTCTGAACATACAGAAGGCCGAACTCCCTAAATGTTAAGCAAATGAAGGATCAAGAAAGGAAAATGATTTCCTCTCTTGCTCTTCACACAACCCCTCCATAATACTAGCCTCAAATTTGTCTGAACAGTACCACCTGTACCACATCAGCAATGGGTGTGAATCTTAATGTTACCCTTTCCCTAACAATAACCCGTAACACTGCCACTACACAAAGCACACTATGACACATGAAAACGCACTAACATCACTACATCAATCCCTTACCTAAACCTAAAATACACACATTTGCACACAAACATACAAAACTTCCCCTCCCACCTATCCTCAGCCCTAAACCTGACTACCACACACACACACACACACACACACACACACACACACACACACACACACACACACACGCCATCCAATCCCACTCACCTTTCACAACAAAACAGTCTGTTGACATTCTGAATGCTCAGCTATCCATACATTCGATATTAAGGACCACTCCATCATTCTGCAATCAAACCAACATTCAATCAAATAGGGAGGAAACTAAATCCATGCATATCTTGAAAAAAAATGACAGGGTAAGATATAATTTTTTTTCACTTTCCTACACACTATAACGAACTCCCTTACCCTCTCCGGTGATGCTCAAATTCTGTTTTACACGTGGCTAAGCCCGGACTACAGAAGTATCCCTTCAATGTACGTGCTCCTATCAAACCAGCATGAAGCCTCTCTACACATTGCACACAGACTGTTGACCCTGAAATCTGGAGAAACTTTTTTTTTTCACTAATGTGGCTGAACCCTGACTAGAGAAGTCTCCCTCCAAGGCACCTGCTCCTAACAAACCAGCATGAAGGCTCTACACATTGCGCACAGACTGTTAACCCTGAAATCTGGAGAACTTATATTTTTCACTAATGTATGTTAAACCATGTTATTAACTGTATTTTATCTGATTATAGGTCTGGTTAGCTTGCGCATCACCAGACACTTACCACCTTCCATTCCCCCTACTCCTCGTATTATTTCTATCACTTGCCTCATCAGTGAATTCTGTTTCTTCCATTAGCCCCATTTTACTCCCCTGTTCATATGACCAGTTAATACCCTGAGATTGAGTAATTTGGCTGCCAATTTCTACAATATTTAAACTTAATTCTACAACTCCAGCCTCTGCCTCCCCTTCTCATCACCATTTACTGCTTGAAAATATATAAACACCTAATAGTACAGCTGAGACAATCCTTGTAGGACATTTTCTGTTACTGATTATTTTTTCTTTTGTTTACTTGGTCTGCAGCAACGGCCTTGGTGTAGCCCACTCCCTTCACCCTTCGGGCTCATGCTGCTCCCCTACCCTACCCCCATTCCCACATACCACTGACTACCCTAAATTTATTCTTTCCATGCCTCTATAAGCCCTCCCCACCTCCAAATAACCAATAATAGCCCACCCCTACCCTAAATCCAGTTAACCAATAATAGCCCATCCCTACCCTAACTCTAATTCCTCCCTTTTCTTGCTGCCTCTCTCTAGTACTACTCACTCCACTCACTTGCACATCTCTCCCAGACTCCAGTTACTTTCTTGCTTGCTCCTCCTCTGGCTATACTTGTCGTCTTTCAAACAATTTCTCTTTTGCTCTTATCTCCTTATCCCTTCCTGCTATCTACCCTAATACCTTACTCCAATCTCCCTTCTGTTAATCACTGCAGTCTCTCATCTGCCTGTTTTGTCCATATGATATCATAACATGCTAGTGAACTTCCTCCTACCCCCCTTCCTCCTCATCCTTTCATGCTTATCTTCTTATCACACTAAACTATTCTATTCATCACCATCTCCCACTCTCTCACATGACACTCCATCTTACAATATTGCTCTGTCCTTCTAAATCTCTCCCTCACTCTGTAACGCCTCCTACACTCAGTTTTATAAAATAAAACATTTCAGTTATATACCACCTACCCCCAAATATAAGCTGAAAACCTCTAACCACTACTTATATTACACTAAATCTAATCTACTTTCAACCCTCCTGCTAGCTGGAGATATCCACCCCAATCATGGCCCATCCCCTACCACTACCCCCGCTGACACCATCTCACCTATTGTAAATTAACATCCCATCTCGCTAACAAAACACATCTCTATCTACTCCATAAACCTACAAAGTCTAACCAATAAAATAACCGAGTACAATGCTTGGACAGCCCATTGTTCTCCTCACATCATGTCACTTTCAGAAACTTGGCTCAAACCTCATATCTGAAATTCTGAAATCCTACCCCCTGGCTATAACATCTTTCTTCTTGACACACTATCCAAAAATTAGGGAGGTGTTGCTATCCTGTACTCCGAGCTACTTAACCCCCCCCCCCTCATTCCCCCTCCCTGACTTTCATCCAACTGAACATTCTCAGCTGTCACCTTAACCCTCACAAACAATTTGCTACTGCTGCTATATATATTCCTCCTGGCAACAATATACCTATTCTAGATCCACTCTAACCTGGATCTCCCTAAATTTGGCCTTAACAATCATACAAGGAGATGTCAACACTGATTGGAATAAACTGTCACTAAATTCTTCCACTTTTAGTATCACCCTCTATGGTTTCAGTCAACATATCACAACCCCCACCTGTATTAAACAAAACAGCTCCTCAACTCTAGATTGGATATTAACATCCGACCCTAATCACTATCACAATCCTACCACCTTACCTGACTCGTTAAGTGACCACCTCCCTACTTTCATTCAAAGGCTGCCCTCCCACATGACTAAAATGAACCTCTATAGATAATGTCACAATCTGGCTAGCTTTAATAAGGAAACATTTAACACCCACTCTCTCTAGATAATTGGTCACACTTCTATGATCTTCCTCTAAATTATGCTGTTCTTGAGTTCAACAATACTTTACTTAACATACTAAACATCCCAGCACCTGTTAGAAAAATTAGAGTCAAAACAAATCCCACTGCCTAGCTCACCAAAGATGCCCTCTCCATAATGAAACTTAGAGACAGCACTTGGAAGCAATTATTAAAGTCAAAATCCTTCTCTCTCCTCCTTAAATTCAAAGAACTAAGAAACCTCACAAAAAAACATTATTCGGGACAAGAAAAAATTCTGTCAGGAAGCCCAATCTACCCACCAGTCAAACCCTAAAAAAATTTGGTACACTGTGAACAACAGTTTTCACCCAGGGAAACCTACTACTCCAACCCCCTTCCCCAATAAGACACCACTTGAAACTGCCACTTTACTTAACACTTACTTCCTAGAATCCATCTGTAAACTAACTCACACTGACCAAAGCCAAACACAATCCCCCACCACCCCACCACCTGTCTCCCTACTGCCTTTTCCCTAAACCCATCTCCACTGCCTGTATAAAATCCCTTGTACTGAAACTTCTCTCTCCTTTGACAACCTACCACCACAATTTCTCAAACTTGGAGATAGTACTACTGCATATCCCATCTCTGTCCTTATAAACTGCTCTATCAAAGAATCCACTGTCTCCGACATCTGGAAATCCTTCTATACTATTCTCCTTCACAAAGGAGATAACTCCACTGATCCCTCCAACTTTTGACTCATAGCCATCCTCTTCCCCTCTCTCAAAAATTCTAAAGAAATGCATTCATAGACAACTTCTCAAGTACCTACTACAGAAAAACATTTTGACCCCCTCACAACATGGTTTGAAGCCCCATTACAGCACTTCCACAGCCTTCTATCCTTCACCCAGTCTGTTGCTGAGGCTAGGGACAGCAATAAACTGGTGTCTTGTCTTTTCCTGGACCTTTCCATGGCATTTGACACCATCTCCAACCTATATCTCCCATATATATATATATATATATATATATATAGTGTTGTCGCTAGGATTACCAGGTTTTTATTATATATAGTTATACACCATTCAAGGTTCTACACATTTTTTATTTATCTTAGCTATAATTTCTTTAGTGTATGGTCTCTATAACTGTGCTAATATGTACTGATGCACTAATTGTTATGTCCTTATTGGGTACAACTGAAATTTTGAAACATCATGTGACTAACGTCCAGTATTTAATGAATTATGGGATTTTTAACTGTTGTCTGATGAAGGGGTAGATCCCTGAAAGCGCTTACCACTGTTTTGTAAGGATTTATTTTTTGTAACTTTGTTTTGATTCTTTCTTTATTTTTGTAATAAATTTTCCAGCTGTGGTACTGTCAGTGCTCTTACTTTTGCAACTTCTCAAATACCTACTATAGAAAAACATTTTTGACTTTCCCGGTCAACAAATGTTAAATAAAAATAAATAAAAATAAATAAATTTTGACCCCCTCTCAACATGGTTTGAAGCCCCATTACAGCACTTCCACAGCCCTTCTATCCTTCACCCAGTCTATTGCTGAGGCTAGGGACAGCAATAAACTGGTGTCTTGTCTTTTCCTGGACCTTTCCATGGCATTTGACACCATCTCCCACCTTAAGCTACTATCTGATGCCAAACACTCCTCCTCCACTATCCTCCTTTAGCTTTCTTAACAACAGACTACAATTTGTTAGATGGCAAACATCCTGCTCTCCTTTCCTATCTGTCCAAACAAGAGTCCCTCAAGGATCCATCTTAGGGCCGCTACTCTTTAATATCTTTACAAACAATCTATGGTCTGCCTGCTTTACATCTTCACTGATTCAGTATGCAGATGGTTCTACTCTTGTCACCTGCTCTAATAACCTCACTGACCTCCACACCCACACTCAGAATTCTTTCAACACCATTGGACACTGGTTGATTAACAACCAACTCATCCTTATCCCTAAAAAAACTAAATGCTTCTTTTCCTTCCAAAAACCATATCTAAGCTTAGTGCTTCCTTCTGTATCTGTTCCCTGGACAATGCTATAATTTATGCCGACTCCCATACCAAACTCTTAGGTATTACAATAGACAACCAACTAGAATTTGACCTTCTTATCCAACATTGCATCAAATAAAAAAATCAAAAACTTGGTCTACTGCATAGAAACTTATCTAACCACTACCTCGAGGACTTCTATTGCCCAAGCCTACCTCCTCCCCTGCCTGCTCTACTCATCTCCTATATTTATTCACCTCCAAGTCAACCGTATAGCCATACTTGAAGAAACTTACAACCAAATTGCTAGAGTTGCCTGTAACCTGTAACCTCCCTTATAAATCTCACCACTGCCTCATTCTTAAACAACTGCATTGGCTTGAATTCCCTCAGCTACTCCAACTATCTCAGCTACAAATGGCCCATTCACTAATTAACAAACACTCAGACTGTCCCTCTCTGTCCACTGTTATATCCCTCTATATACCTGCACGTCCTCTCCATAGCTCAGAACAATACCTACTCGACACCTACAAACCAAACAAATCAATACACAGATTGCTCTACAAATGCTCAATATCCCATACTTGGAACAAAATTCCCAGAAATATATGTTCTATCAAATCTGCCTCGCTATTCAAAAAAAGAACTAAAAAAAACTACCTACCTAATTCACCTTCCTGCTCTTGCTATCACCCCACCTAATTCATGCTCTCTTAATATGTCCTTAACATGCTTTCCTTAAGGAAATATCACAAATGTACAACCTCTCTCACTCTGTTAAACAGTTGTATACTTTATTTCACTGTCTTTCCTCCAGAATAAAGTAACTTCTTGCTTCTCTCTCACCTCTTCATTTCCTTATACTTGAGTCATTTATGCATCTCTGTCTCCCTATTTCTATATCACTATCAATGCTTTTTTTCCATTCCTATCTGTTCAATTCCTACATTTTTTTTAAACAAATATATTTTCTGGTTTATTTGATATGTTAACAAGAAAACCAAAATTATTTTTTGATCTTCTATATAGAACTTTCTATCTTCTGTATTTTATTCATTTTGTATTTGCTCATTTGTATATTGCATGTATGTCTGTTATTAAAAAAAATAACTTGTTAATATTTCTTGTACACCTAACATACTGTATTTTTTGTGGAGCTTTTCTCCTCAGGTCTCCACTGAAAATGGGTCATTGGCCCAGTTGGACTAACCCGGTCAACAAAAGACAACTATATAAATAATAAATAAATCATGGGAAATAAAAAAAAAAAAACAGAAGTTTTACATTAAGTGGCAGACTAACACACTGCAGACAAAGTGAACTCAAAGTTTAGCAAGACTTAAAGAGCAGCTGAGATACAGTTGGATTTTGCTGATGGAATAAATGCAAAACAATACAAGACTAAATGGAACCTGTTACATTTGCTGCTTCAAGATGTATCATCAAAGATGTGACTCTGGCACAAAGGGATAAAGCTCTATGACTCAAGTTGAATAGTGACTCAAGTGCTGGTGAAGCCTCATGGTGGGTGAGTGGGAGTAAGTGTCCAATGGTTCACCTGTGTGGGGTGGTGATTATGTTCACTGTCTAATGGGATCAGTGACGCAGCACAGATCAAAAAAAGCAGGCATGGATACATTAATCTTTATTACTGCATGGGTGGAAGGACATGCACACCAATGGGGGAAGCACAATAAAACCTCATGGCAGTATGGATACTCATGCTAGCCACCAGTGATAGGTTAGGGCCTGTAAGAATGTAATCGCTGCCACTGTTGACAGTGGCTGTCTGAATGACAGCTCCCTTGAGCTGGCTATTGCCCTCATGCATGGGACTCACTGGTGGTAGGGAATGAATGGGCTGATGACAAATAAGGATAAGTTCAGAGGGAAAAAGATCTAAAAACATATATCACTAAAGGTAGGCTATATGCCACTTATGCAGGGTGTCTAAGTATAAGTTTTCAAATAATAGTGAAAAGTAAGCAATTCACTGCAAAGAGAACTCATCAGGAGAAGTCTAGCAAAAAAAAATGGCATTACACGTGTCTATGCTGAGATTTGTTGGTAACAGAAGGTCACAGTGTCCACTGCACAACTATCCATAATACGGACTTCTTGAAAGAAAACAAATTTTCATTTAAGTTTGTATCCATATTGATCCAGCTGAATCACTATAAGGGGTTACAGCTGTAAGTGCTCAGTTCACCATCAAATATAAAGTGGTATGCTTTATTGAACTCTTACTAAGTTATGTAGATACACACAGGCACCTGTTGCCTAGAATGCTATACCAAACAAGGAAATATAGGAAGAGGACAAGTGAGCTATATGCCATCAGGAATAAGTCACTGCTTGGTATAACAGATGAAGTCTCATGTCTGATCTGCTGCAGTACAGAGATAGTAAATGCATATTCAGAACTGTATCACAACAGCCAAATAATTATTAATTTTAATGTGTTTGTTGACTGTCATTTGTTTACTAGGTGGGATAATCATAAATGGACTGTTTCCACCCACAACTAGGCTAAGATAGTATAAAACAGTCAGCCAGTCAAAAAGGATTGATGCAAAAGTATTTATCATAGCTGCAAACAAATTTGTTACTAGTATGTTATGTAACACTCATGCATGGTAATGGAACTATCAAAACCTGTCCAGGCAATACTAACAAACTAAGTGGGTATCTGACAAGAATATCTTTATGTGGAGGCAAAAAAAAAAAAAAAACTGTTCTACCTCTGCACCTGTCAATTGCAGATTACAGATTATAAATCAAAGATGTAATGGCCAAGGAGACTGGTGGAGTGGATAGTAGATGATATCCCATTTCTATAAGAATAAACATTTGTAAAAAGGAGATAAAATATAAATCAAATAAGACTTTTAAGGACTTTTAGGAGAAACAGCATAGCAACAAATTGGTTTTTGATGATGTTAGTGACACACTGGCATAACTTAGCAGTTGATATTAAAGATAAAACCCTAAAATATATTTAAGATTATGTTTTGTAAATTACATTGGAATGAATTTTAATGAGCCACGGCAGGCTGAAAGGGCATTCATCCCAAACCTAAGCTGCCCTCTATTAATCAAACAAGTAAACAAACAAACACATAAATAAGTAACCTGAAAACAAACTACCTAACAGAATGTCAACCAGAAACTGAAAACTGCTGTGAGGTGCTGCAGCTTAAAAAATATAATATAAAAACTTGGGAAGACATTGTAAAATGGACTATGGTGATTGTGAGGTGGTGAAAGAAGTTAGAATATATCAATGTCTAAGTGTCCTGGTAGCTCTTGAACCATGGAAATTACAGGCAGCATGTTCAATGTGTATAGTTTTTCTTAATGAAAAAATAAAATCCAGTTTTCATGTCAATGAAGACTACCATTTTCTGAAACCGACTCTGTCCTTTTATTGGGCATGCTGTACTATTAAAACATCTCTTTGTGTTGCACCTCATCATCTGGTATGCAATGTTACTTAATCTGAACTTCTATATGTAAAATATCTTAGGGTGCTCCTTGTAAATATAAATTCAGCTAAATAAAAATAAATAATAAAAAATATATAAATACACAAAAGTATGTAACAATGAAAAACATTAAATAAATTATGGACACTACACATTTGTGATTGTAAATTTTTAATACAACGTTCTGAAGGAGATAGATAAGGGGGACTGGCATGAGATGTACCCCATTTTTGTCCATTTAGAAATGCAGAACTAAGCTACTAGATACAGAGATTATTTTGATTCCTCTCCTGTTGCTGTAAAGCCTTCTAGATTTTATTCCAGCTTCCATACCTCCTCAGCCTACAAATTCCTCAATTTCTCCACCTGCTTACCCCATACTTAACCTTCTAACTGGGAAGGCTCCCAATACCTTGGAAAATCAACCTCAGCAATAACTCCTTTGTAGTCCTGGAAAGCGGGACATGGCTTGGGAAGTTGCAAGCATGGAGCTGGGAGCCATCATGCTTATGGTTGCTAGTCAAAGGCCATTTCTTAGGGAATGCCTAGTACATTGATATCGGAAGTGCCATCACTGGCCAGTCTTATGTTATTTGATAACCTGTGAGGTTCCAGGTCTCTACCAGAGGTCACACAGGTATCAGATTATCATACCCCTCCCAATCAGAATAAGAGACCTGGCAGTCAGTTGCTGTACCTTATCCCTTCCATTCAGTCCCACTTATGGCCCAAATCTGGTCCCAAACTTGGGTTGTTGGTGGTGCAGATAGATGTTTTGCCACAGCACCCTACAGAAAACTCTGACATATTGAACATGAGCATTGAACACACTAATAGTGAACTATTCTGAAAAACAAGACTTCAGTAATGGATTTATGGGCTTTTCAGAGCTCAGCTATGCTTTCATACAGACTAAGGACTTTACACTGCCATCTGCCAACTGTGGCCTCACATGGCTAATGTTAATAAAAACAATAACATCATATTTTCCAGCGTACCCATTATGTGACTGATTTTCTTTCCTCACACGTGTATTTAGTTTCTGTCACTGGTGCCTTACTATAAACCTGAACACTTTTTCAGGTGGCACCCAAGCCCCTTTTCATCAAGAAATTCATCTCAAGAGAAGAACTAAGCACGATAGGTGAATACTGACTTTATTTCATGAATATATAACTATTTTGCTATGAATGGAGAGACCATATAAGAATTCTCTTTAGTATATGGGCCTTTATCTTTTCTATGTATTATTAGTTAAAGAGAGAGCAAGACAAAAATAATTGTAAGACAACCAGTATTTTGCACCTTCAAAAAAACATAATACTTTTTGTGCTGTTGCAGAAGTCATTCTAGGTCATGAAGCTTTAGCTGTGCTATTGTATGACAAAACAGGGAGAGAAAAAACATAGGACTGCGAAGAGTTTTGCAACCTTTGTAGGTTACCTCACAGACCATGACCAGAAACAAAGTGAATCTGATTCTATACCAGCTTTAAAAGCAGTAATGCAATTTATGCTGTCACAAACAAAAAAGAAGTGCAGTAAAGTACATTGCAACTCTTAAAGCTGTTTAAGCTACCTGCTACTTGTTCTGTAAGACTGTTCTTTTTTCTTTCTTGTAAGCTATAGTTTAGCAGCACTTAAAAGTTCTTAAACTTTTTAAGCATATTTCTTATGTTGGAAAAGTACTCAAGAAAATTGCCTTCTCCCTAAATTTGGAGTATAATTGTAATATTTCATGTACAAAAATGGATTAACTTAACCAGATGCCAGTACAGCAGTCTCTTATCTTAGTTATACAGCACACAAACTTTGATTCCTGTAGTCACTCTTCCACATGTGTGTGCTATAAGTGCAAAACACACCTCTTAACTGTACAGATTTTCGGAGAATGTCCAGATTTTAGTCTCATATTTTTGGTCAGTTTTGCATAAAATTGTGGTTTCCTTTCAAATCATTGAGTATTGGTGTCAGAAAATAATGACAGACATTTGAGTTTCTGACTTTATACTCTTTAGAAAATTCATGATAATGCAAAATCTGTTATTTATCAACTAAGTTTGTAAGAGCAATATTTTTTAAAACCATCCCTCTTTTTGGGCCTTTGTCTTGTTCTAAGAGGTTGAGAGGTATAATGCAAAAGAAAATTCTTATTCCCGATAGTCACATCAGGATGTTAACCAGTGCATCATTTTAATTTCCAGAGCAGAGAACATTGAAAGATATAATTCTGAAACAGTTCCCTAAACATATAAGATTTCTTGAAAAATTCTGTAACATAGTGGTCATAGATAAGAACATCACTTTTGTATAGCAGGTGTATAAAAGGGTTGTTTATTATGTGACATGAGAACTTTAGCCTGGTTAAGCGAGTTGCTAAGTGTCAGACAGTGTATAGGCTTAAGCTGCATGATTCAGACTCAAGACTACAGGATGCTGCTTGACTATAACTTGCTGCCTTAGCTATCATCCAGTTCTGCAGTAATGTTTTCTAAATTATTTGGCTATACATATCCATAAAATATGTTGTATTTAGAAACATTTTGGACTCTAATCATGATTTTATTTAATGTGACGTGCATATCATGATTATGCTTACATTTATTTTTTTTCTTAGGTTCATAGGTTCATAGGTTCATACTAGGCTACCTGCCCTAGGGCATTTATAAGCCTAGCCAGAGTGTGTTTGGCTTTCGCCACCCATTTTAAATGAAATTTGCTAAGCCCTTTTTTGAGGTTAGTATACTGTGCCTCTGTCTAACAGTGACACAGAAGTGATACGCAGGGTAAACCTACGATCTCCCATCCATTCATCAAGATTCCTCTTGAAGAGAGTCAATGAGGGACTCTGCCTAACCTGGACTGGGATTTTATTCCAGAGTGAAGGGAGCCTCTGGGTTATGAATCTGTCCCTCCAGCATGTCCTATTTATTTCAGTGCTGAGGTTCAAGTCTCTCGAGCATGTAGCTCGATGGGATTTGGATTTTCTGAGGTGCAGCATGTCCATTAATTCCGGGTTGGACATGGCTTTATACGTCAGGCACAGATCGCCCCTGAACAGGTGGTATGCCACTGAGTAGAGCTGGAGTTTCTTTAACCGGGCAGCATATGGCATCTGTTTGAGCCCTTTGATCCTCTTGGTGAGGAACTTTTGGGGTCTTTCCAGTTGCTGCAGGTGTCTGGTAAGGTACATCCCAAAAGGGGCATTGTACTCAATTATGGGCCTGATGAGGGATGAGTAAAGAGGCACGATGACCTCCCCTGATCTAGATGTGAATCCCTTCATGATTAGGTGGGCTATATAAAATGTTTTTCTAACCACTTTGGCCACGTGGGTGTCAAATGAGAGATTACTATCAACTTGGGTCCCCAGGTCCCTAATTACTTCTTCTGTACGTAATGGATTACCATCTATGTGGTAATTTGTGGGCACTTTGTTTTTGCCAAAGGGGATGACTATACACTTTTTGGCGTTTAGCTTGAGGCCATGGCTCTGGCACCAGTTGTCTGTTTCTATGAGGCCCTTTTGGAGGATGCTTGTGTCAGCTGGAGAGTCGATTATGGCGCCCAGTTTGCAGTCATCTGCGAACTTGGTCAGCCACAGTCCTTCTGTGTTGGCCTGTACCTCCGAGAAATATATACCGAACAAGAGAGGTCCCAGGACTGAGCCTTGTGGGACGCCACTTGTAACTGGTTTGGAGTCTGACATGGCTCCAGCAATTCTAACCATGTGGGTTCTGTCCTTGAGCCAGTTTGCAACCCATCTAGTGACATAGGGGTTTATATTTAAGCTGGTGAGCTTATCTATAATGCCCGAGTGGGGTATTGTATCGAAGGCTTTTGCGAGGTCCAGGTAGGCTGTGTGGACCACCTTCCCCTCATCAATGGCCTTGGTGACTGTTTCAAAAAAATCAACCAGGTTTAAGAGGCAGGATCTGCCCTTAACAAAGCTGAACTGGGTAGGATCCAGTGTCTGTAGGTCCCCAATATCTTTATTTATGAGGTCCATGATGATCCTTTCCATAGCTTTGCAGACCAAGCTAGTCAGGCTTATGGGGCGATAGTTTCCAGGATCCGTTGAGGCACCACCTTTGTGGAGAGGGACCACACTTGCTGTACGCCACTCTTTGGGTACATATCCTGTAGTAAGGCTGAGATTGAACAGTAGTTTTATGTTTGGGTTTAGCTCTTCTTGGAGTTCATATAGGACGCAGCCCGGGACACCGTCTGGTCCCATTGATGCTGTGTTTTTTGCTTTGGAGAGGGCGGCTCTTACCTGAGCATCTGAGATGTCAGGGGCAGCACTCTGCTGGGATAGATATTTGCCCTTTTGGTGGGGGGGAGTTTGCGCTGAACCTGTCAGCTAGGATGTTGGCAATGTCTATGGGTTCGGTGTATTTTTTGTCATTTTGGACCAATTCTGAGCATATCTGGGAATTACCACCCAGGTTCCTAACATAACTAAAGAAAGCCTTGTGATTATCCTTAGTGTCCTGTGCAATTTTTCTCTCGAAGCTGGCCTTAGACGATTTTATGAGTGCCCGCAGTTTTTTGCTAATACTGATCAGAGATGCCTTCCCTTTTTGGAATTTTGCTCTATCATTTAGTAGCTTCCTCCTTCTATTGTATAGTTTGTTTATGGCTGGGGTCAACCAGATAGGACTTCTGCCTTTGGAGGATTGGGTCTTGGTTTGATTTGGGATCGCATGATCCATGCATTCCTGAAGGTGTTCATAGAATGCGTTTATAAAGGATTCTGTGGTCTGGGCCATATTTTCCACAGGCCCGGTGGCTTTGAAGGATTCCACCTCAGTTTTGAGGAGTGTAAAATTTGCTTTAGAGAAGTTTTTCACTGTGGTTTTCTGGGCAGGGGGTGGGGTCGGGATGTGAATATCCAGTGAGATTAGTTTATGGTCTGATCTTACCAGTGAGGGATACACTTCTGGTCTGGAGCATAGAGTCCCCATGTTGGTGATGATCAGGTCCAGTATGTTTTCCCCTCTTGTGGGAGTGGTAACAAGTTGTTCCATAGCATTTGAGTTTATAAATTCTAGGAACCTTTGGGCTAGGGTGTTGGAGCTAGAGTAATGCTCCCAGTCTATGTTTGGGTAGTTGAAGTCGCCCAATATAATGGTGTTTGGAGAGACCTTCATATTTTCCAGTGTTCTCAGGAAGGCCGAGTGGGGTTCCTGGGCTAGGGAGGGTGGTCTGTAGCAGGCTATAAACTGGAAGGCAGTTTTACCCACTGTTAGTTGCACATGGATAGTCTCTGATGCTTTGTGCTGTGCCACCAACCTGGAGGTGTGGGTATCTTTGACAAATATTGATACTCCCCCTCCTTTTGTGGTTCGGTCCAAGTTTTGGGGCCGAAAAGCATGGTATGAGGTATAACTTGGTAGTGCTGGGGTGCTCTCGGGAGCCTTGAACCAGGTTTCTGTTACTGCACAGATATCGATGTTCTCCATGCTAAGGAGAGTTTCGAGTGCATGCATCTTGAGGTTTAGACTTCTGGCGTTGAGTAGCATTACTCTTAGTTTCTTATCCCTTGTGATACCTATGGAGGTGGGTTTGTCTTTTGAGCCTTGCCTAAAAAGGCACTATGGGGGTAGCAAGAGCCTTTGCCAATATCCGAAAGCCCAGGGATGACAGGTGCAAGCCGTCCCTAGCGAAGCATCGTGGCTTGTCAAGCATGTCATCCCAGGCTGACAGGCATTGGATCCCCTTTGAATGACACCAATACTTAAGCCAATAGTTGAAATTGATCATCTTGTCTTCATATTGTGGCATCATTCTTGGTGAGGGTAAGATGCTACTCAAGGTCAGGGTCATACCGGCCTGGGCCACATGCTCAGAGAGCTCCTCTATGTCTCTTTTCATGTAGTCCAGGGAGGTACGTCTCACGTCATTCACATCAGCATGGACAATGACCGAGTCATATTTGTACTTGCCTTGGAGTGACCTGAGTGCTTGTGTTATGTGGCGGATCCCAGCGCCTGACAGGCAGCTCACCGTGACCTTCTCCTTGTTCAGCCTGGTGAGCGGGACGTCAGTGTGCCTGATGATAGAGTCACCTATTACAAGTGTATCAGGTGTGTTGTTTAGCCTTAAGGGCTGTGACTGTTCGGTACACTGGCTTTGTGAGCTATGTATTGCACGTGTTTTGTTTTGGGGTAGCGGTTGCTTGGGTGTCTGCTTTGGAGGTCTCTGCTGCTTTGGCAGATTTTTATTTAGAGCCTCCGAGTATGTTTTTGTGTGTTTATGTGTTTGGTTTTCTGTCATGGTAGGTCTATGTGAGACTGGAATTGTAGTGAGTGTGGTTTCCTTCTCCTCCTGACTGGTTACGCCAGTACTGAGTTGAGAGAGCTTAGCCTCCAGTTTGGCTATATGGATGCATCTCACACATGTGTTGGAATTTGTTGGGAGGAGGAGAGGGTTGTCTGTGTACATGAGGCAGTTGTAACATTGCCTCAAGATTCCCAGATTCACCAGCTGGACTGGAGAGAAGATTGACAACTGACCTTTGGACATGCTAGAATAGTATTGGGAATTCCTTTATAATTGAAAAAAAAAGGGCCAATGGGGAAGAAGGTACTCAAGGGGAGTTTGTGAGGGTGTAGTGCTTTTAATTTTTTAGTGCTGACTTATATAATTGCTTTAGTGAGCAAGTGCCAGGTAACTTAAATGCAATGTGTTACAGGTAACTTAAATGCAAAAACGACAAACAGTAACTTTCTTTTAAGTGAAACAAGGAAATGAGTACAGTAAGCAATGCAGATATCACTAGGGATCCACAGAAGCGCTGAAAAGCCGCGTTTTAGGTGGTATTAGCGTTTCAGGGAAATAACAAGCAAACAAACAACAAGCATACAAACAGAGCTAGATTCAGCAGGCCTGGATCTAGTCTATGCTACAGCAAACAAGGTGTACCAATTTCAGTAAGAAACAGTTGAAATATGCAGGCACTATAAGCCTTTAACCAGAAATTCCCAGCTCAGAAGGGCAGAGTCCAGCCTCTCCTCCCACTAGAGTGCAGACCACGAACCTTCTTAATGTAAAATAACTGGCCTGAAGCCCAAGTGCTTAAACCAGAACTAATACACTTTTAGAATAACAGACACTGAGCCCTCAATCAGCAGTTCCCAACTTAGAAGGATGTAAGCTACCTGTCCTGCCACCACAGTGCAGGCCACAAACCTTCCTAATGTAAAACAACTGGTCTGAAGCCCAAGTGCTTAATCCAAAAGACTTAGAATGATAGCTACACTTTAATCAAGTTACTACCAAGCAGTAATAAATACAATTGAATACTTTGAAGAATGCCTGGATTAGTGCTCAAGTTATACAAACAAAGCTAGATTCAGCAGGCCAGGATCTAGTCTACGCTACAGCAAACAAAGTGTACCAATTTCAGTAAGAAGCAGTTCAAATATGCAGGCACTATAAGCCTTTAACCAGAAATTCCCAGTTCAGAAGGGCAGAGTCCAGCCTCTCCTCCCACAAGAGTGCAGACCACGAACCCTTTTAATGTAAAATAACTGGCCTGAAGCCCAAGTGCTTAAACCAGAATTAATACACTTTTAGAATAACTGACACTGAGCCCTCAATCAGCAGTTCCCAACTTAGAAGGATGTAAGCTACCTGTCCTGCCACTACAGTGCAGACCACAAACCTTCTTAATGTAAAACAACTGGTCTGAAACCAAAGTGCTTAAACTAAAAGGCTTAGAATGAGTTACACCAAGAAGTAATAAATACAACTGAGTACTTTTAAGATGACGCAAAAGCAAAATAAAATAGGAAGAAACACAAATACAGTAAAAGCAGATACATTTTTTTTCAGAAAAGTAGCAAAAACAGTAGTAAAAACAATTCACATGCAGTGCAAGCTGGCACTCTTGAGTATGTAGCAATATTAGTCCACACACAGTTTGAAAAAATGTAATTAGATTAAAAAGGACTAAAAGCAAGTGCAGAAAGGGTTTATTAGGTAGAATGCGGTAAAGAGATGGGACTGGGGGAGTGTCCTAGATCAAATCTACAGTGGGGCGGGCACTGCAAAAGCCACCAAATTTAAACTACAACCAAGAACAGGGGTGGGGGGTGGGGAAGACAGTTTCAACAGAGCTAGATATGAGGAATCACAGTGCAAATTATAAAAGCACAAAAAGTGCAGAAAATATACTTAAATCAGCTTATGTCCAGTTGATGTATGCAGACTTATAAAGGAATCATCATTTTGTTGTGTGAGCCATTTAACCGCAGCTATCTTTCTTAGCAATAATAAGACATCAAATAAATTACTAACAGAAGTTGCATTTTAATAACAGTTCCTTCTGAAGTTAGATATTCTCATTTTTTCTGAAAGTGTCCCATTCATGAACTACACCATAACGTGCAGCTGCGAAAATTATTACTGATTATCATTTCTCATGTAGTTGTGCTGAGCGAGTTGGTTACTTGGTGATTTAACACCATGGCTAATAACGTAAGCAGTCTGACAAGATCTGATAAATTTTGGACTGCTTTGTCAAATAATGATCATTTTTTTATTAAATTGAGTTATACACTAAATGCATTATCCGTCTCACCTTACTTTGCTTTAGATACTACATTAAACTACCACACTTGTCTGCCTGCATATTTTATTTTATTAGCTTGCTAGCTTTGCAGGAGGTAGTAGAAACAGAGTAAAATGACTAGGCGTCTCAGCCTTTTATGAATTCCACTTAAAAAAAAAAAAAGAAAACCTGAAATGTAATGCATTTGAGAAGGAGCCAAAAAGATTTCTCTAGAGAGCCCAGGAAAAAAGTATCCAGGACACCTGCTGGGAAAGCAGTTCATGTTTATAAACCATGCTTCAGTACATGCTTACAAGTCCTGGAAGGAAAGAAGATAATTACAGAGCTTTTAAGATTAAATCGTTGCATATGGAACTGAACAAACTCTTGCCAACTGAGACTTTTGAAGGCAAGGTTTCTTGTTTTTCTAGTACTGCCCAGACTGTTTTGCTTCTTAGAGCATATCTTATAATACTAGACTGAAACATGACAGTGTTTCTGCATGTGTCTGCTTATAAGTGTGCATGTATGTGTTTTCATTAAAATTGTGCCATATGGATAAATATTACAACACTATCCTTTCATACTGTCGTGCTTTTCTCCTGGATAATGGCAGCATGCATGTATGCACTTAATTCAAGCTTATAGCAGACAAAAATATTCAGACATCTTATAATAATACCATCCAAAAGAAAATGGTGGTTTGAAGATTCCAAAATGGAGGTGCCAGCATAAAGCATAAATGTGTTATGTCTTCTGAAATGGGATAATATAGAACTTATAAATGACTGGGTATTTACAGTACAAAGTTAATTATACTATAGAAGGCACAAGTGAAAAATTGTTTACCATCAAAATTACGAGTGAAGGTTTGGTGACCATAGGGTGTTGAGTTATGGTTAGCTGAATCCATGTTGCCGAACCTTCATGTGTGCGAGTCCCGGGTTCAGTGAATGCACTGTGCATTCACACATATGTGGTCGACTTTATTACAAGAGATTGTGGTACAGTGCAGATCGAGAAATTTACCCTTTTCCCCACTGTAGTGCAATCTTGGAGTTGGAATGTATAATTTGCAGGGGTGTGGGGATATAGCCCCCTATGGGGGGGTGCAAGAGGGCTTGCCCCCGTGCAAAAGTGTGTAGTTCAGTGTTGTGCAGTACATTCGTACTGCTGACAACCTGAACTTATGTTACTGTTGTGTAAGGTGCAGGGGACACAGTATGTTGAATAATAATGAATTTGAATAATCTGCATGATGTTCAACATACTGACCTAGGTAGTGCTGTGGGCTGGTGAAACAAATGTTTTTTTTTTTTGACTGATGCAAGTTTGATAGTAAACTGTGAAAAACGGCTATGCAATTACAAGAGGGAGGTAATAATGTAGTTCAATGATGCCCAAAATGATCGTCTAGTATACATGATACATAATTAGCTAGACTGGTACAATGCACAAAAAATAATCAACCTCTCCAAACAGCCCCTGAGACAGTGAATTATTTTTTTTTGTAGCATATTTAACTACAGAAACTTTATTTTGCCAGTTTTTGCCACAGACTATATTTCAAACATTACTACATTTCAATGAAACACTTAAAATCATGTCTGCTGAATCTATGCAGATGCGAAAGTAATTGGGCAACAATCAGGATGTCACAGAACAAGGCAAGTATATTAACAAATAGTGGAACATGAATGTAGTGCTGGAAAGCTATTTGCTGGGAGTTGGAATATATGAATGCAATTTCTAGCATGCAGAGTGCGCACACCAGGTAAATGAATGTAACTGCTAAGATGTAGGTACAGTGCTGATAGAGGAGTGCTGCTTAATGTCCAAGGACCAGAACTACAATCCTAAGAACAGCAAGATTTGCCATGAGTAGAAGAATGCATACTTTTTTCATCGATCATGACATTTTGAAGTATTCCCCTATACTAAGAAACAGTGATCCTGGAGTTGGTATGTATAAATCACTTTCCCTTAACAATCTACTGCCCTATATACAACCCTTTCCATCCATATTGCAGTCTCCTTGTAAATGGCATTGCTTGATGCAAAACAAAGCCTGCATTTGGGACCATTATGCATCTGGTTTCCATCGCATTGTGTCTAGTCTGATTTTGGCCCCATTTTAAGTCTTATTCCATTGCTGTTTTTACTTTTGTATATATTCAATAAGTGATTTATGCTTTAACTCTAGTATTCTTCTTGCTTCTGACTGCCTGACCTGTTTAAACACAGCTTAAATATGTAAACTCTGATCCCTGTTGATTTCCTGATCAAGGTGATCCATACCAACAGCAGCAGCAGTTGCTCTCTTGACTGGATCTCTGTACCAGCTTAGATCCTAGAAATCATTATATTCCACAGAGTTACATTTTAGTTTTATTAAGTAGCAATGATAATGACAAGAACTTTAATTAGGTTGATAGAGAGGTGCAACAGAATGTGATGGGCATTACTACCAGATAGCAGACTGTTTGTTTAGAATTTCTAGATGTGCTAAGCTTTTGAGATATCTGATATAAGCCCAGAAGTTTAGATTATTCAGGGCAACCCAAAAGGCACTGCAAATAGATGGCAGTTGTACAGATTTGTAGCAACATTGAGCCAGGAGGAGAGTGGCAGAAGCATAGTTTGGTGTCCAAGATGTGGGTCCTAAGGCTTAATTTGAAGTATTTTGGATTTATGATTTGTCTTAGGTCCTGTGAGAGAGTATTCCAACATTTGGACACATATGAGGAATACATTGTTTCAGTGTGTTAATTGTTTGGTCTATGAACTTGGGCAAGATATGTGCCTTGAGACCCGAGAGATCTAGACAATAGCATTACTGTCTTCAGTGCTGGATATTTGTGTGACAAGGCATAGTTTGGGGCAGTTTAGAATGATGGAATCATTGATAGCCTGGGAATTCCAACCAGTTTAGTGGGTGGCAGGCAATGATGGGTTGTTGGTGGCAAATTTTGCTGCAATATCATAATATTGTCCAGTTTTATTAAACAGAAAGATTTGACATTTATTAGTAGTAGAGAGGCATAGGATGACGTTGGTAATAGATATTTGAGGGCAGTGGTCCTTCTTGACTGGAAAGTGAAATAGAAAGATGCTTCCTTGAATATATCTAGTTTTATATGTTTTTTTTTTTGTATATGTAAGTTACATTTTAGATCATCATCTGTATTGACCTGAAATAGTTTAGCATGAGTGACAACCTCAAATCTAATAGTTTGTGAAGATGATATAATAAAGATATTTTGTACTGTTTTGGGTGAAAAGTAGAATTTTTGCTTTATTTGGGATCAGAAGAAGATTAGATTGGTTCAAAAAATAGAAAAGTAGGGTTGTTGTGTAATATTTTGCAGTGATAGAATGCTTGGAGCTGAGGAGTTTAAAGTGGAGTCGTTTGTATACTGAAGCAAGAAGCATTGTCGCAATGCAGTAAGGAAGTTGTCTATAAAAATACTGAAGTGAAAACAACCTAGGGTTGAGCCCTAAGGGGCAGCAATACTTTTGGTTATGTAGGATAAGCAGCATGTTTCCCATTTGACCCATTGTCTCCTTTCTATTAGAGGTGGAGAGACAGAGGGAGAGTAATGTTTGTAGTAGTTTGGTATGGAACCATCAACTATTTTTGATAGATACAGGAATATGGATGAAACTAGTTTAATTTTGTCCACAAGTTGAATTACTGTGTTGTGGACGAAAAGAGCTGTAGCGGTGCTATGTGTATGGCAAAAGCTATGATGGAAAGGAGAGAGTAGGTCATTATATGGTCACTATTTTAACAACTGGGAATGTATATATCTTTCTAAGATTTCTGACAAGGGAGTGTATATAGATATTGGTTGATAGTTGGATAAGTCCACTCATTTTCCTCATTTATTAGTAGATAGTATGTTTTTTTCAGATCTACTTCAAAATCCCAACACCCATATAACTGACATTCATTTACACAAGACAAAAACAGCGAAAGATGAAATACCTAAATGGCGACATTTTTCCAGGGTAAGTAAACACTTGCCCAAATGTAAATGAAATACACACACCGAGGTAAGTAAAATACAGCTAGGTAGGGGGCTATGCCCCCCAAACCCCCACTAACTATATATACCTGCTCTGGGATTGCACTACAGTAGAGAAAAGAGCACATTGAATAAGTGTTTAGTTATCTTGGGAAAATTTCACCATTCAGGTATTTAATATTTCGCTATTTTAGCCTCATGTAAATGAATGTCAGTTATAATGGCATTAGGATTTTGAAGTAGACCCATTTCTTTTTTCCACATTTTGGAGACATATGATTCTAATAGGAAATGGCTGATTAGTATCAATATGGGATAGATTATAGCATCTGTCACAATTTTTCAGAATTCAGCAGGAAGTAGGTTAGTTGCTAATGTTGTACTTTTTAGTTGGGATATAAGGATTTGTATTATTTTAGTTGGGACTGGTTACATAGAAAATGTTGATGTGTTATTCTGTATAAACCAAAGGGTATCCCATGTGACATCTATTAGATTCTTTAGTGCTTAAGAGGTTACTTGGATGATGCGGAAATTGAATTCTTGAATGATGTTTTGATTTTTTTCATCTGGTAGAGGTCTTGGCTGTGTAGTTTGCCTGGTTTCATGAGTTTGTTTTATGGCTGCCCAATAACTTTTTGTTAGAATGGTTATTATTTTGGGATTGAGTGAAGAAAGTTTTTTTTTTGTCAATTTAGATGATTTTTTGAAGAGATTTCTTTGCTGTCTATATGCCTGGTAAGGGGTTTCATTTCTGGCTATATACCTTTGTGTGCATGGTTTATCTCTCTCTCTCTTGCATTACCCATTTGGTGTTTGTAGTAAACCAAGGGGTTGGATTTGATCGGATACCTTTTTTTCTTATTGGAGTCGGACTATAGAAAGTAACAATAAAAATTGTCAACTGCTTCATCTAGTGGTAAGGTTTTTTTGGGGGGAAGACTAGTTGATTTGCCTATATGTGGGGGTGAAGAAGATTAAACTGAAATTGGTGAGATGTCAAACTATGTGCTTTAAAAAGTTTTTTTCAACTTCTGGTACGTTGTCTGGTAGCATATGTGGGATTATGATGATTTAAAATGTGAGTCTGTAGCTCAGATTTTGTCAGGTGCATTGCTTAATATCCAGTCAAGTATTTGTTCTTGTTAGTTTTTTCATTGACTGCAGTATGGGACTTAATCAGCTGAGTAATACAGGGATGGTGTTAGAGCCTTCACTTTGAGTAATCCATTTACTGTTAAAATGACAGAGGGAGACAGCTACTCGGTTGACATTATTAATTAACCATGATTGTATATCTTCAGTTATGGAGGAAGTGGTATTTGGTGGGATGTAAATTGAAGTTACGCACAGTTACTTTTTTAAAATTAAACTTTAGTAAGATAAACAACATTTTAACTTTGTCAAATTTTGGCACTGTATGAGGGTAGATACAGAGCTCTAAGATGTTACCATAAATAATAGCTTCTCCACCACTTCTTTTGTTTAATCTGTTTGACCTGGTAATATTGTAGCCATGTGAGAAAAATTATTCACCTTCAAAGGAGGGTTTAAACCAGGTTTTGGCAATGTCTGGTTTATGTGAGTAGTCCTCTGCTTGTACTAATGGCCCTTTTATTGGAGACACTATGCATATTTAAATTAAAGAGCTTGAAACTTGGGGCACAGTGGTTGAAACGACTAATTGTGAATTATTTAGTGCGACAGGTATGTGGTGATAAAGCAATCCAGCATTGTGGTGTATATCTACACAGAAATATATGAGAAAAGCAGTGATAAGAAACTGCAGGTAGCATATGTGTTTGATTTTGTGTGTGATTACATATTATTTGAAGAACATAAAAAGTAAGTTTAATGCCTTTGAATTTATTGTTTTAGAATTTTAGGTACTGAATTTTTTGAAGTCAGTTATTTTGCAGTTATATAGTGTAGAGGTCATAGAGCTATAGTGAGGAGCACGTTTCAGGTTGGTAGTCAAGGCTGCATTTTTGTAATGATTTTATGTGGTAGAATGTAGTAAGATTTGAAAGTAAGATTAACAGTGAAATTAGGATAAGATGGAGGAGCATGATGTCAGAGTAGGAGATATAGCTGAGTGGTGGAGGATATTGGGAGGTGCAGTTTTTGGATTAAGTATGATAAATGTTAGTGGGTTTGACATTGGCTGATATTGCTGATGAAGTGATGGATGATGATATTTGTTTGTGGGAGTGACTGTGGGAGTGCATAACAGTAATGATATAGGGTAGGTGGGAATGGAGGTGGGTGGAGAGCGAAGCATAGCTGAGTAGAGCAAGGCTTGCCAGCAAAACTAAAATAAATCTGCAAGCTTTTTTGTTTAGCTAGCCAACTTCAAGACCGTGCTCCAGTTAGAAGCACCCTCAAGCAGTGAGTAGCTGGTTTGCAACAAGACCTAATCTGCAATTTTATGGTACTTTTTCTGAGTCAGCAGCCTGGGTTACCAGTATTGGTCAGTCTTCACTGAAAAGAACAGTAGCAGTAATCTTTACAAGTTTAGTTTTCAAAGGACGGAAATCTGCTCATGGATAATAAAGCCATACTTATCAAGATATAACCGCTTTAAAAAGCCTGAACTACACTGACATATGAAGTGTCCTTCTATTGTCCACGCAGAACAACAATTATTGCAGGCTGCAAACCCTGCTAGTAGAAGAATGATAATTGTATGCAGAATGAGAGGCAAACTGACAACTCTTGACACTGTTTCACAGGCCTGTTAAAGAAATAAAGTTCTTGAGGTGAACAAAAAGTTGCGCAGATTTTAAGTAAACAAAACTGTAACTTAAATTCAATTGAACTTTCCATCAAATAAGATGTGTTTAAACACACTTACTTATAATTAGTAAGTCTGCTTATAGGATATAGTACATACCTCCTAAAGTGTATATTCGAATAAACAATCTTACTTATATAGAACATCAGTTTTTTTAAGACGTTTGTCCCTGCCCCCCCCCAAAGAATTTAAGACAATATCGTGCAGTAATTTCCAAAAGCTATATATCAGTTAATAGCTAGTAGCATTAATGGCATTTCACAAACTGTGCCTTATATAACATGGAGACCAGTGACTAAAAATGGTGCCCTTTGTCAGCACTTGTAATGGCTTGCCAGCTTCCTTACATTCAACAGTTGATAGAGGAGACATGGTAAACTAAATTAACAATTCAAATTGCCCAGTGCCAACTGTCTCACGGTGAATAACTGAACATTAAATTACTAGAATTAAATTCTTTTATTACACAAATAGTACCTATTTAGTTTCAGTGCTGTATTTTATATCTTTCAACTTCTTTATGAATATTAAACTAGTTTGTGTGTGGGGCTGCGGTAGCATTGTCGCCTCACAGTAAGACGCTGTCCGGTTTGATTCTCAGCTAGAGCGCATTCTGCATGGAGACATGCGTGAATGGGCGTACCTTCATTGAAGGTTGTGCATCAGGGCTGGTAACTCGGCACGTAAAAATCAACTACCAATCATTAGCGGACCGGAGTTCCGCTGTGGCGACCCCTAACCAGGAAAAGCCAAAAGACACAACAGCAACAACAACAAACTAGTTTGTGTTATTTATTTATTTATGTTTTGTTGTAAGTGTATTGTAGGATCATTGTAAATTTCAGGCATTGTTTGAGTAATTAAAGTAGTATCCACAAATGTGTTATCTTATTTGGTTATTATTTGCTTTTCATGTTTACTGAAATTCACAGTATCTAGTGTTTATCATAGAAGGAAATGTGTGCTTCAGCTTGTTGATGTTCTGTCTATTGTACATAATTATTTTCAAAATTATAATAATTTTTTTAGTTAACTGCTAATTTATAAAATGAGAATGTAACATATCAAATAAACAGTGAGAGGTTGTGCAGCAAACATAAATGCTACCATAAAATACAGATACTATTTATTATTTATTTACAGTTTGTTTACAAGGATTGTCCATTGGACTGAGAAGAGCCCATTTTCAATGGAGGCCTGGGGAGAAAAGCTCCTTATACAGTATACAAATAATCACCTATTTTTACAGGTTATTACACAGGTTTAGAAATTACAGTATACAGTGGATAAAAAAAATCAAAACATATATATATATATATATATATATATATATATATATATATATATAAAAACATAAATCAATGGTGTAGTACATTTTGTTGACACATGGGGGCAGTATTCACAAAAAAGAAGCTAATAAATGGTGTAAATCCCAGTAATACAAGTTATTATGCAGTCCGAGTACATTCAATTTGTAAAGAGAGGAGGACAAAACATATATATATATAGAATAAAAATCACTGTTGTATAAAATCATTGGTGTAAATGCTCTGTATGAGCATGTGGGTAATAACCACACAAGAGAAGATAACAGTAGTGGCAAAGAGCCATGCATGACATATTAATATATCTGTAGAGAAATAGAGGAAAAAGAATTGTAAGTTTTGTAAGTATAGAAGTGAAAAATGTAAATGTAAACAGCAAAGACCTCCTAAACAGATATCCAAGCAACAACCACCCCTCAACAATACCCATGAATCACATATCTCACAAAATGAGTGTGCCTCACAGTCACAGCCCTTAAGGCCAAACAACACACCAAATACACTTGTTATAGGGGACTCTATTGTCCGGCACACTGACGTCTCGCTCACCAGACTGAACAAGGAGAAGGTCACTGTAAGCTGCCTGTCAGGTGCCAGGATCCGCCACATAACGCAAGCACTCAGGTCACTCCAAAGCAAGTACAAGTATGACTCCGTCATTGTCCATGCTGGTGTGAATGACCTGAGATGTACCTCCCTGGACTACATGAAAAGAGACATAGAGGAGCTCTCTGGCCATGTAGCCCAGGCTGGTATGACCCTGACCTTGAGTAGCATCTTGCCCTCACCAAGAATGATGCCACAGTATAAAGACAAAATGATCAGTTTCAACAATTGGCTAAAGTATTGGTGTCATTCAAAGGGGATCCAGTGTCTGTCAGTCTGGGATGACATGCTCGACAAGCCACGTTGCTTTGCTAGGGACGGCTTGCACCTGTCACCCTTAGGTGTTCGTATACTGGCCAAGGCTCTTGCCACCCCCATAGTGCCTTTTTTAAGCAAGGCTCAAAGGGCAAACCCACCTCCATAGACAACCCAAGGGTAAAAAAACTAAAGGTAATGCTACTCAATGCCAGAAGTCTAAACCTCAAGATGCATGCACTCGAGGCTCTCCTCAGTATGGAGAAACTCTATGTCTGTGCAGTAACAGAAACATGGTTCAAGGCTCCTGAGAGCACCCCAGCACTACCAGGTTAAAACTCATACCATGCGTTTCGGCCCCAAAACTCGGACAGAAGCACAAAAGGAGGGGGAGTATCTATATTCATCAAAGATACCTACACCTCCAGGTTAGTGGCACTGCACGAAGCATCGGAAACCATCCATGTGCAACTAACAGTGGGCAAAACTGCTTTTCAGTTTGTAGCCTGCTACAGAACACCCTCCCTATTACAGGAACCCCACTTGGCATTCCTGAGAACACTGGAGAATATGAAGGTCTCTCCAAACATTATGTTATTGGGTGACTTCAAGTACCCAAACATTGACTGGGAAAACTACTCAAGCCCAAACACCCTCGCCCAATGGTTCCTTGAATTTATAAACTCTAATGCAATGGAACAACTGGTCATCACTCCTACAAGAGGGAACAACATACTGGACCTGGTCATCACCAACATGGGGACTCTATGTTCCACACCAGAGGTAAACCCCTCATTGGTAAGATCAGACCATAAACAAATTTCCCTGGACATCCATATCCCATCCCCACCCCCAGCCAAGGAAATCACTGTAAAGAATTTCTCAAAAGCCAACTTTGCACTTCTCAAGACTGAGGTGGAATCCTTCAAAGCCTCTAGGCCAGAGGATAATACAGCCCAATCCGCAGAATCCTTTACAAATGCATTCTATAAGCACCTGCAGGAATGCATGTATCGTGTTATCCCAAATAAAACCAAGACTCACTCCTCCAAAAACAGTAGACTGGTCTGGTGGACCCCGGCCAAAAATAAGCTATACAACAGAAGGAGGAAGCTACTACATGACAGAGCAAAATCCCAAAAAGGAAAGGCATTTCTGATCAGTATTAGCAAGAAACTTTGATCCCTCATAAAATCTTCAAAGGCCAGTTTCGAAAGAAAAATTGCCCTAGACACTAAAGATAATCACAAGGCCTTCTTTAGTTATGTCAGGAACATGGGTGGAAACTCCCAGATATGCTCTGAATTGTTGCATAATGGTACAAAATATACCGAACCTACAGATATAGCCAACATCCTGGCAGACAGATTCAGTGCAAACTCCCCCCCCTTCCCCCCCAAAGGAGCAAATGCCTATCCCAACTGAATGTAACCTCCCTGACATCACAGATGCACAGATGAAAGCTGCCCTCTTCAAAGCAAAAAACACAGCATCTATGGGACCAGACAGTGTCCCAGGCTGTGTCTTACACGAGCTCCAAGAAGAACTGAACCTTCACATTAAGTCACTGTTCAAACTTAGCCTTACTACAGGATATGTACCCAAAGAATGGCGTACAGCTACAGTGGTCCCACTCCACAAAGGTGGTACCACAATGGACCCCGGAAACTATCGCCCCATAAGCCTGACTAGTCTGGTCTGTAAAGCTATGGAGCATATTATCATGGAACTCATAAACAAAGACATTGGGAGCCTCCAGACACTGGACCATACCCAATTCGGCTTTATTAAGGGCAGATCTTGCCTCTTAAACCTAGTTGATTTCTTTGAAACAGTTACCAAAGCCATAGATGAGGGCAAGGTAGTCTACACAGCCTACCTGGACCTCACAAAAGCCTTTGACACAATACCCCACTCGGGCATCATAAATAAGCTTACCAGCTTAAATATCAACCCCTATATCACAAGATGGGTTGCAAACTGGCTCAGAGATAGAACCCAAATGGTCAGAATTGCAGGTGCCATGTCCAAATCCAAACCAGTTACAAGTGGCGTCCCACAGGGCTCAGTTCTGGCACCTCTCTTGTTCGGTATATACTTCTCTGAGGTTCAGGCTAACACGGAGGGATTATGGCTGACCAAGTTCGCAGATGACTGCAAACTGGGGGCCATAATTGAATCTCCAGCTAACACAAGAATCCTCCAAAAGGGTCTCACAGAGACGGATGCTTGATGCCAGAGCCACGGCCTCAAGCTAAATGCTAAAAAGTGCATAGTCATCCCCTTTGGGAAAAACAAGGTGCCCACAAATTACCACATAGGTGGTAATCCATTAATCTGGAAGAAGTAATTAGAGATTTGGGGACCAACGTAGATAGTAATCTCTCCTTTGATAATCACGTTGCCAAAGTGGTTAGAAAGACCTTCTATATAGCCCACCTTATTACGAAAGGGTTCGCATCTAGATCAAGAGAGGTCACTGTGCCCCTCTACTCGTCACTCATCAGGCCCATAATTGAATACAATGCCCCTTTTGGGATGTACCTTACCTGACACCTGCAGCAACTGGAGAGACTCCAAAAGTATCTCACCAAGAGGATCACGGACTACAAACAGATGTCTTATGCAGCTCGACTAAAGAAACTCCAGCTCTACTCAGTTGCTTACCGCCTACTCAGAGGCGATCTATGCCTGATGTACAAAGCCATGTCAAACCCAGAATTAATGGACATGCTCCACCTCACAAAATCCAAGTTCCTTACTGCTACACGCTCCAGGGACCTAAACATCAGCACAAAAATAAATAGGACATGCTGGAGGGACAGATTCATTTCCCAGAGGCTCCCTCACCCTGGAATAGAATCCCAATTCATGTTAGACATAGCCCCTCGCTGACCCTTATCAAGCGAAATCTGGATGAGTGGATGGAAAATCGCAAATTCACCCTGGGATCTCTTCTGTGTCCCTGCTAGACAGAGGCACAGTAAACTAATCTTAAACGGGCACCTTCTGTGACCTACTTTACAGAGGCACAGTAGGCTAATCTAATAGGGAGGCGGAAGCCAAATACACTCTGGCTAGGCTTATAAATGCCCTAGGGCAGATAGCCTAGTATCTACCTATGAACTTATGAACATAAGAAATATTTGAGAGTAAGTAATATCTGAAGAGAGAAGCAGGATAAGAATAGAAGGGATTAGTGTTATAATTGAGTTAAGAGAGTGGGGTAATAGGAGAACAGGGGTAAAATAGAGTGAAGAATTGTAAGGTGACAGCAGGAACATTCACAGTGAGCTGAGAGGTGGGAATGGAGTAAGGTCTTAAAGGTGGAGTGGCAATGGGTGGTTCGAATAAGAGGTGGTAGGGAATTCCAAAGGCATGCTAGAGAGAAGGATAATAAAAGTTTGTCTGGTGAATGTGCAGGCTTGTGTACTTCAGGCATGTTCTGATTATTGGATCTAAGAAGTCTACCAGGCAGATGCATTTTGGGAGAGGAGATGAGGGAGGGGCAAAGAGAAGCTTTAAAGATGAGTTTATGGGCATAAGTTAGTTGGATTTAAGAGAGATAGGTAGTTCTAGCCAGTTTAATTTGTGAAGAGCATTGCAGTGGTGGGTGGAGGATTTATATCCGGTAGCGAACTTAGAGATTTTGTTATAGCAGGAGTATATCTTTAGAGAGGACTGAAGGTTAGTAAGCAGTGGGGCTCCATACAAGAGGGAGGGAATGAGGTAGGTGGTAGAAAGGACATAGTTATTTTTTTCTCAAATATTTTTTTTTTTTATTTTCAATTAAAATAACATTTACATAATATTTTTAAATATCATTTTAAACAACTATATACAACATTTACAACAACCTGACTTTCAATTATATACACTGTATGTTATCAAATATAGAATTAACAGATTAGTTATCAGAGATACAATATTGGTTATTGCAGAGTGTCCAACAAAGATATAACTTTCTTCCAAGGATTATTTACCAATGGCCTGGGATAGATTCGTAGTTCTTTGATTTTTATTTCCATCAATGCAGTTGTCTTCAGTAAAGTGTAGAATTCTTCCAAAGTCGGGGGTGTATTTGAATTCTACCTTCTGGTTAAGCATTTCCTAGATATAGCAAGTATTGTCCATAACAAATACATATTTGTCTCATTCAGGTAGGGACCTTCATTTACATTTAGAATTAACAATACTTTAGTTAAGGTAAAGGATTCATTAAATAAAGCTTGTAAAAATGATTGATTCCACTCCAATATGATTTAATTTTATTACATTCATAAAAATATGACTCCAGTCTGCTTTATTTGACTTTTCACACCTCCAGCAAAAAATATTTGTAGTAGTACTGATCTTTTTAATTCTATCTGGTGTTAAAAATGCTCTATGTAAGTATTTCCAGTTAAATATTTTCCAGTACTGTATGTTAGAGGTGTAATTAACTGATAGTAAGATGTTAGTTTTAATTTTTTCTGTTAACTGCAATGACTGACCTTTTGTTAAGAACTGCCAGTATGATGGTTTGGGAATTGTTTTATATGTTATTAACTCTTTATATAGATTTGAAATGGAATTTTTCTTTTCACAACTATTATATATAAATTCATACAGAAAACGTATTAGATTTGGAATATCTTTAAATGAGGAATTATTAATTAATCTGCATAAATCTTGAGTGTACATTAAATGCTTTGTAAGGTTAACCAGTCCTGTGTTGGAATATTGTAAGCAGTTTTTATCATATCTGTATCTAAAACATTTAATTTATTTACACATTGAAACCAGCATAAGAATCCATTTTATTCCCAGTAGGTTATTGTTTCCCTATATATTTTGTGATGAAAGTTCTTAGTGATGGTAAATGGGGTTAAAAGGTCAAACCAAAGTTTTAGAGCTATGTTTGCATTGATAAGTTTCCTAAAGGAATTGATGTAATGATTAATCAGTGATGTTTCAGAAGGTTTTGTTATATTATATTGTATACTTATGCATAGTATGTACCAGGGTTTGTTTGATTTGTCTACTATTAAATTTTTTAACAGATTAAATTAATTTGTTAATATAGCTGTTATTAAGTCTTTCCAGTTGGCAAAATAATTTGGGTTTATCCAGTCAATTGAAGTTTTAAGCACAGATGCTTTTATATATATGTCTCTATTTCTGGGAAGTTCAATCTTCTTTGTTTCCAGGGTCTAATGTGATGAGTTAGAGCAACTCTATTCTTTTTGGGATACCATAACAATTTTATTAAACATGAGTTTATTTCTTTAAGAATGCATCTTTCAGGAATTAACTGTATTGCTAATGCTGCATATAGTATTTTTGGCAATAAGACCATTTTTATTAATTGCAATCTGTCTTCAAAAGTTAATATAATTTTGTTCCACTTTTCTATATATTGTTTTTATTGTTTCAATAATGTTTCTATAATTTATTAATATTGTTTCATTTATATTTTTGCATAACACTATTCCTAAATAATTTAGCATCAGTTCTTGTTTTCCTATGATGGATTTATCTGTAACTTGTAGTTCTTTTTTCTTATTTAAAAATAGAAATTTGATTTTGATCTATTAAAGTGTAGACCTGGAATCTTATAAAATTTCTCCATTACTTCTTCTAGCTCTCCTAATGACTCTCTGAAGTTTGATAGTGTTAATAAAATATCATCAGCAAAAAGCATTATTTTAGATATGTACTGGTCATAGACTTCTATTCATTTTATTCTTGGATTATTGTGTATTATTTCTGCAAGTATTTCTATAGCCAAAGCAAATAAAACAAGAGAAAGGGGGCATCCTTGTTTAGTACCTTTTATTATATGGATAGATTCTGAGGTGAAAGATCCTAATTTAATGTAGGTTAAGTTATTAACATATATGTTTTTTAGTAATAAGATGAAGGGAGGAGGGAATTCAAATAATGCTAAAGTTTTAAATCAATATTCCCAGTTGAGGGAATCAAAGGCTTTTTCTATGTGTAATCCAATTACAAGTGTTTATCTTCTTTATTCACATAATCTATAAGAGTAAGTATCCTTTTAATATTATCATGCATGTACCTGTTATATAAAAATCCAGTTTGATCATTAATTGTCTTTGAAAGTGGGATTTTCATTCTGTTAGCTAATATTGACATGAATATTTTGTAATCATTATTCAGTAATGATATAGGTCTGTAGGAGGTGCAAAGGTCTGATGGTTTATTACCTTTTAGAATTGGTGTTATGAGAGAATATTTCCACGAGGGTGGTATTTTTGCTTCTGACTGGACTTCTAGCAAAGTTTTATGAAAAGGGGAGATTACTGTTGAAGGGAAGAGTTTGTAAATTTCCGTAAATATACCATCTATCCCTGGAGCTTTGTTAGATTTACTTTCTTTTATCTTGTCAACAATTTATTTGTAGGATATAGGTTTTTGTAGGTCTAGTTTTAAGTTTTCGGGAATTTTTTTTTATATTGATAAGGTTTGTATCTAAGTTTATTTGGTTGGTATCTAAATCTTTTTTGAAGTGTTCCATATAATGGAACCAAAATGCTTCAAGGATGTCTCCTATATCTGATACTAATGTTATTTGCTTTAGATTGTATTGTAATTCTTGTAGATAAGTTATGTAGATATCTGGGGGAGGTGGCAAATGAGTTTATTTTTAATTTTTCCAAGGCTAGACAAGTTTTGTGTGTTAGAATTTCATTATATTTTTTTATTTAATTCCTCTATTTCTTTTTTGACTTCTGGACAATTCTGATTTTTTTTTTAGATTTTGCTGTCAAGAGTCTGGTTTGCAAGTCTAATGATTCAGATTCCCACTCTCTAACTTTGTTTTTGTACCAGCTAAGGGTCTTACCAAATAAATACACTTTTAATGAGTCCCAAACCATGACTCTACTGATTTCTGTTGTATTATTAAATTCAAGAAATAATTGTAGTTCTGACAACATCCACGGTCTGATTTCTTTAATTTTCTTGATATATGATGGAATTCTAGTTGAGAGGATTAAAGGTTTAAACTCTATTTGGAGCTTCATTATCAGAGAGTCATGATCTGAGAAGGGGCATGGAACTATTGAGAAGTTGAAGATTTTTGTTTGTAAATCTTGAACTACGAATAATTTGTCTATTCTGGTTTGTGTTCCAAATCTATGGTCTTTATGAAAAAATAATAAGGATTTAACATGTTTTACTTTAAAAGTGCCAATTAAATTAAATTAATCAATCCTTTTTTTAAGGATTTTGAAATAGTTGCTATGTGAAAAGACTTCTTGGTGGCTTCAGAAGCTGCTAAGGTACAATTAAAGTCTCCTCTCAATATAAGATTTCCTTTATAATTGTTGGAAATAAAATCTAGGTGTTTTTTAACTGTTCCTGCTCCAATTCCTGGGAACCAATATAGATATAGATATATTCTGTTATTAAATTTAATTATAACAAATGCTAGTAGACCTTCTTTGTCTTCATATTTATAAATAACTTTTGGAGTGATTATGTTTTTCTTCCAGAGAATTGATACTCCTTTTGTCTTTGTTTTATAGGAGGATTGAGCCAAGACTGTATAGTCCTTAGGGTTCCAAATAAAGCTAGCATTAGTCTTAAAATGTGTGTCCTGGGGAAATACTACTTGTGCCTTATTTAGATTTAAATATTTTAGTAAGTTTGATCTTTTATTTGCATTATTTAAGCCATTAGCATTTAATGATAAGAATGTTAAATCCATTTCAAGTTATTGTTGGAAGAAACGTTTTGCTTTTTTTTATTTTGATTATAGTAGTTATACCATATTCTCTGATAACATTGGATGTTATTTTTATGTGTATAGACTTGGGAGTGTAATGTAATGTTCTTTCTTCCTTAAATATAAGTAGGGTAAAAGTCTGGACAGGCTTTAAAAATAGTGCTTCTATAAAACATTAATTCTAAAGTGTCAAATACCAGTAAATATGAATTTCCCATTAAACATAGAATGAAAGTTATTCCTAATCCAATAGATAAAGATAGATCTATTGAATCATCATCACTCATACCTTTAATGAACAATATCAACTGAGCTCCATATGTTAAATCATTATGGAGAATTTTCTTAAAAGAGATATGAAATTCTATATTATTCTATTATTGTTCTATAGTATTTTATATATCAGGATGGAATGTTAGTAGTGTAAACAATTATTATGTTGACTTAGAAAATATCCAATATTTAGTTACCCTTAAGAGATCCCAAACATGTCAGATATGTCATTTTGGATAAATTAAAAGCAATAGAGGAACATACACTAAATAAGCCAACAACAAATATATTATTACTAAAATAATTTGACTAAAAGGACTCTGCAGGAGACAATGAGTGATTACCAATGAAATATGAATTTATAGTAGGTGTACTGTCTTCCTTTACTTTCCCACTCTTCAGCTCACCAACTTCAACTTACACTTATGAAAAGACATGGCTTATCAGTGATATCCTGACTCAAGAGTAGAGGCACCCTACATTCTAGTGTGCAGTGCTGTTACATATTTATAGATTTACAAAGCAGAGTCTAAGAATGAACTATGATCACCCTGACAATTCCCATCCTGCATAGGGCACCTCCTGCTTTGAGAATGGGTAATCACACCAGGTCTAGAATGAATGTGAAGGTACCTTTATGGTAATCAAGACTTACCTCATGTAAGTATTAATCAAATAGTATTTAGAGCATCTTAGAGAGTTCTCAGGGCAGTTAGAATACTCTTAATTCTCTCCTCCCTTGACCAAAAACAGAGATTTCCCTTCCTTTCTCTCTTGTTTTAAATCAGTACTAATAAAATAAATTCAGCAAACATAGGTAAACAGAAATAACATTCAGTAGTCCATCTTGTACATGACTCACAATCCATTAAACAAGTCAGTGACTAACATCACTTTAGCAAACATTATAAAGACAAATTAGAAATAATTTCCTAGCTCTTTAAATTTTCTGATAAAGCAAAAAGTTAACAATAAGCTATTTTAGCTAAAAGTATAAAGCATTTCAATTTTTCCTTGCATGTATACATTTCTACTTATATTGTAGTGTTAATAGCCATCTTTGAAATCTCTACAATACTTAGTCTGCAGTGGTGCAGCAGTAGCGTTGTTGCCTCACAGCAAGAGGTTCTCCTGTTCGATTCTCAGCTGGAGTGCGGGGGAGTGCCTTCTGTGTGAAGTCTGCATGTCCTCCCCGTGGTTGGGTGGGCATTTGAAAGACATGCGTAAATGGGCGTGGCTTCGTTGATGGTTGAACATTGAGCTGGTACCTCAGTGTTCATGAAAATCTTCTGCCAATCATTAGCGGACCGGAGTTCCGCTGTGGCGACCCCTAACCGGGAAAAGCCGAAAGACAACAACAACAACTTCACTTCTTCAAATCATTCCTTTTTCAGTTCAGGTTTTGTTTTGTCAAAATGGCAACAATATTTCAAGGGCACAATTAATATTTAGACTGATGTTTCAAATAAATAACTTGTCAGTTGCCAATTGAGTTAGTTTAGAATGTATGGTTAGTGCAAATATAGCATGTTGCAAAAATAATATGTATTTTTCATGTGCTCTAGAGACTGTCATATACAAGTGACATATATAATGTAGCATATATAGAGCAGATAGCTTATGGATTCAGGTTGTTAAAGTAAATTATGCTTATTAATCAGGCAGTTTTATTTAAATTCACAAGTAATTTGGGGACATTTCAGTTGAGTTTCCAGGAATGTGCAGTCCAATGTGAGTAATTGAGTCCACTTTTCCTCATAAACATATTTCACAAGTCATTAAACTAAGCAGAGACTAACATCTGTCTAATAATCATTATAAAGACAAAGAATAGTAATTTCCTAGCTCTTCAAACTTTCTGATATCGCAAAATGTTGACAGTAAGCTATTTTAACTGGAAGACTAAAACATTTCAATACTTCCTTGTGAATATATATTTTTACGTTTACTGTAGTGTCAAGAACTGTCTTTGAAATCTATGCATTACTTTACTTCTTTCAAGTCATTCATTTTACAGTTCAGATTATATTTTGTCAAAATGTCATTAGCATTTCAGGGGTACATTTAATATTTAAACTGTTATTTTAAATGAATAGCTGTGGCTTGGACACACTAAATTGGCCCTAGGTGTGAATGCGTGCATGTGTGTTCCTTCTGTGGAAGGTTGAGCGCCGGGCTGGCAGCTCGACACTGTAAAACTCCACTGCCAATCATGAGCGGACAGTGATCCGCTGTGGCGACCCCTAACCGGGAAAAAGCCGAAAGAAGAAGAAGAAGCTATCAGTTACCAAATGAGTTTGTACAGAGTGCGAGGTAACTGCATAGATAACATGTTGCAAAAAGTAATATGTATCTTTTCATGTGCTCTAGAGACTGACAATTTCAAGTAACATATAAAATGTAACCTTTACAGTGCAGACAGCTTGTGAAATCAGCATGTTAAAATGAGTAATACGTTTTAATCAAGCAGCTACATTTCAGTGCACATGTAGTTTGGGAACACAGTTGTGTTTCCAGGAATATGTAATCCTGTGAGGATAAATCATAAAATATTTACAAATAATCCTAGTATGTATTTATTTTACCTTGTTTAGGTTGTTTTTCATTTTAATAACTAAACAACATTACTTTTTCTTATTATTTGTTATCTGTGAGGCTAAATGCACTTCACAGATTCAGTGTCCTTAGAAACTGCAGCAATTGGGGGCGTGGCCAAGGATGAACACAGGATAGCAGCAGATTTCTTCAGCTCCACCAATTTCATTACATTGACAGGAATTAATTACTTAAAAAATTAATTCTTGAAGTAATTTTCTTTCTAAATATGTTTGTTTTATATAGTTCTTGAACTATATTTAAAAAAGAAAGGAAATCTTAATAATATTCCTGTCAGAAATTACTTTGGAAATTTTCCTGTCAGTTTATCAGTCTGAAATGAGTTCCAGTAAGACAAATTCTCAAGACTCCAGCATCAAGAAAGAACTTCAGTCTCTGATAATTATAGTCCAGCAACTTACTGCTAAGATGGATAAAATGGATACTAAAATAGACACTTTCATAGAAAAAACTACAAAACAAATAGACTTGTTACATATGGACCTGCAACAACAGAAGATCCAGATGACAGGCATAGAAGAAGCTGTGAATGACATGGAAAATAAAATACAAGAACAGGAAATCCGTGATTTAGTTTTGGACGTTTTATTCTTTGAATAAAGTGCGGATTGTGTGCGCTGTCTCTGGATTCCTTTTGTTTTCTGCTGAAACAAAATACACATTTACAAACAAAGCTGGATGACCTGGAAAATAGATCTAGGCGCAATAACATTAGGATTTTTGGACTGCCAGAAAATATTGAAGGTAACAATATTACTTCTTTTTTAACAACATGGTTCCCTAAAACTTTAGATTTACCAGAAGCATTCTCTTTTGGTATCGAAAGAGCACATAGATCTATAGCTAATACTAACTCTAACAAAAACTATCCTAGATCAGTTATAGTTAGATTTCTATCATCTTTTGATAAAGAGATGGTTCTTAAATCTGCTTGGGCTAAAGCTCCTGTTAAGTTTAATGAGACAACTGTGCGTTTTGACAATGACTATTCTTCCATGGTAATTGCTAAAAGAAAAGTTTTTCTGCCACTAATAAGGGAGCTTAAAAAGCACAGTTTAAAACATACCTTCTGTTTCCTGCCAAGCTTAAAATCTTCCTTCCTGATGGTCCTAAGGTCTTGATGATTTAGACTCTGCTTTACTGTTTGTCAAAGAAAAAGGATTTTGGATAAAATAGAAGAAATGGAATGGGCTAGTTCTTCATTAAAGAGATTGGCAACTGAAGCTTCCTGGAAGACTTCAGAGAAGAAGAAGAGACTAAAAACAAATGATTTGTTATATGTTTTTTTCTCTCTCATCATTTTAGTTCATTATTAATCTTTTTGAATATAGTTCCTGCATTTCCAGAAAGCCACAAATATTTTGGAAAAGATTTAATCAATGTTATTCTCTATGTGCAAAGAAATGTTTTGTTTCATAACCAGTCAAAATGCCTGAGGATTTAATGGCAGGCTTTGACTCGATTTGTTTTCTTTCTGAAAAAGTAAGGTTAGTAATTTGATACATTTTTTATCTTTACCTTTTTTTCCTTCTTCTTTTATTATTTTCTTTGTTTAAACAATGACATTCTATTTAGATTATGTAGTGGGTAAAGGGTGGGGAGGGCAGGGAGAGAACAGTAATGAAAATATCATTAATAGAATAATAACATATTTATTTCTTGTAAAAGTTTATAAGTTCTTCAAATGCTATTTCTAATTATACTTTCTTGATTATACTGCTTATGCTTGTTTGTAAATAATCTGTCATGCTTTAACTAATAATAATCAGAACTAAATAAGAGTAAATAATATGTTTTATTTTTAACTCTATTAATATAAACAGTAAGTAACATTCCATTGTATATACTTCTTACAGCTTTCTCTTACATTTTTTTATTTCTGCCTCACTCCCTTTTATTTTCTACTCTCTTTTCTTTTCTTTATTAATATATAGAAATGCTTTAGACTGTGTGGGCAAAGTGAATAATAGGATTTGTATGAAAATTGAGTTGGGAGAAGAATGCTGAGTTTTATTGCTTGTTGGTAATTTTGAGTTTAATTTCACTTGCATAGAGGCTGTGATGATCTGTGGAATACATTGTGGAGGTTCTGTCATGTTTAGATGCATTTACACTGCTAAATGAATGTTTGTCACTAGTTTTTAATAAGTTTCCCGCCAAAATGTTAAGAGAGACAATCTGGGATGTGGGCTGTCTTATGCACAATGTCCTTGAGTTACCTCAGAATCTTCAAATCACAGAATTCTCACAGAGAAACTGAAAGCAGTTAGTATAAACATTGACAAGGTTATCACACTGACACACCACAGATTCAGGAAAAATACTCTGTTCATAAAATATGTCAGTTATAATGAGTTTAAATGATGTAGTTTCTTGTAGTAAGTAAATGTCTTATTTTAGAAGGCATAAAAAATGAAACGTTTATTTAAATGTTTTTGAAAATCTACTTAACAGCAGCATAATAATCTGTGTTAAAAATTTGTGTTCCAAACATATACTTTACTATAACTCATTTAATTCATCTGATTGACAAACACAAATAATCTTATAACTCTATTCTGGAAGAAATGTCATGTGATATATTTTAAAGCAGTAGGTTAGCATGATTGTAAAATCTGGTTACCAACATGTGTTTGCTGTGCATTATTTTGTATAAAGCAGACAGATTTATTCTAGGGACAGCAAGTAGGATAGTGCTCTACTAACACACAACTCAGTGAGATCATATATATATATATATATATATATATATATGTGTGTGTGTGTGTGTGTGTGTGTGTGTGTGTGTGTGTGTATGTATGTGTGTGTGTGTGTGAGTGTGATGGCTTTTTTTTTCTGAGAATCTGCATAACTATCCAATATGATTTATAATAATTTCTATGAATACAATATTTTACTCTATTGACAAAATGAATGTTTGCCACAAGTTTTAATAAATTTCCCGCCAAAATGTTAAGGGAGACAATCTGGGATGTGGGCTGTCTCATGCATAGTGTCCATGAGTTTCCTCAGAAGCTTCACTCACAGAATTTTCACAGAGAAACTGAAAGCAGTTAGTATAAACATTGACAAGGTTATCACACTGACACACCACAGATTCAGGAAAAATACTCTATTCATAAAATATGTCAGTTATGATGAGTTTGGATGATGTAGTTTCTTGTAGCAAGTAAATATCTTATTTTAGAAGGCATAGAAAATGAAACATTTATTTAAATGTTTTTGAAAATCTACTTAACAGTAGCATAATAATCTGTGTTAAAAACTTGTGTCCCAAACATATACTTTACTATAACTCATTTAATTCATCTGATTGGCAAGCATAAATAATCTTATAACTCAATTCTGGAAGAAATGTCATGTGATATATTTTAAAGCAGTAGGTTAGCATGATTGTAAAATCTGGTTACTAATATGTGTTTGCTGTGCATTATTTTGTATAAAGCAGACAGATTTATTCTAGGGACAGCAAGTAGGATAGTGCTCTACTAACACACAACTCAGTGAAATCAGATATATATATATATATGTGTGTGTGTGTGTGTGTGTGTGTGTGTGTGTGTGTGCGTGTATCTATGTATATATGTGTATGTGTATATGTATGTGTGTGTGTGTGTGTGTGTGTGTGTGTGTATGTGTGTGTGTATATGTATGTGTGTGTGTCTGTGTTTATGTGTGTGATGGCTTTTTTTTTTTTTTTTTTTTTTAGGTAATAACGCAGGTGTTTCTGAGAATCTGCATAACTATGCAATATGATTTATAATAATTTTTATGAATACAATATTTTACTCTATTGACAATAATGAGTTTAAGTAAATGCTCATATACAAACAATTCAAGATTTTTGGAAGCTGTTGATAGAATTCACATGACAGAAAATAGATGCATCTTAATGCATGTAATGTCTGAATCATATTAGCCAAAGTTTTTGATTTAAATGAATGTTAGAACATAATTTTCTCTCCTCTTGATTTCTAACATTAAGATTATTTGAATGCTATTAGAATTCAAGTGTTATATATTACATAGATCTATATAATAGTATGAACAGTTTTAAAAAAAAAAAAAAAAAAGTTTATTTTAGTTTATATGATGCTGTTTTACCAAATGTGTAGTTTTGTCTTGATGGATAATTGAATTGAAAACTGTTAACCTCAGTTAAATATAACTAGTATTAAATTGATAAGGTGGTAGCTGAGGTACTGCTGCTTAGGGTAGGGGGTTAACTTGAGTAGTAAATACTGCTCTGAGTTGGAGTTTTCAACTCCAGGCGGGATGCAAGGTTTAATCCTTACATTATTTTCACTTGTTCATTGTTATATGTATATAGTTTTGACATCCACAATATATTTTGTACACTCATTGTCACTACAAACAAAATTGAATCCTATACAAAATCCCATAAGAGATTTAATAAATACAGCTATATTTAAAGGTACACCTAAAAGAGGAGATGTAACATTATTTATCTTGTTATTTGTTATTTCGATCATAAGATTCTTGAGTTTTAAAAATGCCAAATGACATCTTTAAAAGGAATTTCTTTAAACATTAATGGATTGAATAATCCGTGTAAAAGGGCAAGCCTAATAAGATACATTAATCTACACAAGGCCAATCTAGTCTTCCTGCAAGAAACCCATCTCTTGAAAAAAGATATTGATAAACTAGCCACTAATAAGTATGCAGTATTGGTTAGTTCAGAGCACACTCAGAAAAAAGGAGGAGTGGCTATTTTATGGAATAAAAGTATGCCCATTCCTAAAACCATTAAGTCTTATCAGGATGACAAAGGAATGTTTTGTATGGTTACAATACAAATTAATGGGAAGACTTACACTTTAATTAATGTATACTGGATACCTGGAATTGGTATTAATACAGTGAAACATCATATTGATAAGATCATATCATTCTCTATAGGGATATTATTTTAGCTGGTGATTTTAATTGTATACTACATGAAAGTGATACTACCACTATAAAGAAAAGAAGAATTACATCTAATGCAAAACATTTAAATGATTTTGCTAATTCTTATCATTTGAATGATATTAATAATCAGATAGAGTCAAAATCATTACCATACACCTTTTTTTCTAACAGATACAAAACTTATTCAAAAATAGATAGGGTCTTTATTTCTAACCAGATGGTAACAGATTTAATTAATTCCAAAATCATTTCATGTCCTATATCTGATCATAACTCAATTGTTTTTGAATTCATGATAAAAATACTCATAATGTTCAGATCAAAAGGATACCAGCATACTTAACTCAGCTAAAAGACTATAAAGAATATATACTTTCAGAAGTACAACATTTTCTAGACATAAATAATACTCCTGAAGTCTCCATTGTCTATGTTTGGGATGCCTTAAAATCATATCTATATGGACAAAGTATCAGATGGTATAATAACAAAAGGAAATCTTGGGATAAGGAATTGTTAGATATTCAAAGTAAACTAGACTCTTATAAACATAATAATAAAGAAAATATTATGGACAAGAAAGTTATTGAAGAAATAAACAAACTAAATGAGAAATACAAAGAAATTTTAACTCATAAAGTTAAAATAACTTTAGAGAAATACAAGTTTTGTCTTATTCAATAAGCCCCAAATACTTACATAGACTTAAAAATAAAACAAAAGATTGAATAAACAAAACCATATCAAAGAAATCTTTTCTCTAAGGAAAAAGAAGAATGTTTCTAGTATACCAGAAATACTGGATGAATTTAGAAATCACTTTCACAAGATTAACCATAACAACATTAACATGGAACCTAAAGATAAAATAAAGGAGTTTATAACCACAAACATGAATAAAAAGCTTAATAAACAACAGATTAAACTATTGGACAAGATTATTTCATATACAGAAGTTATTACACAAATAAATAAGCTTAAATCAAACAAAGCACCGGGTAATGATGGTATTATACCAGAGATATATAAAATCCTTTCTAAAACTACATATTCATTAATACATAAGGTTTTTATTCTGTCCCAAACTGAGTTAATAACCCCCCATCTTGGCAATATACATTTATTTCACCAATTTTAAAACCTAATAAAGATCCAACTAGATGTTCTTCATATCGACCCATCTCATTACTTAATGTTGATTATAAAATGTTAATGAGTATTTTTGCTGATAGATTGAAGACAATTATCCCCGGCATTATAGACATAGATCAGACGGGCTTCATTGTAAATAGAAATACTTTTGATAATATAAGAAGAACTTTAACATTAATTGATTTTGCAAATAGGAAAAAGAAAGATTTAACACTTATTAGTCTTGATATAGGTTCAGCATTTGATTCAGTAAGTTGGGACTATCTGTTTACCTTACTGAAGTGCACAAATTTCTCTGATGCATTTGTAAATTTAATTGAGCATTTATACAAAGGAACGCTGGCTTATATTAAGGTAGGAACATATGTTTCACAAAAATACCCATTCTTAAAGGTACAAAGCAAGGATGTCCACTTTCTCCACTATTATTCACTTTAGTAATGGAGCCTTGGGCTAATTTGATTAGAAACAGTACTGACATAAAGGGTTTTGAAATAGAAGAAAATACAACATCAAAAACTCAACTTTTGCAGATGATGTTCTAATTACATCAGCAGGATCTAATTCTTCTATGCAGTCTTTATTTGATAAAATGATGAATTTTAAAAGTATTTCTGGTTTAATATTCAATGAAGAAAAACTAAAATACTACCTATATATACACGAAAAATACTCTCATTAGTGATTTTACTAAATATGTACCCAACTCAGGTCAGATAACTTATTTAGGTATAATACTATCTAAAGATATTAAATCTATTATATATAATAACTATAATACCTGTTTTCTTAATATACAAAATCTTTTTAATACCTGGAATAATATGTTTTTTACTATGGAGGAGAGACTTACAATTATTAAAATGATAATATTCTCCAAGATTTTATACTTAATACAATCAATAATACTTTCACCTACAAAAATAACTATCAAGAAACTGAATACACTAATGTTAAATTTCTTATGGGCACCTAATAGACCTAGGATTGCATTAAAGAAACATACTAATAGCTGGTCTCAAGGGGGTATTTCTTTTCCAGACTTTAATTTATATATTATCTCTTCTATTATAAAAGTTATTACTTTATTAATAGATCGGTCATATGTTGCAAAATGGAAAGATTATTGGGAGCTAATTAGTATGCACTTCATGAAAATCTCCTTAACACATAAAAATATGATTATAAATAACTCCATGTTGTGGTTGCTAAAGGAATTTTGTACTTCACCTATTACACCTAAACATATGGTCTGTTACCCATTAAATATTATTATTAGATATCGTAACTTTATATTCATGCACCCTAAGTATAGGGAATGGAATTTTATTGTATTCCCTATAATTTATACTCAGGGTATGCTTATGTCATCTACTTCTGAAGGAGCTCATTTAGCTATAGATAATAATCTAAAGTACTGGTATCAGCTGATATCTGATAATAAAGTTAAAAATCTAGATTTCTTAAAACAAGAATTTGATCTAAGAGAAACTTGCTGGTTAGAGGTTCAGATCTTTAGACAACATCTCATTGATAGAATAGATCTAATGTCTATAACAGTTAAAGAATCTATTCCAAAACTGATTGATTACTTGATAATAAATTTACAGCATAAAGTTTCTGATAAAGGTAAACTTTCATATATACATAAAATTATCAGACAAGAAACTTTTACAATGTAGATTCATACTGGAATTATTTCACCTCTATTAATGGGGACCCACCAACTCAACAAGATAAACAATATATATTGGAATCTGCTTATAGAACTACATCTTCCATTGTCTGGAGACTTTATACATGGAAATTTTTACATAGATCTTTTATACACCTTTGATGATGAATAAAATTAATAATAAAGATAATCTATGTAAGAGATGTAATGTAGAAATTAATGCTGACTGGGCTCATATGTTTTATGACTGTATGAAGTTGAAAGAATACTGGAAGTCAATTAATGAATTTTTGCAGGCTCTTTTTAGAGATAATTTCATTATTTCTAAGTCTCTTATATTATTCAACACACCTGTACCTCAATGTGTTAAAAGATTAAGCTTCCCTTGTTATGGTCTATCCTAGCAGTGGCTAGGAAAATAATAACTAGAAATTGGATTTCAGATACACCTCCTTCGTTCAATGAATTTAAAAATGTTATGAATATAATGTGTCATATGGAAATAAGCACAATTAGAATGAGAACAACTAGAAAAACATCACATTTTATTGTATGGGATAATTTACAAAATTTGTTAAAAAAATTCTAATTTTAATAGCACAGTATTTTAGTTTAATTAATTGATCCGATTGTAGTGGATGTCTTTGTAAATACTTTAGTTGTTTTGTTGAATATTATAATAATACCTATTTTTAATTATTTGTATAAAATTGTTATGATATTTCTCTTATATGTTAAAACAATAAATTTGTTTTAAAAAAAAAAAGAAACTGCAGCAATTGTTTACTGTTGCTATGGCAACACAAATAGACTGTGAAGAAAGCTTCACTTCTCTTAACCAACAGTACATTTTTCCCTCCTTTTTTTATGTATTTGTCAATACTAAAAGGAAATAATTCAAAGGACATGTGTACATGAATGGAACATTTCAGAGTTAATCATGAACATGTCCCCAATCCTAATAAGCATAACAGTGACTATCATTAATCTAATACATATTGTAATAATTAATTAGGTTCACTATTCCAATTAGTCTACCTTAAAACTAGATTATTTTAGACTATTATTTATCTATGTATAGATAGACAAACTATATCCAAAAGAAACAGGCTCCAGAACAAAATCAGCTTCACAGATCCCAACAGACCACGCCAGTCAGTAATATGTAGGTGTTCTAACACCTACATATTACTGACTGGCGTGGTCTGTTGGGATCTGTGAAGCTGATTATGTATAGATAGAGTTATTAAATATATACAGACTATATTAGTATAGTGAATAGGAGAGAATTTAGAAAGGGAGGCAAGATGTAGTTAAAATAAATAATGAGAAAAGAGAGAAGAGAGAAAGAAAAGAGAAAATTAAGAGAAAATACACATATACTATGTATGTCGATTTACAGTATAAATATTTTATGTGCTTTGTAACCCTCCTTCTGTGAAAGAAAAGTAACATTTTTACATACCTGAGGTAATGTGAAAACTGTCATGTGTCATCTGTTTTCAAAAAATATAGATAAAGATTCCAGTAGTTAGTTACCTTTGTTTTAAAATTCCAAGCAGTAAAATTGGTCCTTTAAAGTAAGGTCGTAGTAGATGCTTTGAGAGATTTGGCTGTAACAGTATCAGTCTTTTGCTTCTTCTTTTTGACATCTGTCCAGACATTTGTTTCTTTTGTTCTCTTGAGAGAAGGTGCCATCCAATCCATATCTTCTGGTAAAGTAATCACATTATTAGTTTTAATAAATGAAGAGGCTTCCTCTAAGTCAGTAAAAGTCCTCATCTCATTGGCATACAATATTTGTATCTTAGCTGGATATGCAAGTTGTGCCTTGATGTTATTTTATTTCAGAAACTTTATCATTGGCCACAGTTTTTTCCTTTATTCTAGATGAATAGTCATTATCAAATCTTATCAGGCTCTATTTATATTTTAGAGGTGCCTTCCTCCAAGCAGATCTTAAAATCAGTTCCTTGTCCAAGTATGAAAGAAATTTGATAATTATTGACCTAGGAGGAGAGTTTGAGTTAGTGTCAGGTTTCCCAAAAGCTCTGTGTGCCCTTTCAATGCCAAAGGAAAGTCCTTCTTTTAAATTTAAAAAGTCAGGGATCCAGCTTGATAAAAAGGAAATAATATCCTCACCTTCTGTGTTTTCAGGTAATCCAAAAATCCTGATGTTATTTCTCCTCTCCATATTTTCCAAGTCATCTACTTTATTAACCAACCAAGTGTTTTGTTTAAGAAGCAGTTCTTTCTGTGTTTCCTCTTCCTTAAGTCTGCTTTCTAAGTCATTTAGAGAAACCTCTATTCCTGTTATCCTTGTCTGGTGTTGTTGTAGCATTTCCTTGAGGGTGTCGGCCTGTTTCTGACTGCTTGTTTTAAGATTTTCCAGATTCTCTTTAAAATCATCCATCTTCAAAGACAACTCCCACAGGGTAGATGCCATCTGTTGTAATTCCTTCTTTAAGGCAGCATCCTGGTGAGAATTATTTGAGTTGCTCATTTTAACAAGTGAATATATCTCCAAGCTTTCTGACAGGAAATTATTTGTAAAACTTCACCAAAGTTTCTAATTATGTAAATTAATCCTTTATCTATAAGATTTTATACTTTGAAGAAAAAAAAGAATATTTTTCCTGTCTTATTTAACTAATTATATGGAGCTCTAAAATACTGCTGCTTTCAGTTAGCCATTCAGGATCCGCCCCCGAAAGGGCATATTTAGTAGAGGGAGTAAGATAGTGGTTGTGGCGATAAAGCATACCTAGTTTTTGGTGGGTTTTCTTGATGTTAGTTTGTAAGTGAATATCAAATGTTAACGGTTCATCAATAAGGACTCCTAGAAGCTTTTTATGGGAGACAATTTCAATAGTGGTATTGTTTTGGCTGGTTACAGAAAAAGAGTTCTTGTTTATAATGGTATTTCTAGAAGGAGTAAATAACATGATTTTAGACTTTGATGCGTTGAGTGCCAGGTGATTATTTAACATCCAGCGCTCGGTAGGTGAGAAGGCTTTTGGGTTAATTTCAGGAGAGTGGGGATGGATGTGGTAGTGCAGATGATCATAGAGTCGCTTGTGTATTTAATAAGTTTAGCATTTGGGATGCACTGATAGAAATCATTTATGAAAATGTTAAAAAGTAAGGGACCTAATATAGAAACCTGAGGTACACCTGTAGGAGTATTAAGGAAGGAAGATGTGCACTTTTTCCATTTGACGGCTTGTTGCCTATCAGGGAGGTAGCTGGAGAAGCAGTTGATAGAAGAGATGGATAGATAGATAGATACTACCAGACTTAAATTATAAAGAAATTGGTGTTTACAGATGAGCAATTTAAATGTTATTTAGGTCCAATGTATTAAATGCTTCTATAATGATGCAGATATTAAAAGCAGAAAAGACAGACTGATGAATGAATGGATAAATAAAATAAATAAATAAATAAACACATAAATAAATAAATAAATACGCAAACAACCACAGACTGAATATATCAACCATACAACGCAGCAGTACAGTACCATTATTGAAAGCTACATGTTACTTCTGAGGGAGTATTATTTACATTTAGAGAATGAGCAATCCATATATAACATCCTGACCCAACAGGGTATTAATACATTAGTAATGGCAACTGAAAAATGAGTCCGCCATTTCACAACAGCATATCAAGCTGCAGTGGAGCTCAGACAGAAAAAAACTAATGGCTGCCATTATTTCACGCTTGGTAAGCAGAGCTTCTGCTGTTTAGTGAGTGTAAGATTTAAAAAAGAAGAGAAAGAAAATTAAAACTGTGTGTGTGTCTGTGTGTGTGTGTGTGTGTGTGTGTGTGTGTGTGTGTGTGTGCAATTGTATGTATGTATGTGAATAAAAGTGAGATTGATTGAGCCATTATTTTACACTCGCAAAGCAGTGCTTTTGCTGTTTAAAGAGTGTAAAAAAAATAAACAGAAAAAAACTGTATGTGTGTGTGTTTATGTTTCTAAGAAGCAAAATAATGACTGATAAATCCAACAATACATGCAGACAGGAACCAGCAGGGATGATGTACAAAATCCACAAACGTTAGTAAATAAAAAACTCTTTATTCATAAAATAGACCCAGATAAGCGCTATCATTCCAGATAGATACAATTAACAAGGAACTTCATCAGATACAAACATCATTTACTCAGTGATTTAAACAGTGAATTAAAGATGCCTTTACTACATCAGCAAAATTAGTCACTCAACACCAATCATCAAACAGTATTCACTACACCCCCCCAAAACAAGTCACATTCTAGTATGTTGAAACTAAGAAACAAATGCATTATAGAACCATATAAAATATATAAAGTATAAATGTTAATTAATATAATCAGTATCTATCGAATGACTTCAGCTTCAAAATATTGTTTATAGAGACAGATTCATTTAAGCCAGGCCAAAATTTGGCATTTAAACGAAACTGCCAAGACAGTTCTGCTTTTTCCAGCAGAACCGGCCATGTTCCACCCATAATTTTTTTTTAACAGTCTCTAATACAATAAACTTAAAACTATGTCCACACGTAGTCATACTGTGTTTCACTAAAGCATTAAATTCACAATTGTCCCTAATATTTCTAATTTGTTCATCTATACGTTGTTTGTTTTCATTCGGTTTTACCGATATAAAAATAAGTACATTATAGGCAAACAGCTCAATAGACAACCCTTTCAGAATCACAACAATATTTACCTTAAATCCATTAATTAGTATTTCGCTTGTTTCCAAAATATATGGGCAAAATTTACATTTCCCACATTTAAACATATACCCACATTGCTTGAGATTGACTGGTGTTTCGAAGTAGTTTTTTTAAATTACGTACTTTTTTATATACACAAACAGGTCCATTCTCTACAAAATCTCCAACCTCTCTATCTACTTCTAGAAAGTTCCAGTTTTTAGTCAAGACATTCTTAACAACCCAACTATCAGTAGAGAAAGTAGTTATAAATGCAGAAGCATATTGCAGTTGGTAGACGTCTTTATGTATTTTGGGCACACCAAAAATTACAGGTATTTTTTGGGTAAAGCAATATCAAATAGTTGAGTTCATCAATAGTTATAGAGCCCTCAATAATTAGGTCTTGTAAAAAAAACATTAATTCTCCTATACATACCATTTATTTCATTTACGGAACTTTTTTGGTAAGTGCAACCCACCAATGCACCCGATTGTGGACACAAGAGGTTCAATCACACATCCTCTAGCTAAATTTCTTGATTTGAATCTCAAAAAATACATTCTGGAAGAACCAAATGTACATAAAGATTCTTTAGACTTCTTAAAAAGAATGAATAATGTGAATTATGAGACGAGCTACTTATTCATTACAATCGACGTTAAGGACAACTATACCATTATCCCCCATGATTTGAGGAAAGAATGGTTTTGTGATTATTTGAGAGATAAAGGTATACCACAGGATAGGATTAATATGTTTGAACAGTTACTTGATATGGTATTGAAATGTAACTTCATTTTATTTGAGATGGAATACTATCTTCGAGTAGAGAGTGTGGCAATAGGCTCCTCTTGTGGGGGGGGGGGGGCTACATGCTAATATCATTATGTTAGTGTGGGAAAAACTGTATTTGATTAATTCCCAGTTTTATCCCTTTTGCCACACATATATCCATTTTCTGGATGACATCTTTATTTTATGGGATGGTCCTGCTGAGGAAGTGAACAAATTTTTAGAATATATCAATGAAACAACAACATTTCTAAAATTCACTCACCACATAAACCATGAGAAAATTCCTCACTGGGATGTAATGATGACAAAAGATGTAGTTAACAACAGATTTACTGCTGAGATCTACCATAAGGAGACATACTCCAATAGGCTATTCCATTTTGATAGTAACCACCCTCTTCACAAAAAAGAGCTGTGGTTAAAGGACAATTTGTTCTGTCTGCCCGGATGGTAACTATGTGGAAAGGTTTCTTAGTAGAATGTGACAAACTAAAGTGTATGTTTCTATGTCATAGTTACCCTTTGTATTTTGTGGAGGATATTATGGCTGAAGTGGTTAGGAAGAGGCAGAACAGTCATTTCCAACCCATTCTAGGTACGACACCTGAGGTCCAAATAAGGGAAGCTGATTTACAGTCTGATGCACAAGTGAGAATGTACACTATAGGCAATGGGCAGGCAGCAGAGAAAAAAGTATTTTGGCTTTTCCCAGTTAGGGTTCGCCACAAAGGAACTCCGGTCCACTCATGATTGGCAGTGGATTTTACTGTGCCAAGTTGCCAGCCCGATGCCCAACCTTCAATGAAGGCACACCCATTCACGCTTGCTCCTACCTGCATGTCTTTAATGTCACTCAACCGTGGGGAGGACATGCAGACTCCACACAGAAGGTGCTCCAGCTGAGAATCGAATGGGAGAACCTCTTGCTGTGAGGCGACAACGCTAACCACTGCAGGCAGTAGAGAAAAATAGTAATAATAGGATAAACGCTTCTGCATTTATAACTACTGTCTCTACTGATAGCTGGGCTATTAAGAATATCTTGACCAAAAACTGGAACTTTCTAGAAGTAGATAGAGAGGTTAGAGATTTTGTAGGGAACGGACCTGTTTGTGTATATAAAAAAGGATGTAATTTAAAAAACAACTTTGAAACACCCGTCATTCCCAAGCAATGTGGGTATATGTATAAATGTGGGAAATGTAAATTTTGCCCGTATATTTTGGAAACAAGTGAAATATTAATTAATGGTTTTAAGGTAAAGATTTTAGGTAAATATTGTTGCAATTCTGAAAGGGTTGTCTATTGTGCTGTTTGCCTACAATGTACTTGTTTTTATATTGGAAAAAACGAACGAAAACTAAAACAAAGTATAAGTGAACACATTAGAAATATTAGGGACAATTATGAATTGAATGCTTTAGCAAAACACAATATGACTACTTGTGGACATGGTTTTAAATTTATTGTATTAGAGACTGTTCAAAAAACAATTAGGGGTGGACCATGGCCGGTTCTGCTGGAAAAAGCAGAACTGTCTTGGCAGCTTCGCTTAAATGGCAAGTTTTGGCCTGGCTTAAATGAATCTGTCTCCATAAACAGTATTTTGAAGCTGAAGTCATTTGACAGATAATGGTTATATTAATTAAGATTTATACTTTATATATTTTATATGGTTCTATAATGCATTTGTTTCTTAGTTTCTACATACTAGGATGTGACTTGTTTTAAGGGGGGGTGTAGTGAATACTGTTTGATGATTGGTGTTGAGTGACTAAATTTGATAACGTAGTAAATGTGTCTTTTTTAGTTCACTATTTAATTCACTGAGTAAATGATGTTTGTATCTGATGAAATTCCTTGTTAATTGTATCTATCTGGAACAAAAGCCCTTATATGGGCCAATTTTATGAATAAAGAGTTTTTTATTTACTAACGTTTGTGGATTTTGTACATCATTCCAGCTGGTTCCAGTTTGCATTTTGTGTTTACGTTTCCGTCTGCATATGTGAGTGAATGCGTGGATGAAAGTAGAAGAGACTGTGAATGTGTGTATGTGAGAGAGAGCGAACAGTGAGATTGATCGGTTTGCTATTTTACACTCGCTAAGCAGTGCTGTTCCTCTTTAGTGAGTATAAAGTAAAAAAAAAAAGAAAACAACTTAAAATAATAAAGTGCGTGTGTGTGGGTGTGTGTGTGTATGTCTGTGAGTTACAGGGTATGCACGTATGAAAACAGAAGATACTGTGTGTGTGCACGTGTGTGTGTGTGTGTGTGTGTGTGTGTGTGTGTGCGTGTGAGATAGTGAAGAGTGAAAGCAATCCCTGGCAGCAGCAGCAAAGAGGTCTGTCTACCTCTTGACCTTGTACCTTAACATATCTGGATAAGCATAAAATAAATGAAGGGCAAGGGGTGAAAATAACAATATATTTTACATGATGCTGTTATAAAATTACAACATTACTTCAACATTATGATTTGTGTCAGCTTGCATTTTCTGAAGCATATTTGTGTGTATATGTGCCTGCATGAGAGAGGTTGACCATGGGCAATAGGTCTACATACCTCTCGTCAACATTTGGATTTGTGTCAACTTGTATTTTCTGAAGCAGAGGTGTGTTTATGTGTGCCTGGATGAGAGAGATCGACTACTGGCAATAGTAGTAAAGAGGTTTACATACCTCTTGACCTTTTAGCTAAAGAAATATGGATGAATAAAATAAAGGGAGAACAAAGTCTCAATAACAGACAGATTTTAATTATTGTTCTTATAAAAGTTGCTTAAATAACAGGATTTATGTTGGAATGACTTTATTAAATGAAAAGAAAGTCAAAACTCAAATTTATGTCATCATTTAGAGACATCATTATCTAATAAATGGCAACAAACCAAACGTTTTAGGAGAATGGAACAAAAAAAACAAAGTAAATACCTGGACATTTTTTAAAATTGTTATATTTTGAATGTAAAATGCTTCCTCCACCACCATTAACATATACTACAGCAAGTTAGAAACATTACTTGGAGGAACTATTTTACATCAAAAATATATATGACAAAATACAGTACTTAAAAAAAGTAAGTAAAAGGCAACAATTTTACAGAAAGGCCAATCTCTAAGTGCAATAATGCCCTCCAGGGTGTATGTTAATGTGTAATTAATGCCTTCCAGGGGTGTAGAGGCCCTCCCCCACAGTGGGCGGGTATTAATTACACATTAACACACACCTTCTCAGGCATTATTGCTTGGTTTTTAAAATGCAATATTTCTCTGCAATGAATATTGTAATTTAAGACTCAGTTGAAAACATTCCCAGTTGTGATCTACTAAATACATTGCTAAACCCTGAAGCAAGTTGAATATATTACAAAATCTGTAAAGTCCATTTCTTATGAATTCATTTTCAAAAGTTTTCTGAGTGACATAATTTAAGTCACATGGATTAGTCTTAAATGATTCAGGATTATGATTTTAAACATTTAAAATTTCTGAGAGCAGAAAAAAGTACCGTGCTACAACATTTCAGTGGGTATTCTGACCTGTAATATAATATGAGGTCCAGTCCTTCTAAGACAACCTGTCACAGACTGTTGAAGTTGAAAGAATTCAAAGGCAGCTTATAAAGGGCAAAAGGGAATAGCCATCAAACTCATAGACATCTGGCATCTCTAGGCCTGGTTTTGATTACTTACAGATTGCTATGTGGTTGATTGTGTTTTATGTTTCAGACCTGGACTTAGCAATGCTGTCTTCATTCTTGAATTGAATACAATCTTTGTTATTATATCTCTACCAGAACAAAGGTCGTTATTTAAGGATATTTAAGAATAACAGCAAAAAGAAAAAAAAAGTGTCTAAGCAATACATATGTCTCACCCTCCTGTGGAATAGATTGACATTCCTATGTGCACCTCCCTGACCTAATTTAAATCTAATTTAAACTCTATCTTGGACAATAAGATATATAAATTATGTTTGCAATAATGCAAGCTTTGTAAAGGGCTACAGACCATAAGTGACTAACAGTGAAGCTAAATTAAGAAATATCACTGAATATTGCAGTCGATACCTGTGTAGAAAAAACATATATACAGGTTGCCTTTTTTACTGAATAGCAGGGCCTGGACATGGTTGCAGAAAGTCGTTGTATCTCAAATTATCCCTTTTAGTTAATTGTCCACTTACTGTCCTATGTAGATATGGTTAAGCTTCACAAGAGGTCTGTTATTGGTTCTACATTTAAAACTAAATTATTTGGACATTTTAAGTGCAGATGTTATTGTGGATACTCTTTTAATGCTATGCTTAGAATAGAACTTCATATTTTGATTTGTGGCTGTAATTTCATAAGAATGGTTTTATTATTTCTGCTATGAAAAAATGGTTGTATTTTTATATTTTTTTGGAATATTATATTTGTTACTGCTTTTTATGTTATAGTATATCACTGCCTTGTTACTGTGTTAATATATACATGTGATATATCTGTTCAGTAACACAGACACAATGGTTTAATAATTAATTTGATGCTAAGGCCTAAAATATTAATTGGCCAGAGGGTTCATCAGGCTGTGAACTGCAGTTCCTGTAGTAGAAGGTTTGATTCTAACAGCCCTCATTTGCATACTATGTAAGCTTGAGGAATTCACTTAACCAGATAGTACTTGGAGGCAACTGGGAATTTGGGCTAGGGTCCTCAGTGGTCCCCTGGAGTACAAGCTTAGTTAGTACCAATGAAGCCATTATACACAGAAGGAATATGTACTGGATACAGTGTACTCATGTCCTTGTCACATCAGACTTCAGTGAATACACTCGCATAGTACAATCACAGCAGATATTCCCAGCCAAGAAACAACTTGAAGCATGTATGCAGATATTATGCTTAGTAATACAGAAACTGAAACCCCAGCCACATTATAATTTGAGGATACTTGCATCCTTAACCAGTCATAGATGCTATAATGTAAACATGTATGCATTTATTAAATTGATTCTCTTTCGGGTACGGCAGTATTAACAGTTGCGCTCAAATTTTTGGAAAAGCATAATTTGTATCCTGATATTAGCCCTAATTCTGTAGAAGATAGACATCTTGCAGACACTAAAAGAGCATTATTTCAGTACAAGGTCAGTTTCATAAAATTCAGGCCTCCAGCTCATTCAATATCGGACATCAGAGTAAAATACCAATTTAATTCACAATCTGTGGCTAGGTCAGATTCTGAAACAAAAGCTGCCTAGGGAAATTAAAGACAACAATGTTAGACAAATGGCAGTATAGTCCCAAGGGAGCACAGGCATTTAAGCCTGTTGATGTGGCATTCTTAGCCAAGTGTTAGGTCATGCCCTCGGAAGCCATACAAGTAGCAACCTCAAATGACATTTTTTGCAGCCATACATTTGGTGAATATGTAATGAGATCTGACAGCCAATTAGCAAAGATGAATTCTAAATCAGTCATGTGGTCAGACCACCAGGGCACCAGGCAATAAGTACAAGCAAATGTAAAAAAAAAAACTACTACTACTAATAATAATAATAAATAAGCAGACCACATATCTGCCAAGTTAAATTCCATATTTAATGCTTGCAAATGCAGAAATCTCTGAAATATACCAGTGCAGTGCAATTCATAAGTAAATCAAGCATTTTACTGGAATAAACATGCATTGGCATATCAAGTCATATCAATGAGAAAAGTTGAAATATTCCTATAGCTCTGAATTGTACCTTATCCCTAACACGATTAACTTAGGCGGACTAGCAGATCACTGGACTCCATACCAAAAAGAAACCAAACACTCGGTTCATTTATTTATTTATATGTGCACTGTTTGTTTGATTTAGTGAGTGAACTGATCCTCACAGAGTGCTTTTCATCTATGACCTGGAATACAAGGCAAGGCCAAATGCAAAGCATATGGACACTGTAGAGTGGATCATCCAGCTTTAGAGATCAATGATTTTACTGTACTAGAATGCATATGTAGAGTTTACAAAAGTATTTTTTTTATTTTAATATGTAAATCGAGTCAGTAGTATCCTATTCTTATCACCCCCATTACCAGAAAAGTCCCTCAAGGCTCTGTCTTGAGGTTACTGCTGGTTAGCATATTTTTCTCAGGTGTGAAAGCTGACTGCAGTGTTCAATTTCCGCAGATATGCATATGACTGCAAACCTGGGACAATCTTTCTTACCACTGATATCACCTCACTTCAAATAGCTTTTAATATAACACAGGCAGGGTGCAAAACAAATGACTTTGCTTTCAATGTCAAAAAATGCAGCATTGTGGCACTTGGCAACCCTTCTGCCAACACTTTAAATACTATTTCTGGGCAAAAGCTAAAGGTTAATAAAACAGTAAAAAATCTGATTCTTTGTAGACAGTGAGCTTTTATGTGATACCCATATTGTTGCTACTTTTCTAAAAGCACACAAAGTTTTCCATTTGATACTGTGTGTGTTCAGAGCTGTGCCAGAGACATAATTGCCTCATTTTATACAACTCATATCAGACTAGTTATAGACTACTGTGCCCTGTTCTGCAAACTACTCATCTGTTGTCTAGTACAGTTAGAAAAGGTACAAACAGTCCCCATGTAAAGACTCAAAGGAATTAACAGCTTTTCTTTTAGCAAAAGACTGAAGCAGCTATCACCCTTCTCTATATCTTTTCACCCTCTTAATGAGGGCATGTACCCGTATTGCAAAGCATTGAAGGACCACTTACAATTTCAAACCATTCACTTAGAATACTCTATTGTAACATGGACCATAAAGAATAATCAGCTTCAATAAAAAAAAATCAGTAAAATATCAACCCTATAATGAAATACGAAAACTTTGCATCTGAAAAAGATCTGCCTGTGGAATAAACCCCCCCAGTTAAGCTCAGCAAATCAGTTCATGCTTTCAAAAAAGAATTGTTTGAATATATACATACCAACAAGCTCTAACATGGGATCCAGGGTATAAAGCTCTGTAATGTACAGCAGGACTTGAGATTGTTTACTAAATCTATGAACATATGTGTTACACTTACTGCCAGCTTGGATATTGAATGTTAAGGAAAACTAGCACATTACCTAGAGTATAATGGAACCTGCTCCCTCCCTTGCTAAGATCCACTACAAATCCAGACAAATTTAAATCTGTACTCCATAATCACCTCTCACTAAACTGGAAATGTAATTGTATACTTCCTACCTAAATCCTTTCACTTCCCCTTGTAATTACCTCCCTCCTGCCCCTCTTTCTTCTAACTCTCTTTATCCCCCACCTTCTACTTTCTTCATCTTCGCCCCACTGTAAACTCTATGTAAATTCTCTTATATCTTCACTTCCCTCTGACTACATGCCTCTTCTTGCAACTGTAACTTTCACTATTTACATAAAATGTATCATTCATCTGAAACTTAAAACGAAACTATATATTTTTCTTTCTGTACTATTAATACAATCTGTATAAAAATTTGTATTTTTCCTATTTGTAAATTGTTTAAGGGTGCAATTTCATTGTAATGTTTGTTTGTTTGTGTCTTTCGGCTTTTTCCCGGTTAGGGGTCACCACAGCGGAACTCCGGTCCGCTAATGATTGGTAGTGGATTTTTACGTACCGGGTTACCATCCCTGACGCATAACCTTCAACGAAGGCACGCCCCATTCATGTATGCCTCCACACAGAAGACGCTGTAGCTGAGAATCGAACGGGACGACGTCTTGCTATGAGGCGACAACGCTACCGCAGCACCACCACTGCACTTGCAGCTTAAAGTGTGTAATATGTTTCTGATTGGAGCTTTTCTCCCCGGGCCTCCACTGAAAATGGGCCCTCGAGCCCAGTGGACTTCCCCGGTTATCAAACTGGAAATAAATAATATTCTATCACAGTATTCCCATAATATAAATCCAGCCCAAAATTGAGTCACTTACAACTACAAACATATTATTTCCAGGTTCAGTATAGGTCAGCCCTATGATAATGACATCATATTAATTACTGAATACTTGCCTGAAAGCAGCAACAGACAACATGCCTATATAGTCTGCTGTTAGTTACATTCTCTCTCTCCATATCATTCCGTTCCCATCACTCCACATGTCCTATGCATTCCTGATTTCCACAATTGATTACTTCTCTACCACCTGTTCCTGTAGTCTGTTCAGCCAGTATATAGCCCCTCTCTGAAGAAGTACTTTCACAGATCCTGGATGTACCTGGTCTCTACTATCTTGTGTTTTTTTTTCCCCAGCTGTGTGTTCTTATTTACATTGACCTCTTCACATCTTTCTCCCATGCTCTACTGCACAAATATCATACCATTCCATCTCTTCTGGTCTCGAGCGAGAAGAACATCAGGTCTTCTAGTCTCTGGTCATATCCTTTTCTCTTCATCTCACACACCTTTCTGGTGCCTTTCTCTGGACTCCTTTTTAACAGCCTGATTTTTCTCTTCTCATATCACCTACAGATGTGCACGCAGTACTAAATGTGTGGTCTGACCAGTGCCCGGTGCAGTGGAAGTATCATTTCTTTGTTTCTCAAGCATATTCCACTAATGGTATATCCCAGTATTCTGTAATTCTCTTCCTGCTATGTTGGCATCACTTCTGTTCCTCCAAATATATACCTTGCAGTAAGGTGGCTGTAACAGCCTGCATGTAATGGTTTGCATTTTTCTGCCCTGAATTTCTGCTGCTACCATTCTGCACATTTGGTTAGCCATTCAAATATGTGCTTACACCCCCCCCTTCTACTACTGAGATACCTATCATTGTGTCCAAAGTGGATGATTCTATTCTCTAGTCCCTTGGATATGGTTGATCACTACCGCAAGTCTTTACCAGTCACTTCCATATGCCTGACTGTCTTCTCACCGCAGACCTTGGTGTATAACCTTTTAGCTACTGTAAGCAAAGGTCTAGTTTTCTCAGTCTCAGTTATACCCCAATCATTACAGTTTTTCCTATAACCACCTTTGTGTATCTTGAGTAAATGGTGTTTGTCATGTCCATGTGGACTTCTTTGACTGATACTACAATGAAAGGTTCTTCTGCAAACCATTACTAAGACTGAAACAGGCATGACTGATAATTCCTTCTGCCATGAACCTGTGCTGGTTGTGTCTTCAAGATTGCTTTCCTGTAAGGAAAACAACAGCTTTCCTCTGAGGATTCTCTTTATATATTTCACTGTCACAACTTGAACAAGCTTGTTCTTCCCCGGACTTTTTTCCTAATGCCACATTGCAGGAGGCATCACTTGCTGTTGTTTAGTCCTGAGGCACTTCTGATCTGATCAGAGATCTGCTGAAGATCATTTTCAAAAGATCAACCAGCAGACTGGCCAGATGCTAAGTGCCCTGGAAAGCAGTCTGTCTGGTCCCTATACTTTATCTTCATTACGGTAACCAGCTCAGTCTCCACATCCTTCATCTCTGCCCTGGTGGCTGGCCTCTATTCTTCCCATTCTGTCCTACTTTCGACTCAGATCCTCTTGCTTTGCTTCATCATGATGAAGGGGAAAAATGTATCCAATAACTCTGCTTTCCCTTCCTTGCATATCTGAATATAGTGGAAAAGTAGAAGAATCATCAACTCTGATGTTAGCTTCATGGGTTTGTGTGTTTACCAAGGAAGATCAGATGTGCACTTAAAGCAGTACAGTTACAAAACAATTTCTTGCCATTTTCCAAAGTAGTAGAAACCTGCGGCTTGTCCTTTGCAACTCATAAATGGTGATGTTGATACTATATAGGGCAATTTCTGATAGTCATGGCTTTAGTGGTGACTTGGCAATGATTTGGATCACTTGATAACCGAGTAAGTAGGTAATCCTGATGGACTCTTTATATACATGACCTAGGAATGCATCTGAAGAAATATACAGGTTTATAGGTTCATAAGCTTACCAGCAAGTACTAAAGTCTGCAGACCATTACAACCTTAGTAAAAAAAAAAATAATGAAAAGTTCAAATAAAACTTTTGAGTAGCCATAGCTGATAGCAGAAATGCAAATAGTTTTTGAAAGTAATTGAGTATATTGACTACATAGTTTTAATTTTTATCTCTTTTCCCTCCCCTCTGGCATGTCCAGTGTTCACCTTCCTTCACAAGCAAGAACTATGTGGTTCTTCAAAATCAGGTGGTCGAAGAACAAAGTGTAGTCCATACCAAACTACTTCAGCACTCTAACATGACTAGTTAAAACATTTAACAGAAGATATGGAAAGAACAATGCTACCTTTCACACAGATGCCATCTTCAGCTGTATATTTAAATGGAAATATGGAATTAATTTACGAGTTTAAGGAATTCACATGATTAGACAATCCAAATCAGATAAAGTACCAAATATATTAAAATAGGTACAAAAATACAGTTAATGTGCATCAAAAGCAAACATTTCAAGCTTAATCACAAGAATATAAAAGGATTCATACAGGGTATCAACAACAATGTAACTGAATAAAATGTAGCTATCAAAACCCAATGTGACTATTCTTTCATGAACAGGTGCAACTTATACTAGTTTCTGAAACATAACATAATACGATTGTATTCTAAGGCAGAGTATACTAGTATACAAATATTATGTACCCTGTTGTATATAACAGCCCAGAATGAATATATTCACACAACTTTCTATCACTGCCGAACCACTGTGACACTATTTTACAAACCTAAGAATTTACACAAAAAGAAAAAAAAAGTGAAAAAGAAAATAAAAAAAGAGAAATTACTGCAAAATTTGACATTAAAGTCTGAACTGAATAAAACACCCAGATTAATAATCCATCTCCTTTCTTTTTTTTCTCTAGGATGGAATGCTAATCTAATATATTGGAATGTTGAAAATTTATCCTGCCCAAAACAATAAAAGTGTATAGAGCATTAAAATGTTCTTTACAATGTTCGCATACTTTCAGCACCCCAACACTCTATTGCACTGGACTGTCTGTGGCTCTATTTACACTGTCTGAGTCATTAGCACAGGAGATACAGAAACACAAATAAGCTCACTAGTACAGAAGAGAAAGACGGTTCATACTCAAAGTTTTGGGCAACACTCAGTGCCCAAATGATGGCTACCATTTCAACATTTTCTGGAGAGATGATCCTTCCATCTATGCCAAGGAGGAATGCCTTGCAGTGGGGTCTACACTGGGAGGCATACCATTAACACCAATCTATCAAGCCCCTCTTCCCTCAGTGAACCACTATTCATAGTAATTTCTGGAAAATTTCCATGATGTAATATCTTCAAGAAACTAGCTTTGTTCTGTTTTATTTAATGTTTTTTCCTGCTTCTGGCTAAGATAATCCACACAGGATAAAAAAATTAAGTTAACTACAGACTCAGAACAAGTAATTATTTACTCAAGGTATCTCCCCTTCTTTCAATGAGAAACTCACAAAGTCTTTCAGTTTATTTCCTATAGCTAAGGAGAGCAAAACAACTACATTTTCCTTCATACAGTTTTATGCAACTACTATACATTTTATATAAATACAGTTGCTGTACATCTGAGAAGAGAACAGTTGCAAGCACGCTTGGAAAGCATATTTAACATGTACATATTTTGTAGAAAAATAAGCATGAGTCTTATACATATATATTGTTGCAGTCACATATACATGGTTCACACTCTAAAACCTTGCTGCTGCATCCCTGATTTAAAACAATTACAGGTTTTATAAGGTTTATATGCTGGTCAAGTATTTGTTATAGCCCAACCAAAAATAGTGACAAATTTGTACTCAAACATCACAGTAACTAAGGTGGAAACAAAAATCTTGTGAAATGAGTAACCAAAACACAAATAAGAAAATAAATCATATTTATGTGTCTTGGAACACTGATGGTCTGGCAAAAGAAAAAAAAAAGAAAAAAGGAGAGCTTGGTGAAATGCAAAATTTTAAAAGTTTGTGAGCTTTTGCTAAAAAATGAGACAACATTTGACAGACCAACAGATGATCTGATAACTCTAGTCAAGTTTTGTAAAGGACCAAAGATGAAAGACACTGAGACTCCTTCTTCTTCTTCTTTCGGCTTTTCCTGGTTAGGAGTCACCACAGCAGATCACCTGTCTGCTCATGATTGGCAGTGGAGTTTTACAGTGTCAAGTTGCCAGCCCAATGCCCAACCTTCCATGGAAGGCACACACACACACCCACCCACTCAGGCCTAGGGCCAATTTAGAGTGTCCAATCCACCTACATCATGTCTTTTGGGATGTGGGAGGAAACTGGAGCACCCGGAGAAAACCCACGCGACCACATGGAGGACATGCAGACTCCGCACAGAAGGCACCCCAGCCGGGGATCGAACTGGAGAACCTCTTGCTGTGAGGCAACAATGCTAACAGCTGCACCACCATGGCCACCCATGAAAGACACTGAGACTACTAGAAGCATATTAGTGTTGGAGACAAGTTCTGAAACAGGAAAGTTTATGTTGTTGAATGTTTATAACACGTCAAAATATAAGTTGAGTTTTTGGAAGGAAAGATTTATAGGCTATCGTTAAAAAGGGAAAGTTAGAAAATGCTAGGAAAGTAAAAGAAAGAACAGGTTTAGAAAAAAAATAAGCAGTTGGCTCAGACAGTATCAGGAATGAAATATATCAATTAATCATGGAGAAGTAGGTGAGACTTCTGAGTAAGTCATTTAATCTGTGTATTAGAGATCAATCCTTCCCAAAGTCTTAGACATGTGGGATCCCATTTATAAGTAATGGAAGTATAATGATCTATAAAACCGTTATCATGCTATACAATTCAGTCAAACATTTTGCGCCACTACTCTTTTAGATATTAAGAAATAGTTATCTCAAGTAATTATTAGTCATGCTCAACTTCTTTACATTTCTAAAAAGAACTACAAATGATGCTTGTGTAATAGAACATCAGTACAGGAGTACACATATCAGAATACAGAAATCACTGGGGGTGTCAATGGATCTTTGATGACATATTTGACAATGGCTGTAGACAAAAGTTATGGGGAATCAAGGCAGAAAAGGGACTGGCATGACAATTCATAAAAATGCTAGTAGCCTTATATGCTGCAACCTGGGTACAAATTAAGATAGCAAAATTGGGCATTTTACACAGAGATTTAAAATATATAGAGGGCAAGGCAAATGTTTTTGTTAGTTCCATTGCTCTTCATTATTCTTTATAAAATATTCAAAGAAATTTATGAAGTAAGTAACAATGAACTGATTTTTGAAAAGATGTAATAAATACCCATAAGTTATGTAGATGACCTACAGATCTTGGCTATGGCAATACATACAATAAACTAAATCAAATGAAAGTAGAGAACTAGTTCAGGTATAACCATATTCTCAGTATAAATACAGATAATTCTAACTTAATAGTAGAGAGAAGGAATAAGAACTCAGGTTTCAAGATCCATTTAAGGAGGAATAATACTGCAAGAAGTATTAGCTTTAGCAATATCTAAATAATATAATTGAAGCTCAAAAATATGGACTTAAAATTGTACCCCACTTTAGGTAGAACATCCACCTTATATGTATTAACTTTAGTTGGAACAAACATTTTTCAACAATAGTGCATGGATCAGAAATTTGGAATAATGGGAAAAGTTTCCTGGGGCTCCAAAAACCAAATATTTCAAATCAACAAGGTATAAGACTGTCACCATTATTTCTAGAAAAGAAATGTATCAGTAAAGAGTTTACGATTGCTAATAAGGCTGGCACTATTTGATGCCCATATTCTGGCAAAATGTATTAAGAAGAGGAAATTAGAAAGTTTAGGAAGAAAAGAGATGATGGGTAAGAAAGTGATAAATCTTTCACTTTGAATCAGGATTTTAAGAATTCAAGTGGAATATGGATTTAAGTATCTAAATAAATATCTGAAGAAACATCACACTAGTAGTAAGTATATTGATAATATAAGGAATATCATAAGGCAATTCTGATGAAACAAAGAGAAGGAAATGATAAGAATGACACCATACTCCACATTTTATGCTAAAAACTGCATTTGGACAGGTGTGTGCATACTATTTCGCATTTTATTAATGTGATGAAAGTAAGGGGCAACACTGAGTTTGTGACTAAAAATGGTAACTATGCATCTCTGTGATATCTACTGACATGTAAAATGAAGAGATATAGTCCTTTCACTTATATTTGACTGCTCACTTATATTTGACTGCCCACTCTCTCTGGCATGACAGAATAATATGTGTAAACACTGAAGACCACAATGTTGAGTGTTTCTTTATAATGATCAATTATTTCAGTAGCACATTAGCATTATGCAGTTGATATAACCTCTGCACCTCATTGAATCAGGTATATAAAAACAGTACTTGTAAACTATTCAAGACTGTATTGCTGCATGCTGCTTATTTAGGCCATTGCCTTCTCCCAGTTCTGCTATCCTTTCTCTCCATTGCACTTAATACAGCAGTACCAGTACTTCATAAACATTGAATTGGCATTGGCAGACTCTAGTTTTATCCAGAAATTGGAGGTAATAAACAGAGAATGCTGTAAGATAAGGGATGGATTCTTATTCAGAAGCTACTTATTTCAAAATTAGTCAACTGGATAAACAAAATATTGCTCTCTAGTGATCTTCTTGAAGCTAATTCTTTTCTTATAATATGAACCTGCTCACCTTAAGTGTTTCATTAGTTCCATGGCAAAATCTACCTAAAATGTCATGAGAATAACCTTTCTTTGCACAGCTGATGGGTTTCTTGTCACATGAATTTTTGGTAAGCCATAACATTGAAACTAAAGCAATACATTTAAAATGTAATGTACCGAAACCCTTCTTAATGCTGCCCTTATGAATGCAGTCAAGGGATACTTGTATCCAGTGGATCAAAGGATATCTGACAATTGGAGGCTTGTTGTCGCTTCCAAAATTTATGGAAAAATAGCAGTCTAAGAAATGGGAACAGTTGGTATCAGCTTTACAATTAAGTGTACAACAAATACTCAATTTGGAAAACAAAAGCAGTACTAGACAGATTAACAGTAAAATGTTAATTAGGTCACCACAACACTTTATTTCCACTGGTTACTTAGAAATTATGTTAAATCTTCTTTCCTATGTCTATGAGATATCCCGTCTACAGATGAAATTCAACATATTTCTCAATCTTAGAATACTGAAGGAATAAAATAATATACATTGTTTAATCAAAATGATAGTAGTTCAGTTTTAGATAAGACTACACTTCCAACTTTAGCAACTGTTATGAACGAGAAATCTTCCAGCTCAGAGAAGCTAAAAATAGCAACCTGAAGCCTCAAAAGCAGATGAGAACCTTATACTTGATATTTTCCTTGACAAATACCTTAAGAGCCTAACTTGTTATGTATAAATATGCATGCTGATGGAGACAATTCAAATATTCCCAACAAAGACTTAAACATATATCTCTGTTTATTTATTTATTTGCATTTGGTGACCAGGAAAAGTCCAACTAGATTAAAAGTCCCTTTTCATTGCAAGCCACAGGAGAAAAGTTCTACAAGATAATCAATGTAAGCTGTAATACTTTAAGTAAGATGACAGTGACAGACATGACTGTGGATGTGTTGTAACTGAAGTTTTAGGATAAGCAATGAAGACATGTTAAAAGAGTAAGTGAGAGAGATAGAGAGTGAGAAAGAGAGACTGATGACTTAAGTAGTTAGACGAGATGATATATTTAGGCTGAAAGAAATCACTCTGCTTATAAACAAACATTGTGTTTTTTACTCTTGTTCAAGTTCCAAGATTGAGCACGTAGTTAAAGAAGCTATAAAAAGCTTGCTGTCTACTATATTAATTTCTATCAACTAACCAAACCATATAAGACTTGAAAAGAAGACAACTTGAAGCACACTTTGGTTACATTTTCTATAATTCTATTTTCCTTACTGACTATTAATATGCAGAGAAGGAAATGTCCAGCTCAGTGTACAGGAATCCTGCATTGCCTATGTGGCAGCAGACTTGCTGGAAAGTACCAGTGAAATGTACATCATTAGAAAACAAAAGCCTGTTGTTCACCTCCTTGACATAAGCTTCTAAGATGGTAAAGACATCTACTGTATATCTTAAGTTTTGATGAAGCTATTAAATACATTTCTACAGAGCACCTAAAGGTATTTTTATGGAACCTCAGAAACTTTCCATCATGGCTTCATTAGTATGTTATTTCCCATAAAATCAGATATAAAATGCAACTGTACAGAAGCACACAACTGCTTTTCTTTTGGTATCACAACACAGTCCGTGGCAGGATGAGACACATCTTTTCAATCTCTTATGGTTGGATTGTAAGGTGTTTCTGATTAATTTATTTCATGCAAGACTTTGGTAAAAGGTTAAATACAATGTTTTTCTTGGTTGGTTATACCTGGTTATTTGTACCCATTTGTGATACAATGTATAATATTACTGGGCTGCCCAAGTTACTTTTTTCCCCTTTTTATCTCACTTTTGTTTGTTTTCCTTTGTTTGGAATCAATTTGCTTTTCAAAAATGATTGAGAAGATTTGATTGCTCCTCTCAAATTCTGTGCTAGTACTGCATACCACACTGACATCTCAGTCCTGAGTAAACTGCATTATGCAGTGAAAGATTCTTTGTGAAATTTAAAGAATTTCCTCCCAATCTATAATCTATACACATAGACCAATCAATAACAGTAAGCTATGTCCCTGCCATCTAGAAAAAAATCCCACATCATACTTCTGCATAAAGGGGGAATATCCATCAACCTCTCCAATTACTGACTATAGCCATTCTACATCAACTCTCAAAATATCAGAAAAATGCATTAATTCCTAACTCCTTTCCTATCTGCACAATAATAACCTCCTCTCCAACACTCAGTATGGTTTCCCACCTCACCACAGCACCTCACTAAAATCATAAACTCTAACAGAAACACTGGAAACCTAGTATCCTCCCTTTCCTTAGATGTATCAAAAATATTTGACACGGTTTCACACCAATGCCTGCTCCATGAACTGTTCTCCAAAGTACTATGCCACTCATCCCTTAGTTGGTTCCAAAGCTATCTCATGAACAGACTCAAAGCTGTAAAATGAAAATGAGATTGCTCCCCCTTCCTGTCTATCTCTGTTGGCTTACCTCATGGATCTATTCTAGTCCCTTTACTACTCAAAATATTCATTAATAATCTTCACAAAGCTAACAAAGTAGCCTCCATATTACAATACATAGATGATGCCACTCTCATATGCTCTGAACCAAGTCTACTGCTACTCCACCAGATGACCAAGGACTCCTTTTCCTCAGTTGAGTCATGGCTAGATGACTACTAAATACTTTTAAATGCTAAAAAAAAAAACAAATGAATTCTGCCTTTACCCAAGTTTCTGTCAGCACAGAAACAATCCTTCAACATCACATCAACAAATAATACCTCGGGGGGCGTGGCCAAGGATGAACACAGGATAGCAGCAGATTTCTTCAGCTCCACCAATTTCATTACACTGATAGGAATTAATTACTTAAAAAATTAATTTTTGAAGTAATTTTCTTTCTAAATATGTTTGTTTTATATAGTTCTTGAACTATATCTAAAAAAGAAAGGAAATTTTAACAATATTCCTGTCAGAAATCACTTTGGAAATTTTCCTGTCAGTTTATCAGTCTGAAATGAGTTCCAGTAAGACAAATTCTCAAGACTCCAGCATCAAGAAAGAACTTCAGTCTCTGATAACTATAATCCAGCAACTTACTGCTAAGATGGATAAAATGGATACTAAAATTGATACCTTCATAGAAAAAACTACAAAACAAATAGACTTGTTACATATAGACCTGCAACAACAGAAGATCCAGATGACAGGCATAGAAGAAGTTGTGAATGACATGGAAAATAGAATCCAAGAAGAGGAAATCAACATTGAGTTTCTGCTGAAACAAAATACACATTTACAAACAAAGCTGGATGACCTGGAAAATAGATCTAGGCACAATAACATTAGGATTTTTGGACTGCCAGAAAATATTGAAGGTAACAATATTACTTCTTTTTTAACAACATGGCTCCCTAAAACTTTAGACTTACCATTCTCTTTTGGTATCGAAAGAGCACATAGATCTATAGCTATTACTAACTCTAACAAAAACTATCCTAGATCAGTTATAGTTAGATTTCTATCATATTTTGATAAAGAGATGGTTCTTAAATCTGCTTGGGCTAAAGCTCCTGTTAAGATTAATGAGACAACTGTGCGTTTTGACAATGACTATTCTTCCTTGGTAATAGCTAAAAGAAAAGTTTTTCTGCCACTAATAAGGGAGCTTAAAAAAGCACAGTTTAAAACATACCTTCTGTTTCCTGCCAAGCTAAAAATCTTCCTTCCTGATGGTCCTAAAATTTTTGATGACTTAGACTCTGCTTTACTGTTTATCAAAAAAAATAAGATTTTGGATAAAATAGAGGAAATGGAATGGGCTAGTCCTTCATTAAAGAGACTGGCAACTGAAACTTCGTGGAAGACTTCAGAGAAGAAGAGACTAAAAAACAAATGATTTGTTCTATGTTTTTTTTCTTTTTTTTCTCTCATCAGTTTACTTCATTATTAATCTTTTTAAATATAGTTCCTGCATTTCCAGAAAGCCACAAATATTCTGAAAAAGATTTAATCAAAGTTATTCTCTGTGTGCAAAGAAATGTTTTGTTTCATAACCAGTCAAAATATCTGAGGAACTAATAACAAGCTATTATTCAATTTGTTTCTCTTTCTAAAAAAGAGAAGTAAGGTCAGTAATTTGATACATTTTTTTTCTTTTTTTCTCCTTTTCTTCTTTTCTTTGTTTAAACAATGACATTCTATTTAGATTATGTAGTGGGTAAAGGGTGGGGGAGGACAGGGAGAGAAGAGTAATGAAAATATGATAAATGGAATAATAACATATTTATTCCTTGTAAAAGTTTATATGTTCTTCAAATGCTATTCCTAATTATACTTTCTTGATTATACTGCTTATGCTTGTTTGTAAATAATCTGTCATGCTTTAACTAATAATAATTAGAACTAAATAATAGTAAATAATATGTTTTATTTTTAACTCTATTAATATAAACAGTAAGTAATATTCCATTGTATATACTTCTTATAGCTTTCTCTTACATTTTTTTATTTCTGCTTTACACTCTTTTATTTTCTACTCTCTTTTTCTTTTCTTTATTCTTTCTCTTTATTTTGTTTTCATATTAATATATAGAAATGCTTTTGATCATATAGACACAGTAAATAATAAGATTTGCATAAAAATTGAGTTGGGACAAAAATATTGAGTTTTATTACTTATTAATAACTTTGGGCTTAATTTCACTTACATAGAGGCTGTAATAACCTGTAAAATACATCGCGAAGGTTTTGTCATATTTAGATGCATTTACACTGCTAAATGAATGTTTGTCACTAGTTCTTAACAAGTTTCCCGCCAAAATGTTAAGGGAGACAATCTGGGATGTGGCTACCTCATGAACAGTGTCCTCGAGTTGTTTTAAAAGCTTCAACTCTCAGAATTCTCACAGAGAAGCTGAAAGCAGTCAATTTGACCTTTGACCCAGATATCACACTGACACATTGCAGATTCAGGAAGAACACTCTACCAGGAAGTAGAACTGATGCAAATGTGACTATGTGAAGGAAAATTAACTCTTTAACATTTAAATGTGAGTTATTTTATATAATTACTTAAATATCTATGTTATAATTCATAAAATATGTTCAGTTATAATGATTTTAAATGATGCAGTTTCTTGTAGTAAGTAAATGTCTTATTTTAGAAGGCATAGAAAATGAAACATTTATTCAAGTGTTTTTGAAAATCTACTTGACTGCAGCATACTAATCTGTGTTAAAAACTTATGTTCCAAACATATACATTACTATAACTCATTTAATTCATCTGATTGACAAGCATAAATAACTTTATAATTCTATTCTGGAAGAAATTGTCATGTGATATATTTTAAAGCAGTAGTATAGACATACAAAATACAGATGGCTTCTTTTACAATAATGCAAGTGTTTCTGAGAATTTGCATAACTATGCAGTATGATTTATAACAATTTCTATAAATATAATATTTTATTCTATTGACAATAATGAGTATGAGTAAAATGCTCATATACAAGCAATTCAATGGTTTTTTTTGGAAGCTGTTGACTGCATTTACATGACAGAAAATAGATGCATCTTAATATATGTAATGTCTGAACCATATTAGCCAAAGTTTTTGATTTAAATGAATGTTAGAACTTATTTTTACATACTTTGAATAAATTAATATGTAAATATGCCTTCCTTTTTTTTTTTTTTCTCTCTCTCTTTCTTTCACTCTCTCTCCCTCTTTCACATCTTTTATTTCTCTCTCTCCTCTTGGTTCCTAATATCAAGATTATTTGAATGCTATTTGAATACAAGTGTATTATATTACATAGATGTATATAGTAGTATGAATAGTTTTTTAAAAAAAAAAGTTTATTTTAGTTTATATGATGCTGTTTTATCAAATGTGTAGTCTTGTCTTGCTAGATAATTGAATTGAAAGCTGTTAATTTAAGTTAAATATAACCAGTATTAAATTGATAAGGTGGTAGCTGAGGTACTGCTGCTTAGGGTAGGGGTTAACTTGAGTGGTAAATACTACTCTAAGTTGGAGTTTTAACTCCAGGCTGGATGCAAGGTTTAATCCTTACATTATTTTCACTTGTTCATTGTTATATGTATATAGTTTTGACATCCACAATATATTTTGTACACTCATTGTCACTACAAACAAAATTGAATCCTATACAAAATCCCATAAGAGATTCAATAAATACAGCTATATTTAAAGGTACACCTAAAGGAGGAGATGTAACATTACTTATGTTGCTATTTGTTATTTTGATCATAAGATTCTTAAGTTTTAAAAATGCCAAATGACATCTTTAAAAGGAATTTCTTTAAACATTAATGGATTGAATAATCCGTGTAAAAGGGCAAGCCTAATAAGATACATTAATTTACATAAGGCCAACTTAGTCTTCCTGCAAGAAACCCATCTCTTGAACAAAGATATTGATAAACTAGCCACAAACAAATATACAGTATTGGTTAGTTCAGAGCACACTCAGAAAAAAAGAGGAGTGGCTATTTTATGGAATAAAAGTATGCCCATTCCTAAAACCATTAAGTCTTATCAGGATGACAAAGGAATGTTTTGTATGGTTACAATACAAATTAATGGGAAGACTTGCACTTTAATTAATGTATATTGGATACATGGAATTGGTATTAATACAGTGAAACATCATCTTGATAAGATCATATCATTCTCTATAGGAGATATTATTTTAGCTGGTGACTTTAATTGTATACTACATGAAAGTGATACTACCACTATAGGAAAAAGAAGAATTACATCTAATGCAAAACATTTAAATGATTTTGCTAATTCTTATCATTTGAATGATATTAATAATCAGATAGATTCAAAATCATTACCATACACCTTTTTTTCTAACAGATACAAAACTTATTCAAAAATAGATAGGGTCTTTATTTCTAACCAGATGGTAACAGATTTAATTAATTCCAAAATCATTTCATATCCTATATCTGATCATAATTCAATTGTTTTTGAATTCATGATAAAAAATACTCATAATGTTCAGATCAAAAGGATACCAGCATACTTAACTCAACTAAAAGACTATAAAGAATATATACTTTCAGAAGTAAAATATTTTTTAGACATAAATGATACTCCTGAAGTCTCCATTGTCTATGGGATGCCTTAAAATCATATCTATATGGACAAAGTATCAGATGGTATAATAATAAAAGGAAATCTTGGGATAAGGAATTGTTAGATATTCAAAGTAAATTAGACTCTTATAAACATAATAATAAAGAAAATATTATGGACAAGAAAGTTATTGAAGAAATAAACAAACTAAATGAGAAATACAAAGAAATTTTAACTCATAAAGTTAAAATAACTTTAGAGAAATACAAGTTTTTGTCTTATTCAATAAGCCCCAAATACTTACATAGAGTTAAAAATAAAACAAAAAGGTTGAATAAACAAAACCATATCAAAGAAATCTTTTCTCTAAGGAAAAAGAAGAATGTTTCTAGTATACCAGAAATACTAGATGAATTTAGAAATCACTTTCACAAAATTAACCATAATAACATTAACATGGAACCTAAAAATAAAATAAAGGAGTTTATAACCACAAACATGAATAAAAAGCTTAATAAACAACAGATTAAACTATTGGACAAAAGTATTTCATATATAGAGGTTATTACACAAATAAATAAGCTTAAATCAAACAAAGCACCGGGTAATGATGTTATTATACCAGAGATATATAAAATCCTTTCTAAAAGTACATATTCATTAATACATAAGGTTTTTATTTTGGCCCAAACTGAGTTAATAACCCCCCCATCTTGGCAATATACATTTATTTCGCCAATTTTAAAACCTAATAAAGATCCAACTAGATGTACTTCATATCGGCCCATCTCATTACTTAATGTTGATTATAAAATGTTTATGAGTATTTTTGCTGATAGATTGAAGACAATCATCCCCGGCATTATAGATATAGATCAGACAGGCTTCATTGTAAATAGAAATACTTTTGATAATATAAGAAGAACTTTAACATTAATTGATTTTGCAAATAGGAAAAGAAAGATTTAACACTTATTAGTCTTGATATAAGTTCAGCATTTGATTCAGTAAGTTGGGACTATCTGTTTACCTTACTGAAGTGCACAAACTTCTCAGATGCATTTGTAAATCTAATTGAGCATTTATACAAAGGAACATTGGCTTATATTAAGGTAGGAACATATGTTTCACAAAAAATACCCATTTTAAAGGTACAAAACAAGGATGTCCACTTTCTCCACTATTATTCACTTTAGTAATGGAGCCTTGGGCTAATTTGATCAGAAACAGTACTGACATAGAGGGTTTTGAAATAGATGAAAATACAACATCCAAAATTCAACTTTTTGCAGATGATGTTCTAATTACATCAGCAGGATCTAATTCTTCTATGCAGTCTCTATTTGATAAAATGATGAATTTTAAAAGTATTTCTGGTTTAATATTCAATGAAGAAAAAACTAAAATACTACCTATATATACACGAAAAATATTCTCATTAGTGATTTTACTAAATATGTACACAATTCAGGTCAGATAACTTATTTAGGTATAATACTATCTAAAGATATTAAATCTATTATATATAATAATTATAATACCTGTTTTCTTAATATACAAAATCTTTTTAATACCTGGAATAATATGTTTTTACTATGGAGGAGAGACTTACAATTATTAAAATGATAATATTCCCCAAGATTTTATACTTAATACAATCAATAATACTTCCACCTACAAAAATAATTATCAAGAAACTGAATACACTAATGTTAAATTTCCTATGGGCACCTAATAGACCTAGGATTGCATTAAAGAAACATACTAATAGCTGGTCTCAAGGGGGTATTTCTTTTCCAGACTTTAATTTATATACTATCTCTTCTATTGTAAAAGTTATTAATTTATTAATAGATCAGTCATATGTCGCAAAATGGAAAGATTATTGGGAGCTAATTAGTATGCACTTCATGAAAATCTCCTTAACACATAAAAATATGATTGTAAATAACTCCATGTTATGGTTACTAAAGGAATTTTGTACTTCACCTATTACACCTAAACATATGGTTTGTTACCCATTAAATATTATTATTAGCTATCGTAACTTTATATTCATGCACCCTAAGTATAGGGAATGGAATTTTATTATATTCCCTATAATGTATACTCAGGGTATGCTTTTGTCATCTACTTCTGAAGGAACTCATTTAGCTATAGATAATGATCTAAAGTACTGGTATCAGTTGATATCTGATAATAAAGTTAAAAATCTAGATTTCTTAAAACAAGAATTTGATCTAAGAGAAACTTGCTGGTTAGAGGTTCAGACCTTTAGACAACATCTCATTAATAAAATAGATCGAATGTCTATAACAGTTAAAGAATCTATTCCAACACTGATTGATTACTTGATATTAAATTTACAACATAAAGTTTCTGATAAAGGTAAACTTTCATACATACATAAAATTATCAGACAAGAAACTTTTACAGTGTAGATACATACTGGAATTATTTCACTTCTATTAATGGGGACCCACCAAATCAACAAGATAAACAATATATATTGGAATCTGCCTATAGAACTACGCCTTCCATTGTCTGGAGACTTTATACATGGAAATTTTACATAGATCTTTTATAAACCTTTGATGATGAATAAAATAAATAATAAAGATAATCAATGTAAGAGATGTAATGTAGAAATTAATGCTGACTGGGCTCATATGTTTTATGACTGTATAAAATTGAAAGAATACTGGAAGTCAATTAATGAATTTTTGCAGGCTCTTTTACAGATAATTTCATTATTTCTAAATCTCTTATATTATTCAACACACCTGTACCTCAAAGTGTTAAAAAGGTTAAGCTTCCCTTGTTATGGTCTATTCTAGCAGTGGCTAGGAAAATAATAACCAGAAATTGGATTTCAGATACACCTCCTTCGTTCAATGAATTTAAAAATGTTATGAATATAGTGTGCCATATGGAAATAAACACAATTAGGTCAAGAACAACTAGAAAAACATCTTATTATATTGTATGGGATAATTTACAAAATTTGTTAAAAAAATCCTAATTTCAATAGCATGGTATTTTAGTTTAATTAATTGATCTGATTGTAGTGGATGCCTTTGTAAATACTTTAGTTGTTTTGTTGAATGCTATAATCATATCTATTTTTAATTACTTGTATAAAATTGTTATGATATTTTTCTTGTATGTTAAAACAATAAACCTGTTTTGAAAACAAAAAACAAATAATACCTCAACAAATCTTCTTGGCATCTTAATTGATAATAACTTAAAATATGATCAACATATCACTCAAGTCATCAAGAAAAACTCACCAAAAAGTGGGCTTCCTCTACAAAAACAAACTCTTTCTCATTAACTACAACAGGGATTTTTTAGCAACATCTTATCTTCTTCCTTCACTTCTCTATGCAGCACTCATCCTGGCCAACCTTCACTCCACCTTAAAAATAAATTAGAGGATTGCTGCAATAAAATAGTTAAGTTTGCATACAACTTGCCAAACAGTTCACACCACAGCATAACACTGAAGAACATATACTGGTTCATACATTGGGGGGTGTGGGGGTGAAGCCCCCCACATTATTTACATGACTGTAGTCAACTCAGTTCAATGTATTCATATGTATGTTTACAATGTATGACATATGTGGGGGGCTCCACCCCCCAATGTGGGGGGCTCCACCCCCCAATGTGGGGGGCTGTGCCCCCCACACACCCCCAAACTTATTATTCCTACTCCAGGGTCGCCTTACAGTGGGGGAAGGGCATAATCTTTTGGTTTCATGTGTAGACCAAATGAGCTGTCGACCAAATGAGCTTTCAGTGTTTTGAGCTGTCAGTGTTCTGGTCTCAGTGTTTTCCATGTCGATCATATGAGCTGTCGACCATATCAGGTAGACCCATATATATATATATATATATATATATATATATATATATATATATTTTTTTTTTTAATTTAATTTATTTATAGTTTGATTACTGGGGAAGTACACTGGGCTGAAATGACCAATTTTCAATAGAGGCCCGGGGAGAAAAGCTCCAAGTTCATAATACAGTTAATATACAAGTGGTACACAAGTATAAAAGATACATTATACAAAAAAGTTACAATTAACACATTTGGTGTCATGCTATTTAACAGAATTCACAGAGAATGAAGTTAAGGGTTATACAATTTCATTTAAGGAGCACTCAAATGTATGGAGTTTGACAACAGTGTATGTATGAACATGAGTAGAAAGAGAAGACAGAATAAAGAAATAGAGAATACACTCTGCTTACGCACAATTAAACATGGATGCTATTTACAATATTTACAAGGGTGAGTTGAGAGTGGCTATAGGTGTTGTTGAGAGCATAGAAAGCCCAGGAAATAGAGAGAGAACACACTGGGAGCAGAAGGTTTAGCTTGGATTAGGTAGGTTGAAGGCAGGTATATATATATATATATATATATATATATATATATATACTGAACTTGTGTGCATTATTATTGCTCTTGTATCTCCAGCTATTACATGTAAACATGTCTATAACGTAACTTCTAAAGTATATTATAAATGTATTTACTGTTTGTCTCAATACTACCTGCAAAGTATTGCTTAAAATGTTTAATTTTTATTGTTGTTCACTGTAAATATGTATTTACGTAGAGCTTGACTACCTGGGCCCCCTGCTGAAAGGAGGACTTGTCCCTATTCAGAATTTCTTGGTAAACAAAGACAATCAATCAATTAATCAATAAATAAATAATCTAACCAAAAATGCCAGTGTGCTATTTTTTTGGGGGGGGGTGCAGATAATTCTGCTTACTCATTTAAGCAATCCATCAGTGTTTTCCATTATAGCCTTCTAAAGCTGGGATAGAAATACACCCCTAAATAAAGATATAGTAAAAGAAACAGGCCCCAACTCCTAAATAAATATATGGTAAAAGAAACAGGCCCCCACTCTCAAATAAAGATATAGTAAAAGAAACCAGCCACCATTCCTAAATAAAAATATAGTAAAAGAAACTGGCCCCACTCCTAAATAAAGATATAATAAAAGAAACAGGCCCCACTCCTAAATAAAGATACAGTAAAAGAAACAGGCCTCCCACTCCTAAATAAAGATATAGTAAACAAACAGGCCGCTGCTCCTAAATAAAGATATAGTAAAAGAAACAGGCCCCACTCCTAAATAAAGATAAAGATATAGTAAAAGAAATAGGCCCCTGCTCCTAAATAAAGATATAGTAAAAGAAACAAGCCCCACTCCTAAATAAAGATACAGTAAAAGAAACAGGCCCCACTCCTAAATGAAGATAAAGTGAAAAACAGGCCCCACTCCTAAATAAGGGTCAGATTTTTTTGACAAAAATTCCTTTTCTAATCAAGCTCCACTCATTTCTAACTTTGGGAGTGCTCCTCAATCACTAGTTTAATGGGTCCATAAGGAGCCTTGTTTTTTTTTTTTTTGAAGACCTTGATTATCATTTAGTCTTTTTGGAATTGTATTGCTTTCTACAATTTACTAATATTAAACTTGTTTTCATTTTATTATTTGCTGATTATTTTTCTACATTTTACTAGACCCCTGCTTAGATGCAAGTACCTTTTTGAATTTACTTTGACACTGTCTTAGTATTTCTGTACTTCATTATACTCCTGGATCCTTTTAAAGCGAAATATTTATCTGGAAATTGAGTTCATACGTAATGGTACTTCTCTAATATGTTTCAGCAATAAGCCCATGTGATTTTAATGTTTTGCTTTTTTAAAAAAAAAAAATCACTATAGGCCTTAGTATATGTATCATTGTCTAAATGTAACTTCTGTAAGGGTAATTAGCTGTTAAATAGAGCAGGTATTAGTTTTATGCATCTGGAAATATATAAATAAATATAAATATATATATATATATATATATATATATATATATATATATATATATAGATGGGTCTACTGCTTTACATCGAAAATACACTTCTTCAAAACAGAGCAGTAGACTATACACTTCAGCGAAAATCCACTTCAACGAAAGTGCACTTTCGCTGGTCTAGTTCCCCGGGCTACCCAAAAAAAACAAAAAAAACCCCACTAAACATGTTTTTACAGTGGGGAAAACCCCTCTGCACCCCCACACCCCTCCTACTTAAATATACCAACTCTGAGATCGCAGTACAGTGGGGGAAAGGGAATATTCCCATTCAGTGCTGTAGTGTGACTGCCAAAGTCAATGTTCAAAGTTTCACGACTTTGAACAAGTGGACTCGGTGAACTGGGGTTCAAAGTAGTGAAACTTCGAACATATGCACGAATCCCATGTAAATATATGGGTCTACTTCTATTCGCTGACAGCCCATTTCACTGAAACCCATTTGGTCGACAGCTCATTTCATTGACAAACATTCTAGGTGGGGGGCTGCGCCCCCCACACCCCCCCAATGTGGGGGGCTGTGCCCCCCACACCCCCCAACTATATATAACAACTCCACAGTCGCGCAACAGTGGGGAGGGGGGCAAAACCCAGGTTTTTGCCTTGAATACTTTTGTCAATGAAATGAGCTGTCGACCAAATGGGTTTCAGTGAAATGGGCTGTCAGCGAATAGAAGTAGACCCATATACATATATATATATATATATATATCTATAGACACACACATACATATATATATATATATATATATATATATATATAGGTATACCTGAAATCGTCGGAACCCCACATCATCAAAGGATTGTATCGTTGAGACGAGAATATCGAAATCCCATTTCAGTGAACCAGCGGAACAATGAAGATCTTCCCAGGTAAGTAACCTGTTGTGCAGGACAGTGAACTTTGCCCTTTTCCCAACTGTAGTGCAGTCTCAGAGTTGGTATATTTAGTTACGGGAGGTGTGATGGGTGCTGCCCTCCACATTGGGGGTGTGGTGGGTGTAGCCCCCTACCTAGGTGGGTTAGGGTTGGTGCAGTTTAGGTTTTATTTCTGTTTGGATAAGTGGTTACTTACCCTGGGAAGATCTTCATTGTTCTGCTGGGTCACAGAAGTGGGATTCTAATATTCTTGTCTAGACAATCTTGTCTTCGATGAAATGGGGTTTTGACGGTTTGAAGTATAGATATATAACATTAAGTACTATCACCTCAGGCTCACATTGCTTCATTACTCCTTACCTATTACTGTCATGCAAGATTCAGCCATGTCAGTCATTAGCACCATTCAACTTTAATCTTTGATTGCAGCAAAAGTAATTGCTTGGCATCTTCAACATTAACTAGAAGAAATCTCTGCAAATAAGTACTTCCATCTAATAAAAATACATGACAAATCTTTGCTTTATTGCTACCAATCCTCTCAGTGTGATAAAATGCAGTTATTAGCATTTGATGCAAAAACAGCTGCTCTATCACAGATGAACTTTTACAGTGAGTAACATATGCAGCTTTGCTTTCATATCTAACTCTTCTGCAATGTTATTTGTGAAACTGATAAGGATAACTTACTCGGAACAATCACTGTTGTTCCCTTTCCACCATTTGCCAACTTTTCATCAGTCTATCCTCTATGAGCTGGTAATATATCTCTATCACCCAGCTAAATCATGAGGCAATGCACTGCCATGTTACTTATCCCTACCAGCTTGGGGAAAATATGACAATAATGTATTTATTTTATTTTATATTTTATTTATTTATTTGTATTTGTTTTGTAGATAAAGCATTAATCACAATGGACAAGTTTCAGCCTCAGCCGAAGTGAAAACAGGAGCAATATCAAATAGAAAACTTAAATGTTAAAAGCAACAGTAAAGTTAAAAAGGAATTAATGGAGTCTGGCTTCTTAGCCTGAGTGGCATTATTAAATACCTTTGTGTCACTTCTGGTTGAGTACAGAATGCATCAGGAGAGAGATCTCTGTAATTTTTCCACCATATCTAATACCCATTGTGTTATAAATAGATCAGAGGTTTGTTTCTAAGCTAAATGTTCAAAAGCACAGCTAGATTTTCCAAACTACATAAGCTTAAAAGGGGGCAAAACATTTCCATAGATAGTGGCTTGTTGGCCTGCACCTGTTGTTAAAGACCTAGATTTCTTTGAGCATTAACAAGCCAGTGCCAAGAAACATTATTTTTAGGGGACATATACATATTACCCAGGATCATAAGTTAGGTAATACTAACCACTCCATCATTTATAGACTAATGTTTACTCTGAGCATTTTCTGCATTTGAATCCTGTCCTTTGGAACAAGTTTTGTTTCAGAAATTATGAAGGACAAGCAGTGTCAGGCTATCACCATCAATTGTTTAAAATGTATCCTACTTAGACTTTTTGCTTGCTTATCTTTAGGTATTTAAGTACTTTGCTGCCCTACCTTATAAGTGGCCTGTTATAGAGCTATCTTCAGTATTTGTTTCAAGCACCCCAGCTTTGGCCATCCACCCAGTGCTCTCTCTAACAAAAACACAAGTAAACGGATTTATTACAAAGTCACAATTTTACATGTCTTCTTATGGCCACTCCTTTTATTCTCTTTTAAGCCATTACTGTCGCTTCCTTAGCTTTTCCCCTTTCATTAATGTAACTGAAGGTGTTGTCTTAATTTTAATTAATTTTAATTAAGAAAGCATACTATTAAACTTACATTGCTTTCCCTGTTTTTACTTATGTTACGCACTTCTGTTCAGTGTTTGTTGCTTTCCTTGATTTTGTTGATGTTTTTCTCTTCTATTCATTGAATCACATTTTATAGGTTCATAGGTTGATACTAGACTATCTGCCCTAGGGCATTTACAAGCCTAGCCAGAGTGTGGTTGGCTTTCACCACCCTTTTAGATTAGTTGACTGTGCCTCTGTATAGTAGGTCACAGAAGGTAGCCCTTTTAAGGTTAGTTTACTGTGCCTCTGTCTAGCATGGACACAGAAGAGATCCCAGGGGTAAATTTACGATCTTCCACCCACTCATGAAGATTTCTCTTGAAGAGGGTCAGTGAGGGGCTCTGCCCAACATGGATTGGGATTTTGTTCCAGAGTGAGGGGAGCCTCTGGGATATGAATCTGTCCCTCCAGCATGTCCTATTTATTTCTGTGCTGAGGTTTAAGTCCCTGGAGCATGTACCTCTAAGGGATATGGATTTCCTGAGGTGGAGCATGTCCATTAATTCTGGGTTGGACATGACTTTATATGTCAGGCATAGATTGCCTCTGAGTAGGCGGTAAGCAACTGAGTAGAGCTGGAGTTTCTTCAGCTGAACTGCATAGGGCATCTGTTCGAGTCCCTTGATCCTCTTGGTGAGGTACTTTTGGGGTCTCTCCAGTTGCTGCAGGTGTCGGGTAAGGTACATCCCAAATGGGGCATTGTATTCAATTATGGGCCTGATGAGTGATGAGTAGAGGGGCACAATGACCTCTCTTGATCTAGATGTGAACCCTTTCGTGATAAGGTGGGCTATATAGAAGGTCTTTCTAACCACTTTGGCAACGTGATTGTCAAAGGAGGGATTACTATCTACTTGGGTCCCCAAATCCCTAATTACTTCTTCTGTACTTAATGGATTACCACCTATGTGGTAATTTGTGGGCACTTGGTTTTTCCCAAAGGAGATGACTATGCACTTTTTGGCATTTAGCTTTATGCCATGGCTATGGCACCAGTTATCCGTCTCTGTGAGACCCTTTTGGAGGATGCTTGTGTCAGCCGGAGAGTCAATTATGGCACCCAGTTTGCAGTCATCTGCGAACTTGGTCAGCCATAGTCCTCCCATGTTAGCCTGTACCTCCGAGAAGTATATACCAAACGAGAGAGGTCCCAAGACTGGGCCTTGTGGGACGCCACTTGTAACTGGTTTAGAGTCTGACATGGCACCTGCAATTCTGACCATGTGGGTTCTATCCTTGAGCCAGTTTGCAACCCATCTTGTGACATAGGGATTGATATTTAAGCCGGTGAGCTTATTTATGATGCCCGAGTGGGATATTGTGTCGAAGGCTTTTGCGAGGTCCAGGTAGGCCATGTGGACTACCTTCCCTTCATCTATGGCCTTGGTAACTGTTTCAAAGAAGTCGACCAGGTTCAAGAGGCAAGATCTGGCCTTAACAAAGCCGAATTGGGTAAGATCCAGTGTCTGGAGGATCCCAATGTCTTTGTTTATGAGTTCCATGATGATACACTCCATAGTTTGCAGACCAGACTAGTCAGGCTTATAGGGCGATAGTTTCCAGGGTCTGTTGTGGCACCACCTTTGTGGAGCGGGACCACTGTTGCTGTATGCCATTCCTTGGGTACATATCCTGTACTAAAGGCTGAGGTTGAACAGTGACTTTATGTGAGGGTTCAGCTCTTCTTGGAGCTCATGTAAGACGCAGCCCAGGACACCGTCCGGTCCCATTCATGCTATGTTTTTTGCTTTGGAGAGGGCAGCTCTCACCTGTGTATCTGTGATGTCAGTGAGGCTACATTCTGTTGGGATAGACATTTGCTCTTTTGGGGGGGAGAAGTTTTCACTGAACCTGTCTGCCAGGATGTTGGCAATGTCTGTGGGATCAGTGTATTTTTTGTCATTTTGCACTAACTCAGAGCATATCTGGGAGTTGCTACCCAGATTCCTGACATAACTAAAGAAGGCCTTGTGATTATATTTAGCATCTTGTGCAATTTTTCTTTCAAAGCTGGCCTTAGATGATTTTATGAGGGATCATAGTTTCTTGCTAGTATTGATCAGAGATGCCTTCCCTTTTTGGGATTTTGCTCTATCATGTAGTAGCTTCCTCCTTCTGTTGTATAGCTTATTTATGGCTGGAGTTCACCAGACAGGTCTCCTGCCTTTGGAGGAGTGAGTCTTGGTTTGATTTGGGATAGCACAATCCATGCATTCCTGTAGGTGTCTATAGAATAAAGTTTGTAAAGGATTTTGTGGTTTGGGCAGTATTTTCCACTGGCCCATGGGCTTTGAAGGATTCCACCTCGGTTTTGAGAAGTGTGAAGTTTGCTTTTGAGAAATTCTTCACAGTGGTTTCCTTGGTTGGGGGTGGGGGTGGGATAAGGATGTCCAGTGAGATTAATTTATGGTCTGATCTTACCAATGAGGGGCATACCTCTGGTGTGGAACATTGAGTCCCCATGTTGGTGATGACCAGGCCCAATATGTTTTCCCCTCTTGTTGGAGTGGTGACCAGTTGTTCCATAGCATTTAAGTTTATAAATTCTAGAAACCGTTGGGTGAGGGAGTTGGGGCTTGAGTAGTTTTCCCAGTCAATGTTTGGGTAGTTGAAGTGACACAATATTATTGTGTTTGGAGAGACCTTCATATACTCCAGTGTTCTCAGGAAAGCCGAGTGGGGTTCCTGAGTTTGGGAGGGTGGTCTGTAGCAGGCTACAAACTGAAAGGCAGTTTTGCCCACTGTTAGTTGCACATGGATGGTCTCCGGTGCTTCGTGCAGTGCCACTAACCTGGAGGTGTGGGTATCTTTGATGAATATGGATACTCCCCCTCCTGTTGTGGTTCAGTCCGAGTTTTGGGGCTGAAAAGCATGGTATGAGGTATAACCTGGTAGTGCTGGGGTGCTCTCGGGAGCCTTGAACCAGGTTTCTGTTACTGCACAGGTGTCGATATTCTCCATACTGAGGAGAGCTTCGAGCGCGTGCATCTTGAGGTTTAGACTTCTGGTATTGAGCAGCATTACCCTTAGTTTTTTTCTCCTTGTGTTGTCTATGGAGGTGGGTTTGTCTTTTGAGCCTTGCCTAAAAAAGGCACTATGGGGGTGGCAAGAGCCTTAGCCAGTATTCGAAAGCCCAGGGGTGACAGGTGCAAGCCGTCCCTAGCGAAGCAATGTGGCTTGTCGAGCATGTCATCCCAGGCTGACAGACACTGGATCCCCTTTGAATGACACCAATACTTTAGCCAATTGTTAAAATTGATCATTTTGTCTTTATACTGTGGCATCATTCTTGGTGAGGGCAATATGCTACTCAAGGTCAGGGTCATACCGGCCTGGGCTACATGATCAGAGAGCTCTTCTATGTCTCTTTTCATGTAGTCCAGGGAGGTACGTCTCAGGTCATTCACACCAGCATGGACAATGACAGAGTCATAGTTGTACTTGCTTTGGAGTGACCTGAGTGCTTGTGTTCTGTGGCGGATCCTGGCACCAGACAGGCAGCTTTCAGTGACTTTCTCCTTGTTCAGTCTGGTGAGTGGGACGTCAGTGTGTCTGACAATAGAGTCACCTATTACAAGTGTATTAGGTGTGTTGTTTGGCCTTAAGGGCTGTGACTGTGTGGCACACTGACTTTGTGAAATATGTGATACGTGGGTATTGTTGTGGGGTAGTGGTTGCTTGGATGTCTGATTTGGAGGTCTCTGCTGCTTTGGCAGATTTTTATTTAGAGCCTCTGAGTATGTTTTTGTGTGTTTATGTGTTTAGTTTGCTGATGCGATAGGTCTATGTGAGACTTGATTTGTGGTGTGTGTGGTTACCTTCTCCTCCTGACTGACTGTGCCAGTACTGGATTGAGAGAGCTCAGCCTCCAGTTTGGCTACATAGTTGCATCTCTCACATATATTTGAGGTTATTGAGAGGAGGAGAGGGTGGTCTGTGTACATGAGGCAATTGTAACATTGCCTCAAGATTCTCAAATTCACCAGCTGGACTGGAGAGTAAACCCGAAACTGACTTTTGGACATGCCAGAATAGTATAAAGAACTGCTTTTTGACCGATCAGAAAGGACCAATAGGGAGCCAAGTACTTATAAGGAGTATAGGAGGGTGTAGTGCTTTAGTTTATTAGTGTTTACTTATAAGATTACTTATAAGAGCAAGTGCAGGGCTTTATAATGAAAATAGAGTGCTTACTTTGAGATTTAGAACAGTTCTAAGGGAAAAAGTGAAGAGCAGACTTTGTGGAGCCGGGAATAGTTTAAACAGCACTGCCCGATGCTGCGCTATGCGCAAAATCATGCAAAACCACTCTAAAGTGGGTTTTAAAGCAGGGAACTTGAAAGAGCTAGGAATTAGCCCAAAGCGGCCAATAAACCACTAGTTTCTGGGCTGAGACCACTCCTCCAGGGACAGATAGGCTGCTCAAAGCTTCCCACTCTCACTGGTGAACAGAGAAGCTTCCTCCTATCCAAGTAAGGATATGGGCAACACAGGAACTTGTACTAAAGCCCAGAATTCAGCAAAACCTGAATTCAGGACTATTCTAGCTCAGAAAAGGCGGGAGACAAGGATATCATTTTTTTTTTTTTTTTTTCTTTTTTAAGACAGTAACAGATAGCAGGAAAACACAGTAAATGCTTTGCACAGGCTAGCGCACTTGAGTGGGTAGCCTCAAACAGTTAAATTAAACAATTAAAATGACTTTAAAGTGCAGGTAAGCAAAAATGCAATAACAAGCTTTTTGAAGTAGGACAGCAGTTAAAAACTCGCTTTTTGGCGAGAATATGCAGTCGCTAATATAAAGGCAGTAAAGAATGCTTAAATCAGGTAGCAGTCACTCTTTTTCATCACTCTGCTGCTAGCACCACTCTGCAGGACCACAAGGAGCTTTGCTGAGTTGGAAACAAGCACAAAAACCGCGCTAAAGCGGGTTTTAAAGTTTACCATTTACACCTTTCTCCTTCCGTATTTATTTAATTTGATAAAGAACTTCTTTCTCTTAGCTTAGTGTTACTGCTTCAGTTGATCACTGCATCTTAGCTTAGTGTTACTGCTTCAGTTGATCACTGCATCCACTTTAAGTTATTCTGTTTTCTTATTCACTCCACAGCAGACACATACTGACACAGAAAGAGAAAGACAGACAGATGAACACACAAACACATTACTACATGCACACATTCACACATCTCAACAATGCTACAGTCACCAACATACCATTTCCATATTTCATAGGTGTTCTTAGGTGTGGCCCTGGAGCCTTTACAAGCCTAGCCCATAGGATTACCCTGGCATTGTGACACCCGACCTTAGTTCTCAGTGCATCTGTCAAGTAGAGCCACTGAAGTGATCCCTGGTGTGAATTTTCTATTTCTCATCCACTCATCAAGATTTCTCTTGAAGAGGGCCAGTGAGGCACTCTGCTTGAGATGTATGGGAAGTCTATTCCATAGCATGGGCAGTCTCTGGGTTATGAACCTGCCCCTCTAGCTTTTATTTGTTGATTGTGGTAATGAGGTTGAGGTCTCTGGAGTGTGTAGTGCAGAGGGATTGGGATTTCTTTAGACACACACACTATATGTTTTCACAGCTAACATATCCATCTCCAAATTTGACTTCACTCTGTCACCCTACTGTATTCTGTCATCTGGTTTCAGAAACTTTGTAAAGCCATTCTTGCTTATTTTGAGGCAATATTATTGTTTTTTTGTGCCTTTTCTCTCCCAGTAGCTGTTAATGATCAGTCTTCTCCATACTATTTGTGCCTGTTCATTGAGGCAAAAGATGGTCATGGGATGCCATTACCCAGGTAGCTATCTGTGTTTTTTTATATATCCACAAGTAAGAAAGATTCCAAAAGAGCTACTGTCAGTGTAAGTGTGCTCTTATTCCAAAAGACTTGCACTCAGTGTAAGTGACTTACTTCACTGTAAGTTCTATGTATAAACAGGCTTACAGTGGGAAGTGTAAGTGACTTACTTCAGTGTAAGGCCTATGTATAAACAGGCTTACAGTGGGAAGTGTAAGTGACTTACTTCAGTGTAAGGCCTATGTATAAACAGGATTACAGTGGGGAATGTAAGTGACTTACTTCAGTGTAAGGCCTATGTATAAACAGGCTTACAGTGGGGAACTTACTTCAGTGTAAGGCCTATGTATAAACAGGTTTACAATGGGAAGTGTAAGTGACTTACTTCAGTGTAAGGCCTATGTATAAACAGGATTACAGAGGGGAATGTAAGTGACTTACTTCAGTGTAAGGCGTATGTATAATCAGGCTTACAGTGGGGACATGATTCCAAAAGACCTGCTGTCAGCCTGCTCTCAGTGTAAGTGGTCATTTCCACTTACAGCAAGTCTTTTGGAATCAGGCCCAAAATATAAGACAGTAATGGCACTCTAATATAACAAAAATATTGTTTTTTTGTTTTATTATTTTATTAAAGTACTGTTAATGTGTTGTTTTATTAAAGTACCATTGCTGCTTTATATTATGAGCTGCATTATTTGTGGATTTTGGAGAACATTGTTCATGTCACACTTATTTAGGTTTTGTACAGAGATTTTTTTTTATATAACCTTAATTCATTATTTTCTCATTAAGGTCCTGGTATATGTGAGCCCCATAATAAAACAATGGGTAATGTGTATACTTCTACAATTTGTGTAATTATTCAGATTGTGATGGAGCTGCATGGTGGGCCTGCATCCTGGCTCTTTTTTACTATATCTTGCTGTGATGCTTGGCGTCTGCCTGATGTCAGACTTGTGGAAGGCAAAGCTACATCTCTCCTCACAGGCTGGTTGAGCTAGAATAGCTATTCTCTCTGGGTGCTCTGGAATGTGGGTCATTAATTAATCCCACGTCATCTGGATCACACTGAATTGATAACTTATCATTTATGAGTGTGTGTGGGGGGGTATGTTACTGTCCCAAAATGAAGCTTCGCAAACCTGCTTCTGTCACAGTTTGAGTAACTAAACTCTGCAGAGCATGTAGAAATCAACTATCTGCAGTTAGTTGAAGTTTTTGTAACACTTGAGCTATTCTGCATCTCAGCAAAAAGAATTATAAAAGACTGAGTGTCTTTACCTTGAGGTACACTAATCATGGTATTTATTTTATTAAGTAGCGGGTAAAGGGCCAATGAGGGATTTGCCTCCCCCCTTTCATAGGAGATGCTGCCTTTTGTGTTTCAGAGTAAAGAAATGTGCTTTCAGCAAGGATGATACCACTTGTGATTTTGGTTTTGCTACCTTAGATACAGCAGTAACTTGTTCAGAAAGACTTATCTTATCTTTCTGGTTTTCAAGATCAGTAACTACATTTCACTGATGAGGTCATTTTGTGTGTGTGTGTGTGTGTGTGTGTGTGTGTGTGTGTGTGTGTGTGTGTGTGTATGAGAAAGATGGCCCTCTCATTCATTTACATATTGTACTAACTCTGATTTTTCCTGAAGAGCATTACAAGAATAGTAATAGTTTATAAATCTTGATATTTGAGGTTTAATTCCTAAAAAAGTTTTGTGCTTTGAAGCAAATCTAACTTTAGCTAGCTAGTGATATGAAACAATTGAACTGTTAGTGGTCCACAAACACCTTGCTTAAATTATATTTAAATCAGAGCTTAACATCTAACATTCTGTCAGGGTATAGTAGTTTACCAAAACATAGTAATGAGTCATAATGATTGTAGGAAGTGCAGAAGACTAAACAGGAACGTGCATCATGAAAGCAAGCAATAACACAGTCAAACCTAGGAATGCACTTTATCATAATGCCTGCCTTATGTTTTCATGTAAGTTATCTCTTGAGTGGATGAACTCCTGCAAATAAGGGTCTATTAACACAATGTGCAAAAAAGCATTGCACAACACCAAAATGATTTCTTCCTTTTGTCTTCACTGAATACTATTATATATTTAGATTATTGTTTGATATGTAGATTATAAATATTTGCAGTTTAACAAGGCTCAAGAAAAAAAACCTGCCACTTTAGAGAAATGTGTTTTATGTGCCATTATGCAGACTACAGCAGGCAAGTAAAGTTCATGGATATCTGCATGTACTAGTAGTACAGAAGCAGAGACAATCCAGTGCTGACAGGCACTGCGGAATATACATTTCACATATGTATGAGGATAACCCTTGCTTAACCTTCCATAGAGATAATGCTGCTTTCCAGCAAATAAGGCATTATGATATACAAGCAGAGATGAGTTAGCCTGTCTGTACTCAGAATGAGTTGTATTGACCCACTCTGAGCAAATTTCATTCAACAGAAACTAAACCTTGTGTAGGAAGCTTTTTTAGCAGAAGATATTGGGGCCTACTTCACTTCATATATAATATGGAGAAAACACCAATAAATAACCTCTGCAGAAGTGAGAGGCTTTTACATTCTCTAATGCTTTGGGAGATACCAGAGCCCTTCATGACAGATGAAGGGATATGGTAAGAGAACTGCTCAAGCTTTAACAGATAATTCAGAAATAAAAAAATAAAAAAAGTGGTATAAGTTATGACTGGCTGTGCTAGGAAGTGAAGGCAGAGAGAGAGGAGCAATACTCGTAAAATGGGCTAGAGGAGGAGATTGCCAGAAGACAAGTAAATGGTAAAAAAGTGGGATAAAAGCTTGACAAACCAAAGTTACTGGGCTGGACGATGACTAAATCACATGTTGCCTGTATATGTTTGTCTTTTTCCTTTACGGGTGAGGGTATGTGGGACTTATGAAACTAAAGATAACATATGTATGTGTGCATGTGTCTGTGTGTGTGCTTGTGTGTGTGTTTGCATACCCATAAGACAACTGCTGAGGTTAACTCCAAAGTATGACTGAATAGTGATCTGGGGAGGAGGAGTGCTACATAGTTTAGGAGAAGAACACTGCTTATGTTGGTGACAGATTCTTGAAGGACAGAAGGCTGGTAATTAGCAATGGCAGTCTGCATCTGCTTTTTGGTCATTTAGCCATAGGTTTGCCAAACAAACAGAAATGATCTTCTGTCAGTTTGAAGAATCCTTGCATTTTATTTACTTGTCTGTTAACTGAGTAGGGGTTGGTACAGGACTCTTTTCAGCCACTACACAAGCCCCTCATTTCCAGCACACTTACACACGAGGAAAAGAATGCAAATAATTCTTAATATGCCTGACTATGAGCTCAGAGCAGTCTCTCTCAGTAGACAAACCTGCATCTGCATAGTGTCAGAAGACAGCTGCCTATTTGCTGTCACATAAAGATAGCTTGAGGTGCAACCGATAAGTAGCTGTTATTCACTATCAGTGTACTGACACAAGTATGTTTTCACCACATTTTAGTCAAATGAATGATTCCCCATGAGAAAGGTTAGAAAAGACCATCAGTTTGCACCTGCCACATTTCTTAGAAAGGGCCATGTTATCTTTAAATATTGCTGTGCACTGAAAGCAGCTCCGTAACTTTGTTTATTATTTTTAACTGGATAAATAGACTGATTTACAGATCACTTGTACCAAGTCCCAAAACACAAGGGCACATGTAATATATATGTATATATATATATATATGTATTTAGATAGATAGATATACATATATATAAAATTTAACAAACATGAGAAGAAACCAGAATAGACCAATGTACACATGGGGAAAAACATGCAAACTCCACCCCCCCCCCAAAACACACACACACACACACACACACACACACACAAAAAACAGGTCAGAACCACAGATCCTAAAGCTGCAAGGCAGAAAATTTAGTACTGAGTCCCCATGTACCTTTTAGGAAACCATGCATAACATCACAGTGTCAGGTAAAGGCTCAGTGGGTCCTGTTAAATAAGGGATTATTATGAACGAAATGTGTTGTGTGTTGACTGCCCTACAAGCTAAGCAACAGCACCACAAGTCATGGAATTTAGGAACAAATCTTTTCTTAGAAAGGGATTGTCCTGCTTATCCCACCTTTTGTTAGGTGAGGGGCAGGCATATCTCTCAGCTGTCCAGATTTTCGCAGAATGTTCACATTTTTCCCATTTTTTTTTTGTATATTACTCAAAAAATTTTGGTTTTCTGGCAAATTATTGGGAAATCATTGAGGGCTGAGGTCAGAAAATAATGATAGACATTTGAGCTTCAGGCTTCATACCTGTCAAAAACTTCATGCTAATAAAAAGTCTGTTATCCTATCAACTTTCTAAGTTTACTAAGAGCAATATTTAAAAATTGTCCCTATTTTTCTGCCTTTGTCCCCCTCATTATTTATGGCTTTGTTCAGATTTCTTGTTCTAAGAGGTTGCGAGGTATGGGGGCAGGTAAGTCAAGTTACAGGAGTAAAAGGTGGCTGTGATACTCCAGTCCAAATGAATCAGAACAGGTAGAATAATCTGATCCTGAAGGACATTTAAATGTGAGCTCAGGTTATCCAGACTGCTTCTTGCAGCCTTTTGGTGAAGCAAGTAGCAATTACTTCACCCACAACTGGAGTGAAAGAGAAAAGTAGTATTTGATGTCAATAGTTAGGTCCTGAGGCCAGCATATGGTAGAATTAAAGGACAGAAGGCCTTGTGCAGTGGTGGCAGGTGACTTTAAATCAAAGCAGAACTGCAGGAGACAGTTGAATGGGTGTGGCCAATGAGAAGGGGTGTGACCAACTAGAAAGGGGCGGAGCTATTCTCAAAACCACAGAAACTAGGACTTTAATTAAATACGCTGCCCTGGGTGCCAAACCATCATCATGAAAGTCCAATCAAGACAACTGAAGTGTAGAAGAAAAAAAAATATTTCAATGCATTGGCTACATGACAGCTTACTTAATATCTAGATTGAAACAAAAAGGTTGTGAGGCATAAAAAACAAATTACTTTTTAAATACATTACTGGAATGCCAGTCAAAATCAAGTATAAAAAACAAGCATCACTCAACTCAAACCTCTTCTCCTTGCACTGCAGTTCTAATTATAATTTATATTCAGCTTTATAAAAGTACCAAGTAACATGCTGAAAGTAGCAATCTCTGTGATACCCCCACTTGTAAAAATGTTTCTTATCCAAAAAAGACCTGCTGCCTGACAACAACTATTTACTTGTTTCATGGAGAACACATGATCAAAGTAAAAAATGAACAGCAAACAAGAAACAAGCTCAAGATAAATTGCTTAAAGGATTACTGCACAGGTTATGGGCCACACATGATAGATTGGCATTCTGTTTAGTTTACTGGTAAAGCCTGCAAAGATGACTGCAAGTCTCCAACAAATGCAGTGAGCTTCTGAATATACTGTAATTCTGTCCTTTATTACAAATACTGTCATATGCATTTCAATACCTAAGGCTTATATGTTATCTAGTTATGTAAATATTCTCTGCATGGCAACAACACAAAGGTTTTCAATGTTGGTAATTCTTTAATAGTATGCTTATTAAAGCTTACTTGTATCTTACAATCTCAGAAAAGCTTACCTGATGGTCATTAAAGCATTGCTACTTAAAAACAGAGCAACAGACAGTGCAACAATATGCATTTTTCTGAATAATAATAAGCATAAATCAACACTATAAAAATATGACAGAAAACCCGTACATTCTGCAAAATCAAGGACAGATGAAAAGCCACAGTAGTACTTGTGTCTACCTTGAATGGGGGGATACTCTGCACACTTACACTGCATAACTGCTCCTTGACTTGCTTGGACACATCCAGAGTCACTACATGGGGGAGTAAGTTGCAACAAGCATGTCACAATTTGAAATGTCTCTGGCTGGCAGTGAGGACCCTGACACATTTGTCATACCTCTCAACCTCAGAGCATGAAATCTGGTCAAACCATAAATAGAAGTGGGACAAAGGCTCAAAAATCAGGACAATTTTTAAATATTGCTCTTATAAACTTAGAAAGATAATAGAATAGTAGGTCTTACATTAGTATGAATTTTCTGAAGGGTATGAAATCTGAAACTCAAATGTCTGTCATTATTTTCTAACTTCAATCTTTAATGATTTGCCACTAATTTGCCAGAAAAACACAATTTTATGAAAATGGACCAAAAATGTGATACAGAAATATAAAACAGCCACACATTATAGCTGGGAACCTGTCAAAGAAAGGACACTTTTAATAGTAGTACTGTTAAGTTGAGCAGCTGACAAAATCAGAGAATCTACATGCATTTCTGACATAAAAGCAATCTATAACTCTGATCCTTACAATTATTTCTTAATTGTAAACCCTCCACATTTTCTTCAAAAATTGCCTTTTGCGGAGGGATTATTAGGGGAAGAGCAACATTTTAAGCCAAAGTCAGGGACAGTTGAGAGGTCTGGATATACCTAATTCTATAAAGTGATTTATTTGCGTGCACCTCTCAACCTCTTAATGCAGGAAATCTGAACAAGGCCAAATATATTGGGGGGGGGGGACATACAGACGGTACTAAAAATTGCTGTTGCATAAGTGTAGACAGTTGATAGAGTAATAGGTCTTGCTTTAGCATGCATTTTCCTGAAGGGTATGAATTCTAAAACTCAATGTCTATCATTGTTTAGTGACTTCATTCCTAAATGATTTGCTAGAAAACTACAAATTTTATGAGGAACAAACCAAAAATAAGAAGCAAAAATCTATTCATTCTGTGAAAATCTGGACAGTTGAGAGGTATAGTTCAGCTGGGGCTGTCTTTGAGTTTGCCATGCTTCCCTCTCCTGACAAAATCATGGTCGAATGGGGCTTCCCCCCTGCAGCCATTCCAATGTCCCATTATTTGGCTATTTCCCCCAATTTACCATAAGCACTATAATGTGCATACTGTTTTATGTCTACGATGATTTGACATTCATTTAAAGGTTTTATTTTACATTTTAGAGCACAATCTGCTAAACAAAGCAATGCAATCTCACAATGAAAATAGACTTAGCATTAAAACTTCTCTGCCCTTGAAACTCACATACAAAGTAAATACATCTGGCCAGTGGCAGATAAAGATTAACTTTGGGCTGTTTTCCAATCATGGGCCCTTGCACATGAAACATACATGTGTTCTTTGATACACCTTCCTGACTGTATTAAATTATATTCCTTGTATAATACAGTACAGTTGTTAGAGGTCATTTTAAATGTATTGTTTTGAAAATTTTTCCAGTAAACAATGAAACAAAATGCATGCACCAATAATGACAACACTGCCTAATTCAGAACATTTCCATTATGTAACCAAAAAAAAAAATTTACAAGTAGACCAGAGGAGTAGCAATGGGGGCTGCTTGTGCCCCCATTTTTGCAAACCTGGTCATGCTAGACTGGGAGACTAAGAACATATTCAAAAGTGAATATTTTAAGTATGTAAGATATTATTCAAGGTTTTTGGATGATATTCTTATTATATGGGATGGCCTAGTACACATAATAGATCAGTTCATTGAATACATGAACAATACAGGTGATTATTTAAAGTTCACACACTCCTACCATTGAAGGTATTGCGTATTTGGATACGTTTATATCCAGTACAGCCAATGGATTCAAGTCTTGTATACATAGGAAAGACACTTTCTCCAACAATTATTTGGTTTTCCAGCAACAATCCTCAAAAAATGATGAGAAATATATTTAAAGGACAGTGTATATGAGCAGCTAGAATGACCTCCACATACTCAGAAATGCTCGATGAAATTGACTTTATAAAAACATTTAGTGCCAGGGGATACCCAGTGCACTTGTTGAATGATGTTAAGGAGTATGTAGTTAGTGAATAGGGTAAGAAATATTTTCCAGTATTAGGAAAAGAACAGTCAATAACTACTGTCGTGATCAATAATTTGGGTGAAAGGTATAATAAGGCTTGTATTTTGGAATACACACCCCAAGTGAATCAAATAAAGAGGATCCTATATAGGAACTGGAATATACTTACAGATAATGAAATAAAAAATATAGTCGGAGATACCTCAATGTTTGTATATAAAATGGGGAAAAAAATTAAAGATAATTTTGGGGAGGGGCAACATGGCCAGGAACATAAACCAGCAGAATAGGCACACTATAAAATGTGGTAGCTGTAGACAGTGTCAAGTTATACTACAAATTGAAGGCATTATTTTGGAGAATATAAATAGGACTAGAATTACATTTCAATATGGTAATTGCAATACTAGGTATATTGTATATATAGCCAAATGTATGACATGTCCAGGTTTTTACATAGGTAAAATGGAGAAAATGTTCAAAAGGAGAATTTATGACCATTTGTATGCCATAAAAAGAAAAGACAAATCCAATGCTTTGTTTAGACATATAGACAAACATGGGGAAAGTCATTGTTTTAGATTTGCTATTTTGGAACAAGTTAGGCAGGGACAAAGAGGAGGCAATTATAAAGCCTTATTAGGCTTGAAGGAAATTAGATGGCAGATATTAACTGATGCTTCCAGTGAACCAGGCTTAAACGACTATATTACAATCAAACCTATTTTACAGGTTAACTTGTAGGATCCGTAAGATTATGCTTTTACAGACTGTATTGTAATTAATTTTTCAGTTTTTGAAAATGAATGTTGAACTCCATTCTCACTGGTATCAAAATTAAAAATAAAATCAATATCAATGTTAATATTATTTGATATTGGTATATTTATTGATCTACAAGATGTTAATGAAATAGAGATGAAGTATAATATAATATAATATATAATATCAAATTACTGCACAAACCATAGGTATTATTATATACTACAAAATACAAATTATAAATCACAAATTATAAATCATAACAAGGACATAAGAGTATTAAATACATTATTTAGTACATATCAATTTCATATGTATTTTTATAGAAATGTATTGTTTTTAGAAAAATATATTTCTTCTTTAAATTAAGTTGCTTTTTAACTTTTTGTTTGGTGCCAAAAAATATTTAAAAGGTTAATTGATTAATTGATGTTATTTTAAAAACGTCCACATTGCATGTGGATGAAAGCGCTTAATCTAACATCATTTTTTATTTTATACATTAAACCTGTGGATTATAACTTGTTGGTGTTTGTGTTCTTCTGAGGCATCCAGCATCGTGTAGCATTTCTACTTCTCTTTTTTGGTTACATATTGTCATTTGAATGCTATTGTGTGGTGTTGTAACATTTCCATTATAAAAGTCTACTCAAACTTCTACAATCCACTAGTATCAGTAAATATGCACAATCTCTGCAGAAATAAAAGTTATCTAAATAATTCACCATTAAAGAGATATGTAACTAATGAAGAGGTTGCTGCTAGCAAACAACTTTATATTTCATTGTTTCATCTACAAATAAAGTGCCTGTTGCCCTTGAGGAATAAATTGCCCATGTTACATTTAAAAAATGATAGGCTAGTAATATTGCAAGAGGAAATGGATGGCAAACTGATAACAGGTTGATAGTTCGGAGGTATCTCTGCCAAAGAGGACATTTTCAGGACTGCAGCATCCATCCCCTTTAAAAGAACAACACAATGCGGTATCAGCAATGTATCTACATACTGCAGGAGTAGAACCCACAGCCTTCTGCATCAAAAGCAAGTACACAACCTGTTGTGCTATTAACAATGCAAGCAGACTCAACATAAGCAGCACTAAACTTACTTCCCCTGAAGCTCTTAGCTCCTTGTAAAGTCCACTCGACACTTAACTGTATCTCTCAACTTTGCAGCACATGACCACAAGAAATCTGGAAAAAGGCAAAATTTATTGGGGGGGGGACAAAAGCCCAAAAAACAGGGACACATTTTAAACATTGCTTGTATAACCTTGGAAAGTTGCTAGAATAAAATGCTCGGCCACTGCCATGCATTTCACTGCCAAGTCTTGAACCCAGGACCCTGTGCACTACAGTCAGAACAACATACCACTATACCAGATCAGCTGTTTCTTGAAAGAAAGGAAGACTGAAACTTAAATGGCTATCATTTAGTGAATTAAGTTCTCACCATAATTCTCAACCTCTCAGCATAAAACACCTGGACAAAGCCAATAATGGGGGAATACAGCCTCCAAGCATATTCAGTGAATTCAGTTCTTACCATAGTTTTCAATCTCTTAGACAAAAAAACCTGCACAAAGCCAATAATGGGGGAATACAGCCCCAAAAATAGGGACACATTTCAAATATTGATCTTATAAACTTAGAAAATTGCTAGAATAAAATGTTTTGTGTTACAATGTAGTTCCCAAAGAATATGAAGTCTGAAATGCAAATGTCAGAAAATCCAGAAAACTCTAAAACCACAGATTTTATGAGGAATAGAACAGAACAAAATTATGAGGCAAAAATCTGATTGCTTTTCACAAGTGGTGGCAGGTAGGGAATTCAGGTTCTTACTACCTCCCCCAAGGTTGAGGGTTTGAACCTGAGTTACTCTCTTTCTAGCCACCAATTATAGTTAGCTGGGGCATTACACACACACACACACACACACACACACACACACACACACACACACACACACACACACACACACACACACACTAAAGCAAGTATCTGGGCACACCCCCTCCAAAGCAAGTACCTGGGCACACCCCCCTAAAGCAAGTACCTAGGCACACCCCCCAAAGCAAGTACCCGGACACACACACACCCCTAAAGCAAGTACCTGGACACACACATACACCCTAAAGCAAGTACCTGGGCACACCCCCCTAAAGCAAGTATCTGGGCACACCCCCTCCAAAGCAAGTACCTGGGCACACCCCCCTAAAGCAAGTACCTAGGCACACCTCCCAAAGCAGGTAACTGGACACACACACACCCCTAAAGCAAGTACCTGGACACACACATACACCCTAAAGCAAGTACCTGGGCATCCCCCCAAAGCAAGTACCTGGGCACACCTCCTCTAAACAAGTACCTTGGCATACCCCCTCCAAAGCAAGTACCTGGGCACACAAACACACACACACTCACCCCTAAAGCAAGTACCTGGGCACACACACACCCCTAAAGCAAGTACCTGGGCACATATACACACACACACACCTGAAGTAAGTACCTGGGCGCACACACACACCTAAAGCACATACATGGTTTTCAAAAAGTATTCCTCCTCAAGAAAAAGCAGCAGTCCTGAAGCAGCCATTTTCTCCATAACAAACAGCCAGTAGTCCTGTTTATTCCATAAGCCTGTTCTCGGCACCAGAATGCTGAGCACGCATGTGTGCACTGCCTTTATGCATTCCATTCCAAGCACAGACTGCAGACCTCACAGTCCGATCCCCTTCCAGTCTATGCAGTTGTAACCGCATAGACTTCTGGGGCATCTGTAAGACTGCTGTCTTCTTCTAAATTCAGACTGTTTAAACTGTAGTCTGGATTCGAGTTTCCACTCACGCATGCGTGAGTTCCGCAATTTTTTTATTTTGGTTTTCTCAGCTGGAGGGGGCTGCAGTCCTGCAGCCCAGTAGCACAAGCCACCACTGGCCTTGTGTGAGTAGCTAGGCCCTAAGGTCTAAGGAGGTAAATACAGTGTTTTTTTAGGGAGGGATTGTATGGGATAGCTGTGCTAAAAAAAAATTAATATCGGGTTGGTCACATTGATTAATGCTGATGTGAAACCCCAATCTCATGTAAAAACCTGAAAAATGAGGTTGATGACCATGATAAGAGAAGAAAGCTCAGCAATTGCTTCAACTAAGTTAATATAGTCCATGTTAGATTAATTCTCCTATAATCATGTAGACTCTTGTATTTTGGTTCAAGTAGGGTGGTATTATTATAAGCCTGTAAAAATCTGTGTATGTATTTGGGTTTTAGTGCCAGTTAATTCTGAGCTTAAATGTTGGTTGCAGGTATGCTTTTATAGAGAGCCTCATACTACAGATAGTACAACTGACTGACTGTAAGAAAAGATATGCTTTGTTGGGTTCAGTACTATAGCTTTGTTGTGGAGAAGGGGAAGGCTTCCCCAGATGCAAGTCATTAGGGTGATGGTCAGCACTTCAGAAGCTGTACCGATAGTGCATATGTGCAGTACTGACATTCATTCAAACATCCGCCGCTGATATTGCCACTGTGTAAATGAATGCCATTACATGTTAGTAACTGCAGCAAAGAACTAGCAGAACCTCTTTGCTGCAGTTCTGGATTTTTTTGGTTTTGATCCCCAAGTTCTGAGTTTCCTTTTTTTTATTTTGGTCCTCAACTTTGGGCTATGTTGGGGGGGGGGTGCCAGCCAGCCTGAGAATTGTCCTGAACACAGACTGACCTAGCTACAGCACTGGTTGGGTAAAGGTTAAGTGTGGATATGCTCTTTGAATTGTCATGTTTTCTGGTTTTCCCTTTTGATTTTTAAATCCAACAACCAAAAAAGAACGCTTATCACCTCCGTGTCTTGAGACGCTAATATCCGTAGAAGTAGCAGCAACTAAATGTGGATAATACTAACAATAGTCGGCAGTAAATAAAACTGGTTTTATTGTGACAAAACCAACAATGCACGGTTAAGCACTTTCACCTGCTCCACGGCAAGCTTCATCAGTTGGTTGTTGGATTTACGTTTGTTCTTTATTGTGTTCCTTTTGATTTTTAGATCTTTTATAGAGTACTCAAAATGGACACAGATATGATAGTGTTTATTCTTGTGCTGCATAAATGTTTCTTGTTATTTCATTCCCTGGTGACGTAAGTCATTTTGCATTGGTGGTATCTTTTAGAGTGGCCAGCAGTTGTATTTTTGTTGGAACTGCAGAGACTGGCAATTTTTTGTCTGCAGGAAGTGCACTTCCATTTAGCAGCTCATTTATACCATGCTGTTGCGAGCAGTGAATATGTGCTTTGTGTTTATGTGTTTTGCTCATTCTGATTGTGGAGTTTATGTTGATCAGCATTTTATTTTTGCTTTTTCCTTCTTATCCTGACTCCATGCTGGCATGTGCATTGGTATGCTATGCCTATCATGTGATTCTTGCACAAGCACTTGCTGTTGTCTGTTTTTGATTGCCTAATTATGAACAATATGCTCGTGCCTTTCTTACATTGACAAACAACACAGACATAAGTGGACAGGATGAGTTCCTTGACATTGGGAGACTATTTATAGTGTCCTGATGCCACAATGTGAGTTAAAGGCTTGCCATCTTGTTTCCCCAGTTTGTGGTCTCCAATTCAATGTCAAAAAGTCTAGTATGAGTGCATTTAAGAACTAACTCCTTCCATTAACATCTGGTACAGACTATACCACACTGCAAAATAAAAATATATTCAGGGACCTTAGAACCTGGACTGACAATTCCCACTTCTTTATCATCAAACAGTAACTGTATGCAGAAAGTCCATTTACTAAATATGAATGATAGCCAAGGGTATATTGTCCAGATCTAAATACGTCATCATACTTTTAAATTCAGCATTGATTAAGCTATTCATTGAGTATGACAGCCCTTCAGGATGTAACACTCTAGACCTATCAAAAAACTAGAAAAAATGAAAGGTTCCTCACAAAGAGGGTTACATGCTTAAACACCATTGGCTATCAAAAGAACCTATAATCTCTATCCTTTTGCTCTGAATATCATTGACTCTGCAGGGGTGATTTGTGTCTCACCTGCCACACCATTGCAGATTCTGTTGTCCCTGACCTCTTGTAGCTCTACAAGTGTAAAAGCTCTGTAAATACTAGAACCAGGGACCTAAATCGTCTCCAGCAGGTAAACTGAATGCAGCAGAAAGATAGATTCTTTACTCCCTCTCTGGAATAAATGTTCCCATCAGATTAACCAGTACAACACTTTTTCAGAGAATATGGATGACTGGGTGGGTATCCTCCTTTTGAAAGGGGGTATACTTGAGGTTGGGTACTGGGAAAGAGTTAAGGGTCATGAGACTAAATTGCCTTGTACTCCTGCTTTGTAGCTCCTATGACTCATATGGTGATTGGAGAAAAATATTATTTCAAAATAATAAAACAGGTTTATATTAAATTAAAGGAACAAATTAAATTACTCTTTGGTTATAGAGGCACTATAATAGGAATTATTTTGCCATCCTGAGGCCCTGTTAAAAAAAGAATAAGTGTTCTGTTAAGGGTGCCTTAGACTACTGTTACGCACGGTGCCCCCTCCCAAGCTCAAGTCGGGTTAAAAAGGGTGGTACAATGCTTGTGGTTGTTAGTTCACAGTTCTAAGGTCTATAGTTTGATCCTCTCTGCAGATTATAGCCCTCATGCTGGTTGTTTGTTCCACAAATCTCAAATATCAAACAGCCACCGATAAGAATTATAAAAATAAATTAATAAATAAAAGGCACACACACACACACACACACACACACACACACACACACACACACACACACACACACACACACACACACACACACACACACACACACACACACACACACACACAAAGATTTATCTGCATGTCTTCTGGTATACAGCTAACCAGGGTATTATGAACAGTTTGCTCTGACCCAATTTAATTTTTATATGCAAACAAAGAAACAAATAAATAAATGAACAAAAAAGCAACAAGCAGAAAGGAGACCTGCCCAAAGTGCAGTATATGCCCTCTCCCCTTTCACTACTGCTAAGGGAATGCTAGTTCAAGTAAAACCACCACCACCGTAACATGTACAAGTATGCAAAATCTGAAGGTAATGCTACTCAATGCTAGAAGTCTAATCCTCAAAATGCACTCTGTTGAGGCACTCCTAAAAATGGAGAACTTCAATATCTGTGCAGTAACTGAGACCTGAGTCAAGGCTCCAGAGAGCACCCCTGCAATGCCGGGCTACAACTCTTGCCACACTTTCGGCCACCAAACCAGGACCGAAACACTAAAGGTGGAGGAGTGTCCATATTCACCAAGGATACACACACCTCCATGCTAGTTGCCCAATACAATGCATCCAAAATTCTTCAGGTGCAACTAACACTAGGTAAGATTGCAATCCAAATTGTAGCTTACTACAGATCCCCCACCATGCCCCAAGATTCTCACTACACCTTTCTAAACATACTAGAAAATATTAAGTTACAACCAAACACCCTAATACTGGGTGATTTCAACTACCCTGCCATTAACTGGGAAAACTAATCATGTACCAACACCTTTGCCCAACGGTTCTTGGAATTCATAAATTCCAATGCCCTGGATCGACTAATCCATAGTCCCACCAGGAGCTCCAATGTCCTGGACCTGGTCATTACCAACATGGGAAATCGATGCTCCACACCAGTGGTCACCCCCTCGTTGGTTAGGTCTGACCACAAGCTAATTACCTTTGATATCCACATCCCACCACCCACCCCCCCAGTAAGGAAACATCCGTAAAAAACTTCTCCAAGGTCAACTTCATGCTACTCAAGTCAGAAGTGACAAAGTTCATGACACCCATGCAGACAGGAACTGAAAGTCTGACTGCCAAATCCTACACTAAAGCACTGTATGAGCACATCCACTTGTGAATGAATTGTGCCATACCAAATAGAACCAAGATGCTCTCCTCCAAAAATAGGAAGCCAGTCTGGTGGTCCCCTGTCATAAACAAACTATACAACAAAGAAAGAAACTGTTGTAGAAAAGAGGAAAATCCCAGGATGCAAAAAACTCCCTTACCAGCCTCCAAAGTTAGTTACAAGAATAAAATTGCCAAAGATTCCAAAGACAACCACAAGGCATTCTATAGCTATGTCAAGAATCTAAATGGCAATGCTCAGATCTGCTCTGAGCTACAACAGAATGGCATTAAATATACTGATCCCAAGGACATTGCCTGGCAGATCGAGTCAGTGCTGACATCACCCCCCTCTAACCCCCTAAAGGGCCCATTTCAATACAGAAAGATTGTCAAATTCCAGTAATCATGGCCACATAGGTAAAAACTGCACTCTCCAAAGCTAAGAATACAGCATCCATGGGACCAGATGACATCCTGAGCTGTGTACTACATGAACTACAAAATGAACTGGCACCTCACCTAAGTGTCATGTCTAATCATAGTCTCACCTCAGGCTTCATGCCCACCGAGTGGCTCACAGCTACAGTTATCCCACTCCACAAGGGGGGGGGGGTCCACCTTGGATCCTGGGAACTACTGTCCCATCAGTCTGATGAGCCTGATCTGCAAGGCCATGGAATGTATTATCATGGAACTTATAAACAAATCACATAAACAAAAGCAGTAACAGTGCCAAAACCACCAGTAATGAATAAGCCAAACACTGCTTGCACCACGGTCTCAAACAAACTTTTTTGATGGAATTTTGACAACTTTTGTGACCAGCTCAACCTTTTAAAGGCTTCAGTTAGCTTCCAGACAGTCTGTCAAAATTCCATCAAAAATATTTGTTCAAGACTGTGGTGCAAGCAGTGTTTGGCTTATTCATAACTTATAAATAAAGACATTGGTAACCTTCAAACACTGGAACCCATCCAGTTTGGGTTCATGAAAGACCGATCATGTCTCCTGACCCTGATTGACTTTTTTGAATCAGTCTCCAGTGCCATGGATGAGGGTAAGGCAGTCCACACAGCCTATCTGGACCTCGCCAAGGCTTCTGACACCAAACTTACTAAGTTGGGCATAAATCCCTACATCACTCAATGGGCTGCCAACTGGCTTACTGACAAAACCCGCACTGTAAAAGTAGCTGACTCCAAATCCAGCTCCAGACAAGTGACAAGTGGAGTACCTCAGGGTTCAGTCCTGGAACCACTCTTGTTTGGCATCTACTTCTCTGAAATACAGGCCAACACTGAGGGACTCTGGCTAACAAAGTTCACAGATGACTACAAACTGGGAGCCATTACTGAATCCCCAAATGATGTGGATATTCTACAAAAGGTCCTTACAGAAACAGATGCTTGGTGCCAGAGCCATGAGCTCAAGCTCAATGCCAAGAAGTGTAGTTATCCCCTTTGGGAAAAAAACATGTACCCATGAATTACCAGATGGATGGCAGTACACTAAACGCTGAAAGTGTGATAAGAGACTTAGGAACACAGGTGGACATTGGTCTCACCTTTGATAACCACATCACCACAACAGTCAGGAAATCCTTCTATGTGGCACACCTCATCACTAAGTGCTTTTCATCCAGAAAAAAGGAGGTCATTGTCCCACTGTACTCATCCCTCAATGCCCCGTTTGGTATGTACCTCACAAGACATCTGCACACCAACTGGAAAGGCCGCAGAAACACCTCACTAAAAGAATCACAGGCCTAAAGCAGATGCCATATGCTGACCAACTAAAAAAATTCCAGCTACATATCGTCTACTCAGATGCGATCTCTGCTTAACATACAAGGCCATGTCAAACCCAGAGCTGTTGGACATGCTACATTTAAAGAAATCCAAATGCATCAGAGCCACATGCTCCAGAGACCTAAACCTTGCCATCACAATGAACAAAACATGCTGCCGGGATAGGTTCCTGACCCAGAGACTCCCCATACTCTGGAATAGACTGCCCATACATGTCAAGCAGAGCGCCTCCTTGGCCCATTTCAAAAAGAACCTTGACAACTGGATGAGAGATAGGAAATTTACCCTGGGGATCACGTCAGTTCCCTGCTAGATAGGGGTCCAGGGAAGTAAATATTGTGGGAAGAAATAGCCAGAGAATTGTTATGGCTAGGCTTGTATAGGCCCTAGGACCAATAGCCTAGTACCAACCTATGAACTATGATACATAAAGAAGCTGAAAACAATTCAACCATGACAGTCTGAAGCATAATATAGTTACCATTTGTCAGGAGGTCCAATAAATAGAACAGTTAAAACTAGAACAGTTAATCTATGACTGCCAATAAATGTCAAAGAACCAGTATAAATGAGGCCAGAATAACACATTTTTATTACAAAAATAGTCATGTTCTTTCCTTCCCGAATAAAAAAATCTTCATTAGAGCTGTCAAGACAAATAAATTACAGTCAGGAATCAATATAAATATAAATTTAGGAATATAGTTTAAAAATATTTAAACCAGATTATGTAATAAATAAAATGCCTAAAAATTAATATATGGATAAAATACTTAATCATTTAGGGACTTCCTATGAAAAGTTTAATAATGAAAATCTATTGTCTAGGGCTTATAACTTGGCAGCCCATAAACCTAAGACACTGCTGATGGAAGTGCTCTCATTTAATCCTGAAGAAGGAGATTCCAGCATTTAATCTAATTTGCTAAATAAGCTCTCTATATTCAATCCACAGATCCTATGGACCCCCTCTAAGGCAGTAAATAATTGTTTTTTTTATGTGAGGCACAAATCAAAATGTGTTTAAATAAATCAATATTTTTACTTTTTCTCAGATTGTCTTGATAATGTTCACATATTCTCTTCCTTAAAGGCCTTTATAATGAGAATGGCAGGAATTGCAAAAAAGCTATATAAACCACCTCCTAGAATCACAATTAAGACGCTGATCAAAGTCACAATTCTTTACCTCTGGATTCATTCAAGAGCCCAGCACAAGCTATATGGCTTGTGATAAAAAAAGCTCTTCTCTCATGTTGTGTCCATTTCTGACTCAGAGACATGTTAGCTGCTCCAAGGTAACACCTCTTTATCAGCTAATCTGCATGTCTCTGAGTTGCATTTACTATCAAGATATGCAGATAATTCCTGATCTGAAAATCATGGTAGAAAACAGTTGATTGGGTACGAAGTGGAAGCCTTCCCCCAGTCATTCACACACACACACACACACACACACACACACACACACACACACACACACACACACACACACACACAGTCCCTGTACCTGTCTCTACCTATCTGCCCTCCCATTTCCCCCCACCCCCATAGTTGTTGAAGTGCTATTATAGCACTTATCTATTATGCCTTGATGGCTTGTATATCCCCCCCACCCTGAACCCTGTACTATTGTTGGAGCCATTATAGCACTCTAAGAGTCATCACTGGTGTGTACTGCATGTCCCACTCTGATTCCTCTATTTTCATTGGTGTCATTATGGAACTTTAATAGTAATCCCTGGAGGCTAGTACATCTTTCCCACCCTCCTGATCACTGTACTGCTATTGGTGCTATTATGGCAATTTAAAAGTAATCACTGGTGGTTTAGTGCATCACCCTCACCTACACTCCATACTGCCATTGGTGCAATTATAGCTCTTTAAGAGTAATCACTGGTGGTCTACTGGTTCCCTCTTCCATGTTTGTGGCAGACAGCTGCACATGGCCATCTGACATGGTGGAGACAGTTGTGCTGATCTACACGGCTGAGTGATTTCTTAAATTGTTTAGCTATATACATGGCTTCCTGGAGGTGTTCTTTTGTTTTTTTGTTTTTTTTTTTGCTTATTTGCTTATTAGCATATGCCTCTCCCCCTAGAATGCCTCATTACCATTCATCATGGACATGGAGCCAACCCTATTTGGTGCTGTATGTTTTCATGGTAAACGATCCTGCAGCACCATGATAGGACAGAGGTGTACATGTCACAGTACCTTCCTGTATCCTCCCTTAGTGTCAAATCATTCCCCTGACCTATATACTTACATTGACTGCAAGCTCCACACCTAAATGTATCCTTCCTAGATGAATTATGATTCATTGTGTTAAATGCCGTTGCATCATAGAGCCTCATTTTTCTTTACTATTCATATTTCTGTTATAAATAAAATTCAGACCAACGTCTAAAAAAATTTGAAATCCTCAAAATGGGAGAATAATTTCAAATTTTATCACACATTTTTTCAATATTATTGGTGTCAGGATTACATTGAAAAGCCATAACTCTCTCAAATTTATTATCCTCCTTAATACTAATATCATTATTGGTTGGGAGGCCTTTTCCTATCAAGGAGGTATATTTAATCTCTTTAGTAAAGTACCAGTTGGTGAGTTTACCCATATAAAATGTTTCTGTAATGATGATGTAGCCCTAGAAAATGAATATGAAAAGATAGCTGAACAATTTATTTATTGAGGTTATGGTAGGTGGGAAGTACTTAATTCTTTGGATAAAGTGAAAAAAGAAGAAAATATTAGACAAATAAGACCCATTACTACTGTGAGCAAGAATGTAGAAAGGGAAAAGATGTATATGGTACTTACATATGATTTGTTAAGTGACGAAGTGGTTACGATTGTTAAAGATAACTGGAAATATTTATTCAAGTTTAAAGAATGTTTACAGTTGTGTAAGGTACCTATATTCTCATTCAGAAGGGGAAGGAATATTAGAGACATACTTGTTTATAGTAAATATATAGCCTCTTGTCAAAGTATGTATAAAACTCTTAGTTATAAAGGCACACAGCCATGTGGAAAATGTACTTCATGTCAATATGTGGTTCAAACTTTTAAAAATATTAATGGTCAGAAATTCAATGTGTTAGGAAGTTTTAGTTGCCACATAGAATGTGTGATATATGCTTTAAAATGCCCCTGCAACAAGTTTTATGTGGGCGAAAATAAAAGAATGTTTAAAGTTCATCTCCAGGAACATGTTAGAGACATTAAACATCAAAGAATAGAAAATCCTGTAGCACAACATTTTTTAGATGTTCATAATAGTGATACCATGGGTTTACAGGGGACAACTTTAGAAAATAATTGAAAATTATGGGGAGTTTAGTAATGTTTAAAGGAAACTTTTATATAAGAAATCTTTATTTATTTTAAAGTTTGGTACTCAGACCCCTGCTGGTGTAAATATGTCATGCAATTGGAAAGTTTTATTTATTTTATTTATTTTTACATTTGTTAACCGGGAAAGTACGACTTGGAATGAGCCAATTTTTAGCGGAGGCCCAGTGAGAAATGCTCCAGATGCGTGTCTTTGTAATTGAATTTTGTAATTGCTTAATTGTATTTAATTAACCATGCTTTTTTATACAATAAAAGGTGTGCATTATTTGTTATTTACTCCATTGAAAGCACTGTATGCCGAGGCACTAGAGAGAAACCAATAAAACTACTTTTCTTGGGGATTACTGGACTGTTGCATTTGTTCATCCTTTTTTCCTTTTGTTTTTGTTCCTGATATTTAATCTCTCTCCCTGTTAATATTTCATTCTGTATGTCCTTTACTAAGTTCAATGGATAACTTGTCTGTAAAAACATATGACTTAGCTTATTTAATTCCATCCTCAGATATAATCTGGACCACCCTGACTATATGGCTTTTACCACACTTATTTTTTACCCAATTAGATGACAGATCCTAAAATGCTAACAAGAATTTGCAAACGTATGTTTCCTATAAAAGCTGGTGGTAAACATAACAGAACTATAATCTTTTGTACCTACAATATCCAAATAGTGAATCAAATTATTGGAGAAACTGTAGGTAAACTGCAAAACTGTAGAAGTGCCTAGTATACAATTTAAAACTTCAACCAATCTACTCTCATTACCTTGCTGAACAATAACATTTACATGAAGAAATGTTATGTATAGCTTAAAAATCAGTATAATTTTTATTGAAAATATATTTTTGTTCTTAAAAACACATAACAAGGTCTGCATGCATATTGGCACAGGTGGTCCCCATTGGCACCAGATTATTTTGCTTGTGGAATTATCCTTTATAATGATATAAATTGTTATATATAATATCCATGAATTACATGATAATATTAGAAATCACTAACTTCTAGGACCTCTAGACCAGTATAACCCTTCCTGATGAAGAATTACCAAAAGTAAATCTACAATATCAGCTGTAACCAAAATCACCCCATTAATATATATATACATATATATATATATATATATATATATATATATATATATATATATATATATATATATATTTGGTTAAGTACACAATCTTTAACCATACAGGGAAACATGTTGTAAAATGTTATGATTTTTTTGTTCAGATATACGTCTAGATTTTTTTAACTTGCAGCTTCTACAATCAGATGGCGGGGGTTGCAAACATTTTTTTTTATTTTGCAAATCCCAAAAATAGCAAGTTCAAGAATGGATCCAACATAAGGAAACTTTACAAATCTGGAAAAATGATCTGTTGAGTGACGAGGTCATACAGGCTAAGATGAATATTCTGATAAGCAATATTAATTTAATTCCTAGAAAACAAAAAATAATTCTCATTGCCATTCAAAATAGCAAACATACTATCAATACTAGACATGATCAATAAGCCTCTACCTTTGTCAAGGTTTCATAATCCATTTACTTTGATCCTTTCAAAAGTTTCTGACATGCCTTTTTAATCAGTAGAAAGGTTTGAAGAATAAAAGCCACATTTAAAACTCAGTTTCCTGCATATATCTTTCTCACACATTTTTTAAAAGACTAACAATGGGATGTATCTGGAGGTTTAACACACTCTTATCAAAATCCCTGATGCCAGAACCTGTAAATTATTCATATAAATAAGAACATATTTAATTTCCTACTCAACAACATGATTCAAAACATAAATCCCATGCTAGCCTTACCTATATATTCAATCTCAACTTAAAATTAATCTTTATTACAGTATTTAAGTGTTCAGTAACAATATAAAGTTGAAGCAGACAAAATATATTAACAATGAACTATATGGAGAGAAACATCAGCCAACTATAGAAATGGAAAGAAAATATGTCACAAATCAAAGTAAAGTTCACAGCAAGGCAAGATTATAAAGAATTATATTTGCACCTCACAAGACATTTGCAACAGCTGGAAAGGCCACAGAAACACCTCACTAAAAGAATCACAGGCCTAAAGCAGATGCCTTATGACGACCATCTAAAACAACTCCAGCTATACTCTGTGGCATATCGTCTACTCTGAGGTGATCTCTGCTTAACATACAAGGCCATGTCAAACCCTGAGCTGTTGGACATGCTCCACTTAAAGAAATCCCAATCCATCAGAGCCACATGCTCCAGGGATCTAAACCTTGTCATCACAATGAACAAAATATGCTGGAGGGATAGGTTCCTGACCCAGAGACTCCCCATACTCTGGAATAGACTGCCCATACATGTCAAGCAGAGCGCCTCCTTGGCCCTCTTCAAAAGGAACCTTGATGATTGGATAGGAGATAGGAAATTCAGCCTGGGATCATGTCAGTCGCCCTGCTAGACAGGGGTCCAGAGAAGTAAATATTGGGGGATGAAATATCCAGGGAATTGTTATGGCTAGGCTTGTATAGGCCCTAGGGCTGATAGCCTAGTACCAACATATGAACCTATGAACCTATGAAAGCCACAAATGATCAGTTTATGACCCATACAGAGTACTCCAACCTGTATTTTTTTTCAAATAAAATCTGGAAATCTGTAGTCTACAGAAAATTAGTTTCATTAGCAGAACAACAAATTATAGTATCAGATATAAACAGAGGATTAGAAATAAGCAAAGTTGAAAACGTTAACAAAATTAATGAGAACAGACAAAATCTGGAAGCTTTTCTTCAAAGAACTGCTCCAAAAAGACCACATCTAGAAATCTGGAGCAAATACAGCCAGATGCAGCTGAAAATGATAAAATGCAGCAATCTCAACACAAACTAATGAAGAGAAGCAGCAAATGCAGCCAATACGTTTAAGCTCTTGGCCCTCTCCGCACTGAAGCTCATCAAAGCATGAATCACACATGGTGGCATCAGGTACCAATGCCAAGTTTCAGCGCTAGAATTCATCCAGCAGTGACTACACACACAGTGCACAGATCCACTTGTCACAATGAACAATTTTCACTTTTTTCATGGTTGCACAGCCACAACCAAGGTACAATTACACTATCAGTGTTACAGCTCACTGATCAATGAAAAGTAAAATTGATCTACACACACACACACACACACACACACACACACACACACACACACACACACACACACACACACACACACACACACACACACACACACACACACACACACACACACACACACACACACCTATATCAATCTAACTATAGATAGATAGATATCTGTATTTACATATATCTGTAGTTATTGATTTATCTAATTATATAAAAAAATGGGATGGTAAACTTTTGTTGACTGTGAGAAGTGAACAGACCCCCCCAACCCCCCACATATATAATATTTTATACACATATATATATATATATATATATATTTATATATATATATATATATATATATATATATATATATATATATATAAATATATATTATAGGTTCAGGGCTGCTGGTTGAAGGACCACCTATGTCAACTTCTGTGTGGTCAGCACCATGTGGTCATCTGATATAGATGGTCAAAAGGTGTGCAAGACTGACAATCCATGGGTAGGATAATACTCCTTGTCTCAGGGATTGTGTGGTCTTGGATTTAGCATATATAATTAGAGTGGCTGTATGGGGTGCAGGAAGGCTTGCCCCCCCCCGCAATCACTTGGATTTGGTTTAGTCTAATCTGAGGTATTCCCTGGAGCTTGTGCAGATTGTGTCGATGAGCCGTATGTTGATATTCCAGTCATCAACATAGCTGGGCATTTGATCAGCTGCTCTATATGTATCTATCTATCTATCTATCTATCTATCTATCTATCTATCTATCTATCTATCTATCTACCTCTACATGTCTGTGTATGTATACGGGATTGTAAACTTTTTTGACTAGGTCCATTTGTTGATATGTGAAAGAGCAGGCATAGCTGATCAAAAAACACCTGATTGAAATGGGCAGGGTTTTTCACTGTGAGACTGTGGGAATATTCCCAGATCCCCACTCCGTTGTGATCTCAGAGGTGGTACATAAAATTATCAGGGAGTGTGTGATGAGCACAACTATTGTGTTTATTGCTTCTTGATCCTTTGTGGATTGATGTTTATGGTTTGTACCTGCAGGATCAATGGTTTGCATTTTTGATGAGAGGTTATGCTTTTGTATAGATAGACAGATAAATATTTATGGGGAACATGAATTTTGTCAAATGTTTGCATGATCAACATTTGTTTAATTGACAAAATTTGGTTAACTACATAGAGGTAACCAAATTGATGTCACCAAGACACAAAGCCAGTACAAACATGAATCTGCAAGAATCACTTCCCTAGACATGTAGAAAATACTTTTGTGTTGGTCACCTGCCACCTCAGAAGTGTTAGTCAGTTACATACTGTAGATAGTTGACAGATGTGTGAGATCACAGTTTTCAGGGTTGGGAAAAATGTCCTTTTCCTGAAATTGTGGGATCTCAGAGTTATTACATATAATTAGCAGGGGTTGTGGGCAGCTTGCCCCCTGGAAAAAGAATGTTTAAATCATGTTTTCCTTTACCTTTGTGCATGCGTCAAGGTTATTGCTTGACAGATACACAGAAGTGTGCTGATGTTCACATTGTCATTTTGTGGTTGATGTTCTAGATGCCAACATTCAGGTCTGTTGACAAAATTAAGTAGACCCATGAACATAGGTGTGTGTGTGTGTGTGTGTGTGTGTGTGTGTGTGTGTGTGTGTGTGTGTGTGTGTGTGTGTGTGAAAGAAGGAAGAGGCAACACAGGAGCTAGAAATCATGCAGCTGAATTCTGAAACCTCATTATATAACTTTAATAGGTTTGTATTTTTAAAGTCCTTGAATTCAGATGTGTTTATTGTGGTGACTTTAAATACTCTAAAAGTGAAGATTACTGATTTGTGATTGGGTTTGACCAAAAATGACGATACTTTAGGAGTGGTGCAAGTAGATGCAATGTTAATGTGGACAAGGTCAAGAACATTCTGACCCCAGGTAGTCTGGTTAATTATTTGTACAAGAGAGTTAGTCTTCACTAAGTCCAGGGATCTTTAGGTGTACAAAACCTTTATGGTGTGGGTACTCCAGTTAATGGATGAAATAACCCATCAGAAAAGTATTTTAATTAATGTGCAGTTCATTATCTACATTTAGCAATATTTCATGATCCTACAGGGGCACGGACAATGACCTATAGCAGGCTATGAACTGATATTTTGTTTTGTTTAAAGTAATTTGAATTTCAGCAAGTTCTGTTTGCGGGTTGTGTGGAATTTGTCTAGAGATAATAGGCCCTCTAATAAACACAAAACACAAGTATTCCAAAAAGTTTAAAGGCAATGAAACCAAACAAAGAAGGAGTGATGTCTTTACATTGAAACAAAGCTTCAGTTACAACATAGATATGGATATGATGAAGTTGCAGTAGAGCCTTGAGATAAGTCAATTTATTGTTAAGACATCTGGGACTGAGTAGGGCAAACCTGATGTGGTCAATACTGAAATACCTTTTTGTTATGTTGGAATGTCATGTTGGAATGTCCAGGCAATGCACATTGTCTAATTAAGAACTATGGGAGCAGTAAACCCTTTGGATGGTATGCAAAATCCATGGAACAAAAGTGAAGAATGTCATTGGTGAAGCAAGTTGGGCTTTTGAACATCTTGTTCCAAGCTAAAACATGTAGTAACACCCTAGAATGACACCTGTTACTTAGCTAGTTCTTAAGGACAATTACATTCTCTTTATCTAAGGGCATTGTTTTGATTGAAGGTAAGAGTCCACTGAGGGCCAACATAGTCTTACCTGCATTTGACTCATGCATAGCAAGCTCTAATATAATACGTCTCTCTTTATGTCCTTCTGGGGTGAGGACTTCAGATCATTCATGCCTATATGAGTCAACACTAGGTCTTAATCATATCTGCCTTGTTTGATGGACTGTAAGCCCTTGTGATATTATGGATACTGGCAGCAGAAAGGCAGCTGTTTCTGATTTTGTCAAGCCTAGTGAGATTCAGCGTGCCTGAAGATGAAGTCATTAATTACTAAGGCATTTCTACTTGGATGTACAAAGTGACAGTAGAAGGATTGCAGTGTGTAGCCTGGTGACTCACAGAACCATGGTGGCGATGTATCAGTGAATTGCTGCCAATACTCTTTAGTTCTGATTCTTGGAGGCTTGAGGAGTTAATTTTTTTATAGCTTCAGTATGTACAGTCTTCATGAGATCTTGTGACATTATGTATCAGTCTGTGTTACTAATCATCCATACAAGTGAGAGTGAGACTATACAGATAATTATACCTGTCACAAATCAAGTCATGCTAGTCCTGTAGTAGCTGGTTGGCAGTGAGAGTTAGGCAGTTGCTATACTATTTGAAAATACCAAGTACAATGATGCTAGCAGCAGAAAGGATAGATATAGACTGACCGTTTATGCTTGCTAGGTAGATCGAATAGACAGGAAAGTTATATCAATCTAGTTTATTGATTAGGCATAAGAAATTGGCTGCTTAGATAAATTGTGCTGTGGAAGAAATGTAATGGGTGAGTCAAAGTTACACTAACACTGACTTGAATCTACATGGAAGAAATTGCATAAAAAATCTAGTTCAAGAGTAGTACATGACTGTAGTCCTGTACACCTCAGAAATTCAATATAATAACATAACTATACTCCTGTACACCCCAGAAATTCATAATAATAATATTATGAGGGTTAACAATGTACTATAAAATTCAGTAAGCTCCAAGACTAGTACATATAGTTTGGTATAATACAGAGCAAAGCACAACTTCTGTATGATAACAATAGAAGGAGGGCTGAAGAGGTACAAAAACCTCACAATGTATGCCCTAGAATAGCAGGCTCAGATGTCAACAGTAGTATGATCAGAAGTTGGTTTGGATGCCATATACTATGCACTTTGAGGCTTGATTGCCATCCACAGGTTGGCTCAAATATCACAACACATGCACACTTCAGAGTCAGTAGGCATGTGTGGCATACAGTGCCGCCTTTTAAGATTTATTCGACTCAGTTCCTAGTCACTTAGATGCAGACAGATATAGCTACTGTTAATAGTGAAAATATAAACGAGAATGTAGATACCCATGACTGCTGCTGATGGCTATGAAGTGGTATGTGAATGGCAAGGTGCTCTTTCAACAACTTGAACAACTGACAGCAAGGCAACAAAAAATATAGTGTGGAAGTTAATGCAGCCAAGCTCAGAACAACAAGGAATTCTTATAAACAAACAATATAGTCAGAGGACCTCCAACCCAAAATCAAACATTAGCAGCTTAATATTATCAGTTAGTAATACTAGAACTGAATTTGTACAGAATATAAAACTATTCGGCATAATAATAACAGACCACAGATTAAAATTCAATCAGCACATCTAACCTACATTAACCATAAAGTAGGAGTTCTCTGTAAAGTGAAATCACTTTTAACAGAATGTGCACTTAAGACAATGCTATCTGCACCTTAATGTCAAGTATGCCTCATTAATTTTCACTTACCTACAGTCCTTTTAGTTAAATTGAAGCAGTATTATAATAGCACTGCAGAGTTTGCAAATAGCCACATTAACTGACCACGTCACTGAGTGGCACTTCATTCCCCTAACTGGCTGGAGCTATGTAATACACTAGATTTTTCTTATAGTAAATCTTCCCATAGCTTCCTTTCTACCCCACATGTATGCTCTGCCACCAGCAAGTTATTAAACACCCCCTGAGAACTGAACTTACTATGCCAATAGTTAGCACTCATTCAAATCTAAAAATCATAATTGTGGCTGTCTTTATTCCATGTTTTTTGCTAAACTGTGGAACTCAGTTTCAGCAGGTATCAGAAATAGCTTATCTAATCTACAATTTAGCTCTCTTTAAAGATGTCTCTATCAAGTAAATGGCCATGTACTTGTGACAACCCCATCACTATGATTACTTCTTCCAAATCTTATCTCATTTATAATTTACAATCCCAGTGAAGTCATACCTATCAATATAACAGTACTGCTCTTGTACTAACCACAGTACTAATTCCCTACATCATGCAGTTTAAGTAAACATCATTGAACATTTACTGTGGCAATCTCCTGGTTATGAGCCTCTAGTGAATCTAAATGATTAGATAAAATATGTAAATCCCTTATCTGCTGTCTGTGTGGTAGTATTTCAGTGACATTATATGTACGTGTACTGGAAGACAATGCTGAATATTCTATTGGCATGTTTTACATGCTGTATGTACTATGTTCTATAAGTGTGTCTGAGCTTAGCATGCTGAAGTGTATGTAACATGGTGGTCAGATGTTTAATTATGCAATACTCAGTGTTATTATATTTTTACTGTTAGCTCATTTAAAAGTATGAAATGTGGATATTTTTTCTTGAGCTTTCACTGAAAAGGGACTTTGTTTATTAGGGAAGTCTGACTGGGCAAAGTCAAATAAATAAATAAATAAATAAACAAACAAATGTAGTGCAGCTTAGAACCATGTTGTGCTACCAGAGGCAAACTTTAGCAAACATGCAAAGTAGATGAGGGATGAAGATGAATGAAGGGAATGCCAGATAGCAGTTATAAACACTTTAAAACAAACTAATTGCACATACACAGTGCAATACACCCCACTGCTGTTCATGGTGCAGTAAAGTTAATTCTGGTTAGAAATGGTCAATCCAGTGGCAGTGTGTAGCATGAAAGTGCAGCACAGAGCAACCTATCCAAAGAAAACAGCAGGTCCTGTTGCACAGCACAATTTAAAATCTGCACTTAAAAATTATAGCCAATCAGAAAATCAGCTGTAAATTAAACTTTCTAGAAAAAAGTCTTAAGTGTCTTCTCCAAAAGACCTCCTGCACAATAAGCAGTATTAACAGATCAGCAGAAAGTTAAATTAAAAAGGTTATATATGGAACTGGATTAAAAAAAAGCACTTCTCTAACATCTATGAGATAGCTAGCAAAGTCAGATCTGGTTAGAACTCCTCAATTCAGTAGAAGTACCATACTGTATGGTACTCCTTACCATACTCCCACACAAAACCATCTCCTCCCTCACACAAATAATAATTTATTTCCATCTCCTCTTCTCTGTTTCTAGTCAGCCCTCTGCACCTTTTTAATCCTAAAATTATTTCCACTACTGCTAAGACACTTACCCTTAAAAAAATACTAGACCATCCAGAATACCTTAAATCCAAACCAAAACACACTAAAATGACTTCCTTCAATAACCTTGTCTTAGCTGGAGACATTCACCCAAACGCAGGACCTTACCCACTCACAAATAACAATTACCCTCCCCCTACCTCTAACCTTTCATCCCCCTACAATACTCTTACATTTTTCACACTCAATGCCCAGAGTCTCAACAACAAAGCACATCAGTTTCAAGCATGGCTAAGTCATAACCAACCCGACATCATAGCCATCTCTGAAATTGGCTCAAACCCCACATCTCTAACTCTGAAATCCTACCCTCTGGATTTCATACTCCTAGATGTGACCACCCAAAGAAAAAAGGTAGAGGCGTTGCATTAATCTATTTCAATCTGCTTACCTTAATTCCCCTACCAAACCCAATTCCTAAATTTGCCAATGCAGAACAGTCGGCCTATTAAAAATGAATAATCACAAAAGCCTCTGTATCATCGCCCTTTATATCCCACCTGGAAATAACTTCTCAACCCATGAAGACATACTCCAATGGGCCTCAGCTGAAATTAACCTTGAAACTTACATACAAGGTGATGTAAACATCAACTGGAATAAAATCAACAGTCCCATACCCTCCCTGTCCATTAACCTCTTTAACTTTACTCAAGTAACCCAATCCATCACCAGACCCAATAAAACAAATCCCACAGGATCCACTCTTGACTGGATCTTAGTCACCCATCCAAATAAAATTATCAACTCTGGCACCATCCTTGACTCTATTAGTGACCACCTCCCAGCTTTAATTTACCGTGCAACCACCTCCCATCCACACCAACATCAATATATTCAGACCCACAACCTTAGTAAATTTGACCCCAAAACCTTCTCTACCTATCTCAAACAAATGAATTGGAGCATTCTAAAAACCCTTCCACTCAATAAAGACATAGACCACTTTATTTCAATTTTCCTAGATGCTCTAAATTCCCTAGCTTCACCAAGGAAAAAAAGAATAAAAATTATAACTGCCCCTTGGCTAACTAAAGAAACAAAGCAAAGTATGCATCAGAGAGACAAATCTTGGAAGCTTTACCAAAAGAATAAACTTCCCAAAACCCTTCTCCAATATACACAGCTCTGTAAATTTGCAAAAAACAAATCTTCAAAGACAAAACATCATACTAAACTAAGCTCCAGTCCAACCATCCCCAAAACCCTAGGCTTTTTTGGAACTCTATAAACTTGGTGCTCAACCCAGGCTCCAAAAAGAATCCCTGTTCATACCCAAATAAATATGACCTCAAATTAGCCTCATTATCAAACTTTTTCTTTATAGAGTCAATATCCAACCTAATGAAAACATTTCCCAACAACGACCCATCTCTCCTACATTCCACCTCATCTAAGTCCCCAAATAATCCCCCCCCTATGTTTAAGCTTAAACCAGTCTCCACTAACTACATAAAAAGACTTCTATCCAAACTTAAACCCTGCTCCAATGCACCTGACAACATCCCCTCTTCCTTTCTCAAGTTTGCTCCCGATGGTATAGCTCTCCCTATTAGTATCCTAATTAAAATATCCATAAAGGAATAATATGTCCCTACACTCTAGCGTTCCAATTCTATTCTTCCTCTCTACAAGGGAGGCAAATACACTAACATTCCAAACTTCCGCCCTATAGCTCTTCTCTCTCCAATCTCCAAAATCATAGAAAAATGCATCCATCTCCAACTTATCCCTTTTCTGACTAAAAACCAACTTCTTACCACTACCCAACATGGCTTCTGACCAGGACATAGCACCATAACAGCTCTACACTCATTCTTATAAACTGTCAATCAAGCCCAGGATTCTGGGAACTTAGTATCCACAGTGCTCCTAGATCTCTCTAAAGCATTTGATACTTTTTCCCATAAGCACCTTCTAAGTCACCTCTTAAACCCACATTTCTCCCAAAACACTTTTTCTTCGTTTTCAAGCTATCTGTCAGATAGATCTCAGGCTGTGAAATGGAAAAAAGGCACCTCACAATTCCTACCCATCCCTACTGGAGTACCATAGGGGTCCATCCTTGGTCCAATGCTGTTTAATATCTTTAGGAATAACTTTCACTCTGCTATTCCTAATGTCCAAGTCATCCAATATGCAGATGACTCTACACTTGTCTGCTCTGCCTCTTACCTCCCTGAACTCATATCTAAAACTCAGACTGCCTTCTCAACTACTGAGATCTGGATGCGCCAAAATCACCTTTCTCTCAATGCTAACAAATCTAAAATACTACTATTCACACCCTCAAAACCTTTCTCTTTTGATAAAAATTCCTTCCAAATCCTTAACCAAAGCAATTGAAGTTGTTCTCCCTTTGCCAAACTACTCAGTGTAACTATAGACTAACACCTCAAGTTCGACATCCATATTCAACAAAATATAAAGAAAACCCATCAAAAAGTAGGTATGCTATACAGGAACAACCACTTCCTCTCTATTTCTACCAGGCATACTCTGGCTTCCTCTTACCTCCTTCCCTCCCTTCTGTACGGCGCCCCGCTACTAACTAACTTGTCCTCTTGCATCACTTCCAAACTTGAAAGCTGTTATAACAAAATTTCTAAATTTGCCACCAAAGCCAAACATTCTATCACTGTGTTACCCTCCAATCCCTCAACTGGTTAGAATTCACAAATTACCTGGACTTCCTCCAGCTCACTACAGCACATAGACTAATATTCAATCCAACCAAATGCCCTGCTCTAACTAACATCCTTCCCCCATACACCCCAAATAGAACTCTCAGATCTGAACACCAAAACGTAATTAATGTCCACAAACAACAACTTCTCCTCTCCTTAGGTAAGAAATGGAACTCTCTCCCTTCCATACTAAGGACAATGTCAAACACAAACAACTTCAACACTCCGCTTTACATCTACCTCTCCTCCAAATGGAAATGTAACTGCATTCTCCTTACCTAGAACTCTTAACAAAAGCCCCTGGGAGGGTATCCTCCTGAGTTCCTAAGCACCTTATAGCTGGTTAAGACCTTCTATAGCTAATTCCAATTTGATCTCTCACACTCTGTAAAAAAAATAGCTTTTGACTTTAACTGTGTGAATTTGTTAAAATGTATCTGCACAATACTTTTCCACTATGGGCAATATTGCTCATGCTTTGTATTATTTGATATGTATTTGTACTTTTATTTTTATTGGACTGCTCTCTTTACTGTATTCTGCTTCATGGAGCTTTTCTCCCCAGGCGTCCACTGAAAATGGGCTCTCTGGGACTTCCTCGGTAATCAAACTGGAAATAAAAAATAAAATAATAAAAATAAATGTGTGTAGCAAGGAAATGTAACACAAAGCAGCCCAAACAAACAGAGTCGCTATGTAGTAAAATTTAAAAGCTACATTTTAAAGTCTCATGCAGTAAGAAAAATTGTAAATTAGGCCCAGAGCAAGCAAAATGCCCAGAAAAGCATAGTCTGTCAAGGAAGTACATCTCAAAGCAGTCCAGTAAAGTAGAGCCAAATAGCCATTGCTTTAAGTTCACAGCATTTTCAGGCATGCTTGGGATGCCCCAGAAGCAGTCTTATGCCTCCCTAACATGCTGGCTATGCCATTTGAAAACTTTTACATTTGAACACACCTAAGAGGGAATAAGTAGATTTAAAATTAACCAGGAGACAAACTGAGCAAAAGTAGTAGTGCTTCAAGGTTTGGTATTGGGACAAATATTAGCATTTATTTACAGCAAGTGCCTTGCTAGGAAAATATCCTGTAACCCATGCTGGGTTTTTGTACAGAAGGTGATATCTCCCACAGAGTATATCATGTATGGTAAGACTGAAGAAGTAATTAACACATATCCTGATAAAGTCTTACATTTTGTGCAAAGAAACTACACATAACCCACACACATATATAATTGATAATTTTGAGAACATCACAAAGTCAATCCTGTCATTCCTTATAGACTGAAAATCTACAAGAATTGCATAGTGAACTGAACTGTCCTTTCTACTTCATTACCCAAGAAACTCACCTTCAGATAATCTGAGCTGGCAAATTAGAGGCTGCTTTGATATCACTCATCTGTTAAAACAACCGTTAAGCTAATTAGCAAAGGGCTGCTCTCACTTATCTCTATTAAAGGTATGTCCTCCCTACCTGAGCTACCATTTCTTACAAGTATAATGCTATAAAAATGCATGTTCATATTTAAGACTGTTTCCATAATTAAAGAACACTATTGTACTGCCATAAAAAGAGAAAGTTGGTTACCCATTGCCTACAGGTATTGGGTAATTTATGACCCTCATATAAAAAATATTGACGTGGGCTTCCTGTCCTTTCTTTGATAAACTGTCAACTGCTATGCAATAGCAAAACCTTCAGCCCCTCAAAAATAAAGTCACTGACAATACATGGACAAATGCTAACCTCCCTGAAAAAGGCCTTATTAGTCAAAGAACCAAAGTTATGCAATGCATTTCCTACAGATGTTTAATCTATATATTCCATCAATAAACTTTTCACCAGTTTTCATGCCATTATTTCTTCTAGGCAGCATGTTGATGCCCTTTGTATAATCCTACAACACATAAGATCCGCAGCTGTACTTCTGTTTAATAACTCCCTTAACCTCACCTCACAATCTATGTGGTCCCATTAAACTTTTCCCCTTACTTGTTATAAAGTTGATAAAAACACAAGTGCAGTTAGAGAGGGTGCTACTATCCCCTCCCTCTAAGCAATATTGCCCATTTCTAATGCACTATCTTACTGCTTCTTTTAATAGGCAGGAGTTTAACAGTTTTTAGGGTTTGCACATGCAGTGAAGAATATATAAGGATATGCATAAGGAAAGGCAACTACAACATGTTTAATATGACATTTTTCTTTTACTTTCAAGAAACTAAAAAAACGGACTTACACATTCCTGTTTTTCTAGTATTCAAATTTAAAAAATTGCATTTATTTATCGTCATATTGCATATGCTATACATACATTTCCTTATGCATATCCTTACATCATTTTGTGATGTAGAAATTATTTCTTCTCTAGCACACACTACAATATATTCATAGGGATGTGACATGTCTGGTATACTGTGTAATTTCCAGAAAGGCAGTGATACATCAAAAGCTAGTATAAAGAAGTAGCCAGTTCTTTTGCTGATGTTTATGGGTAAAACAATTAAGAGTCAAAATTACTGAAAACACCATAGATGGTGCCCTTTCATAAAGGCTTGTGCCAGTGACAGGAGAGCTAAAGACCACATGACTGGAGATTCTATAGCTATTACCTAATATCTGCATTGCTGACTGTAGCTTATCTCCATGTGCAAGAACAAAGAAATACATTCTAATTTCAGAAGGAAGGAAGCATTTAACTAATTTGAATTCCAGTCAATGAAACTATATGTTTAACATTGAATTGTTAGGCTGCGTTTAGTGCAGTCATCATTATCTCTGGGCCACCTCTCAACCTCTTAGAGCAATAAATCTGGACAAAGCCATAAATAAAAGTGGTACAAAGGCCCAAAAAGAGGGACAGTTTTTAAATATTGCTCTTACAAACTTAGAAAGTTGATAGAATAATAGGTTTTACATTAGCATGAATTTTCAGAAGGTATGAAATCTGAAATGCAAATATCTGTCATTATTTTCTAATTTGAATCTTTAATGATTTGCTGTTAATTTGCTAGACAACCACAATTTTATATAAAATGGACCAAAATCATGGGGCAAAAATCTGGACATTCTGCGAAAATCTGTACAGTTGAGAGGTCAGTATGAACGAGTCAATGTTTATATCAAGTAACAGGACTCAGCAGACATTTTCAAAAGCAGTCTGTATTTGTCAGAGAATGAATCTATTCCTAGTCCCTCATCTCAGTCTGGAAAAGATCCAGATAATGAAGCATGTTTTGCTTTCGCTTTAGTTCAAGTTTATTTTGAGTTTTGTTGAAAACAAAAATATGATTAAAATTAATTCCAGGCAAATATTAAACAGTAATTGAGAGTATCCATTAATTACTATCATGTTGAAAGGATTAATATGCATTTAGGCAAATGTTTTTAAACAATCTGAAAAATCACTGGTCAAATTGACATTTTTCAAAAGAAAAAGGGCGCTTTTGGTTTAGATGGCACAGAACTCGTTCTCACAATATAAACTGCTTCGGTGTTTGCCATCATACTAATAAAGTACACCAGATGACATTAAAAAGGAATATCACTTTAGGATTTATTAAACAATGGTTGTATAGATCAAAAGCCTCAATCTAGTAAATGAAGTTTGTATATACATGTAATGCATTATCCACTCCAGTTGTGGTGTGACATATGATTTTCTGCAGACTGATGACGCCAATGCGTCCTTTATTGGAGCCAGAGTGTATATCAGAGTATTTTCTGACTACAGCTCATGCAGAATATTACCTTTTTTAAGTCAGTTTAAACGAGTTTTAAAATAACTGCTGTTTGGACAAGTTAAGAAGTATCTGTTGCCAGCCTTCCTGAAAGTTGAGACAAGAACTAAGTTCAAATTCTAATAATGTGAGAGCTTGTTAAATTGAAGAGTGCTTAAGAGCTTATAGCACCACAGATTAAGATATAATGATATATAACATATAAGGAATGGCAGAGGAATAGTACAGTGGATAGTATTTTGAAATGCAGAGAGCGGAGCTGCAGAACAGTTATGTTCAGAACAGTATAATATTGCATGTGAAGGAAAGTATGTAACATTTTGAATAAAAAGTTAGTTGAAATATGTAGTTGGGTAGTTGTGAGTTCAGGTTACAGAGAGCATGTAATAAAAATATGTGAGTATGTTGCTGCAATATCAACAAACAATTTTTTTAATGTTATCTGTCACCTGGTTCTACAATATATAAACCATTCGGTCATTGTGAAGGTTTATTTGTTTGTACTATGGTTCCCTTTATGTGCTTGTCATTTAATAGTATATTAACTATTTGTGGCTTATGTCCATTTTTTATATATCTCTATAAAGTTGATATGCCTTTGTCTCAGGCTGTGGC